>NC_052151.1:60852569-61220069 GCF_902713615.1 Scyliorhinus canicula | reverse complement strand
CCACGATCTAAGCATGTGTCTTGTCTTGGTCTAGCAGGGTCACCACCAAATGATCTCACTGGTATCGCCCGCGATTCACTAGGCGACCAGGTGGGACTGTCAGAGGTCTGCCACCCCCATCCGCAACCCCGCGACACCCTGGAGCACACGTCCGGGGACGAAACCCACCTCTCGTCACTGCTGTCCCCAACGCCCTCCACCACCCCAGAGGCACTCAGCTCGGTTGGGCATTTTAATGAAGGGGCTCCTGTGGCACTATCTGGTGTGCACCACATGCATGCAGTGGTACATCAGGTGAAGGTGGGAATCACCGAAGGGGAGGACGGCCTGACCCCAGGTACTAGATGCTGTCCAGATGTATCTAGCGCTTCTGAAAAGGGCAGTCCCGTTGTTGTTGGAGATGCAGGCGCATAGCCAGAGACTTCTTGAGGCGGTGTCAGCAATCATCCAGCACCTGCAGGTGTAATTGGAGTAGTCCAAAGACCTGTAGGAGCAGGAGGTAGTGCCAACCATGCGTACAACCCAGGTCTCACCATATTGATGGCATCCACGGTGGAGGCCTTGGGTGAAAAGGTATTGACCATGGGTCAGGATGTCCAAGGCCTGAGGCACATTAGAGTGGCGCTGCAGAGCATGGCCTAATCACAACATGGCTGCGGATGGCGAGAGCGTTGGCTTGGTGCTGGCTGACTAGAGCCAGTCCCAAAGGGCATGGCCCTATCCCTGTGCTCCATGGCTGTGAGCATTGAGACCCTGGTTGAGACAAGAACAGGTCTTCAGGACTGGCAGCGCCATGTGATTGCGGAGATGCCAGAGCTCACTGCAACCACACCGCTGTCCCAAGGAGTAGCCTGGGGGCTATCAGGCACCCCAGGGGAGGAGGAGATGATTGGGGGGGGGGGGGGGGGGGGGGGGTGCCGCCAGAACACGGCGGACATGTGAATCCCCTCTTCCTGTCCCTGTTGCATCTAATGAGCAGCGGGCAGAACCGGATGGCACCATGCCACCGTGACAATCAGAAGACCACCTGGCCCCCCCAGGCCTCGTCGCTCCAGAGGACAATCACCAAAGGGGGCCCAGGTCAAAGGGCAGGACCCACAGCAAGCCGCCTCCACATCTGATGTATCCGCCTGGGTAACCACCGAGAAGAAGTGGGAGGACACATAAGGTTAGAAAGTTAGACAGTTAAGGTTGCATGAGTGCAGCACATAGGATAGCGTTAGGGGCTAGAGCACTGTAGTTGTACAGAGCAGTGTCACCAATGAACACATGTTGACCGCCGTTCCGGGCCTCTGTCCGCAAGGTGACCCCCCCCCCACACCGATCGCTCCCCCCAATACTCTTCCCTCTGCACCACGGCCCTGGCACCACTGTGCCTGTCACCTTGGGGGGCCTCCTGCCCGGCCATCCATCCCTGCCAGTGTTACGGCTGGTGATCCGCGGGGTTGCTGGCTGATGGTGCCACTGTTTGGGCATTTTCCCCGGTGAGGCAGTGTGCCAGGGTGGGTGGCAAAGGCCATGGTGCATGCGTCTGCTGTTGGGGCTGTACTTTTAACCCCCGCCCCCCACCCCACCCCAGCTCCCCCTGCAGTGGGGCAGCGTCTCGGATGGGTGCAGTGAGGGGTGCCAACACCTAGTGTGCCACTGGCTGCGATGGGCCACACACATCCCATTGATGGGTTGCTGGGGTCTGGGGTGACCTGCGGGGGGGGCACCCATATGGCCTGTGGTGCTCCGCACATTTACCGAGCACAGTGGGCAGTCAGTGGAGTGTGCAGCCAGATGGCTGTCTTCCGGGCCAGGCCAATGGCAGCCTGTGCCTGGCCACCCCGGTCCCGGGGCAACGGCCCAAACCCAAGGCCTGTGCCCTGATCGCCCCCCCCTTCATGCCCCTCCCCCCACCCGCTACCCCCCTTGGCTCTGGCAGAAGCACCCCCCCCCCCCCCCCCCACCGCCACCCGTTACTCCCCTTGGCCCTGGCAGAAGCACCCCCTCCCCCACACACACACATACCCCTCCATAATCCCATGGCTGCACCTTTGGAAACATGTCCTCTCACTCCTCAGCAGTCATGGTGTCCGGTTCCTGTTTTTAAATACCGCAAGTGAACCGCGCCGGTGTCACTTCTGCCCAGGGGATGCAGAGCATCATGGGAGGCTGGAGACTATCTGGTGAGGCCCATTAATTGTATGTTTTCAGCCGTGATTGAGGAATAAAAGGTCATGGTTTTTGGGCGGGAAAGTGGATCTGAGTCCACAAAAGATCAGCCATGATCTCATTGAAATGCGGAGCAGGCTCGAAGGGCCGGATGGGCTACTCCTGCTCCTAGTTCTTATGTTCTTATTACGATTTACATGCCCGCGCCGGTGTGGGGCATGTTATGCATCCATGCTGCCATCGAGACGCCGGAGCATGGCATTCCATAGGGCGCTCGGTGCCAACCTCTATATTTGGCTGATGTCCGATTCATGAACCCGGCGTGGCTGGATGGAGAATCCCGCCCAAAGTACTTTGTTCCCACTTACCTACTTGTGTCTATAATACCTGTGCCATAATATTATTTCCCATGTGAGCCTATAGACTAAATCAGGGAGCACAACCAGATTTTTATACATATTTATATATATTTGTTTTGATGATGTGCTGATTTCCCTTTCTGGTGTCTCGCCCCATCTGGCCTGCCAAAGCGATGTAGAACATGGAGCTGAAAGAGAAGGTGACAAATGGACCTCAGTTTTCAGCCAATTGCTTTGAGATTTTTACGGTTGAGGACCTTTCCTCTTATTTTTTCCGTCTTCCTTGTTAGGGACAATAACAGTCACATGATTAATATCTATGCTGAGGGGACTGAAACTAGCTGACTTCTATTCTGTGGGTCCTTATATCAATGGGGCTCCTGACTGTAAACTCCAAGTGATGTGAAAGCCCCTATACGCCTTGGTATTAATATGTAGTAAAGTTTGTCAAAATTGTTGTTTGATGTCTGAGAAGCACTGAAATGGACACTGCTACTCACAGCTCAAATATTTCCTTTAGGTTCTACTTGTAGCTACTTGCAGCTGGAGCTTGTTAATTAGTTAATTGGATTAGGTCAGTTTTCAGAGGCTAGAGTCACAGTATAAAACGTGAGCTAGTTTACAGTGCTGACTTTGTTTGCACTGAATGCTGAATTTGGGTGCATTTGAGTGCTCTAGAAAGAGTTTGGTGACTGAGGGAGTTAGGTGAGGAGGGAGTAAGGTGATCCTTTCATTTCATTTCCTACATTTCCTCAAAGAGCGTGAAGGGAGCTGGAAGTTTACAGAGAGTGCAGCTGACTGGGAGCAGAGTTGGAGGGCGGAGTTCCAGTTGGTACACAGGGCAGCTATATTCTGTAAGGTAAGAGGGGATGGAGGCTAGGGCAGTTGCATGCTCCTCCTGTAGGATGTGGGTGGTGAGGGATACCACCAGTGCCCCCGCTGACTATACCTGCGGAACGTGCACCCAATTCCAGCTCCTCAGAGACCGTGTTAGGGAACTGGAGCTGGAGCTGGATGAACTTCAGATCATCCGGGAGGCAGTGGGGGTAATAGAGAAGAGTTACAGAGAGGTAGCCACACCCAAGGTACTGGACAAAAGTAGCTGGGTTACAGTCAGGGGAAGGAAAACGAATGGGCAGACAGTGCAGGGACCCCTCATGGCCGTTCCCATTCAAAACAAGTATACCGTTTTGGATGCTGTTGGGGGGGATGACCTACCGGAGGTAGACCCTAGCAGCCAGGTCTTTGGCACTGAGTCTGGCTCTGTGGCTCAGAAGGAAAGGGGGGAGAATAGAAAAGCAATAGTGATAGGAGACTCAATGGTTAGGGGAATGGATAGGAGATTCTGTGGTCGTGACTGAGACTCCCGGAAGGTATGTTGCTTCCCGGGTGCCAGGATATCTCGGATCGAGTCTACAGGATTCTTAAGGGGGAGGGTGATCAATCAGAAGTCGTGGTGCACATTGGTATCAACGACATAGCTAAGGAAAGGGATGAGGATATAAAAAGTGATTTTAGGGAATTAGGTTGGAAGCTAAAGTGCAGGACAAGCAGAGTAGTGATCTCAGGATTGCTACCGGTGCCACGTGCAAGTGAGGCAAGGAACAGAGAGCGAGTGCAGCTGAACACGTGGCTACAGGGCTGGTGCAGGAGGGAAGGCTTCAGATATGTTGATCATTGGAATAACTTCTGGGGAAGGTGGGATCTGGACATGAAGGTGGGGTGGCACCTAAACTGGAGGGACACCAATATCCTGGGTGGGACGTTTGCTAGAGCTCTTTGGGAGGGTTTAAACTAGTTTGGCTGGGGGAATGGGAAACAGAGCTATGGATCAGAGGATAGAATAGCTGTTGAACAGGCAGAAATAGTATGCAGCAAGTCTGTGAGGAAGGATAGACTGTTGATAGGGCAAAGTTGCACTCAGTGGAATAGGTTAAAGTGTGCCTGTTTCAATGCAAGGAGTGTCAGGAATAAGGGAGATGAACTTAGAGCATGGATCAGTACTTGGAACTACGATATTGTGGCCATTACGGAAACATGGATTTCACAGGGGCAGGAATGGTTGTTAAATGTTCCGGGGTTTAGATGTTTTCAGAAGAATAGGGAGGGAGGTTAAAGAGGAGGGGGAGTGGCACTGTTAATTAGGGTGCACCATAGCTGCAGAAAAGGAGGTAGTTGAGGAGGGTTTGTCTACTGAGTCAGTATGGGTGGAAGTCAGCAACAAGAACGGAGCAGTCACTTTATTGGGAGTTTTCTATAGACCCTCCAATAGCAGCAGCGAGATAGAGGAACAGATTGGGCAGCAGATCTTGGAAAAGTGCAGGACTAACAGAGTTGTTGTCATGGGTGACTTCAACTTCCCTAATATTGACTGGGACCTCCTTAGTGCAAATGGTTTGGATGGAGTAGATTTTGTCAGGTGTGTACAGGAAGGACTCCTGCCTCAATATGTAGATAGGCCGACTCAGGGAGAGGCCATATTGGACTTGGTGCTCGGCAACGAACCAGGCCAGGTGTCAGATGTCTCGATGGGAGAGCATTTCGGTGACAGTGACCACAACTCCTTAACCTTTACCATAGTCATGGAGAGGGATAGGAACAAACCGTATGGGAAGGTATTTAATTGGGGGAGGGGAAATTATACTGCTATTAGACAGAAGCTGAGGAGCATAAAGTGGGAACAATTTGGGGAACAGTAATTCTCCAATTACTTTTGGAGTAACAGTAATGTGGGGATTGTTTAAGGAGCACTTGCTGCGAGTGCTGGATAGTTTTGTCCCACTGAGACGAGGAAGGAATGGTAAGGTGAAGGAGCTTTGGATGACAAGAGAAGTGGAGCTTCTAGTCAAGAGGAAGAAGGAAGCTTACGTAAGGTTGAAGAAGCAAGTATCTGACTCGGCTTAGAGGGTTACAAGGTATCCAAAAAGGAACTCAAAAATGGACTGAGGAGAGCTAGAAGGGGGCATGAAAAAGCCCTGGTGGGAAGGATTAGGGAAAACCTCAAGATGTTCTACACTTGTGTGAGAAATAAGAGGATGATCAGAGTGAGAGTAGGGCCGAAAGGGATAGTGGAGGGAACTTGCGCCTGGTGTCTGAACAGATGGGGGAGGCCCTAAATGAATACTTTGCTTCAGTATTCACGAGAGAGGGGGACCTTGTTGCCCATGAGCACAGTGTGAACCAGGTTAATAGACTCGAACAGGTTGATATTAAGAAGGAGGATGTGCTGGAAATTGTGAAAAGCATCAGGATAGATAAGTCCCCTGGGCCTGACGGGATATACCCAAGGTTACTACTGGAAGTGAGGGAGGAGATTGCTGCGCTGTTGGCGATGATCTTTGCATCCTCACTCTCCACTGGAGTAGTACCGGATGATTGGAGGGAGGCGAATGTCGTTTCCCTATTCAAGAAAGGGAATAGGGAAATACCTGGGAATTACAGACCCATCAGTCTTGCTTCTGTGGTGAGCAAAATATTGGAAAGGATTCTGAAAGATAGGATTTATGATTATTTAGAAAAACATAGTTTGATTAAAGATAGTCAGCATGGCTTTGTGAGGGGCAGGTCATGCCTCACAAGCCTCATTGAATTATTTGAGGATGTGACGAGACACATTGATGAAGGCCGGGCAGTGGATGTGGTGTATATGGATTTCAGTAAAGCATTTGATAAGGTTCCCCATGGTAGGCTCTTTCAGAAAGTTAGGGGGCATGGGATACAGGGAAATTTGGCTGTCTGGATACAGAATTGGCTGGCTGAAAGAAGATAGCGAGTGGTAGTGGATGGAAAGTATTCTGCCTGCAAGTCGGTGACCAGTGGTGCCTCGCAGGGATCTGTTCTGGGACCTCTACTCTTTGTGGATTTTATAAATGACTTGGATGAAGAATTAGAAGGGTGGGTTAGTAAGTTTGCCGATGACACAAAGGGTGGTGGAGTTGTAGATAGTGTTGAGGGTTGTTGCAGGTTACAACAGGACATTGACAGCAAAGCTGGGCTGAGAAGTAGCAGATGGAGTTCAACCTTGATAAATGTGAAGTGATTCATTTTGGAAGGTCGAATTTGAATGCTGAATACAGGGTTAAAGGCAGGATTCTTGGAAGTGTGGAGGAACACACTTGGAACAAAGGAATCTTGGGGTCCACGTACATAGATCCCTCAAAGTTGCCACCCAGGTTGATAGGGTTGTTAAGAAGGCGTATGGTGTGTTGGCTTTCATTAACAGGGGGATTGAGTTTAAGAGCCGCGAGGTTTTGCTGCAGGTTTATAAAACTCTAGCTAGACCACACTTGGAATATTGTATCCAGTTCTGCTCGCCTCATTACAGGAAGGATGTGGATGCTTTGGAGAGGGTACAGAGGAGATTTACCAGGATGCTTTCTGGACTGGAGGGCATGTCTTATGAAGAAAGGTTGAGGGAGCTAGGGCTTTTCTCACTGGAACGAAGTAGGCAGAGAGGTGACTTGATAGGTGTACAAGGTGATGAGAGGCGTGGATAGCCAGAGACTTTTCCTCAGGGTGGAAATGGCTGTCATGGGGGGACATAATTTTAAGGTGATTGGAGGAAGGTATAGGGGAGATGTCAGAGGTAGGTTCTTTACACAGAGAATGGTGGGTGTGTGGAATGCACTGCCAGCAGAGGGGTGGAGTCAGAGACATTAGGGACATTTAAGCGGCTGTTAGACAGGCACATGGACAGCAGTAAATTGAAGGGGTGTAGGTTAGGTTGATCTTAGATGAGGAGAAATCGTCGGTGCAACATTGTGGGCTGAAGGGCCTGTACTGTGCTGTACTGTTCTATGTTCTAAAGGGTAATGGCTGACAGAGTAGTGAAGTCCCAAAGGTTAAAAGGAACATGACTGAGAATAGGAAAACAATAAACCAGTGATCCAGTCTGGTGATGTTAAGCTTGGTTTATAAAAGCCTGTGAGTTGTAAGGTTAAATGGATCTTAAATAGCAGAGCATGTAAGGGTGGTTAGATCTGGACCGTCTGTGTGATATTACTTTTGTTGAAATATCCAAAGCATAGTCGATGTACGAGAAGGTCACGTACCTATTGTGACGTTGACCTTACCTTGCTCAAGTTGTACTTGAGGATTCAATCCTTGATTGATTGCATTGTATTTTCTGCAGGATTTCACAATGACTCTCTATTTGCGCAATTACTGGAAGGATGAGCGGCTTTCGTTTCCCAGCACTACTAACAGAAGCATGACATTCGATGGCAGGCTAGTCAAAAAGATTTGGGCACCTGACGTTTTTTTTGTTCATTCGAAAAGGTCATTTATCCATGACACCACCACAGATAACATAATGTTACGCATCTTTCCTGATGGAAATGTGCTGTATAGCATAAGGTAAGTGTACGTTCTGCATTGTGTTTCTTCTCCAGAAAATCTACTGTGATTTCTACGATGTCATAATAACCACTGGTACATTTTCCCAAACCATCCATCCAGCACTTTAATGCCAGTTAATGTACTCTTGTGCAGAGAAGCAATGTTCTCTGAGAACAGGCTTGAGGCTGTAGCTCATTGAGGGCTCCCTGTAACCAGCAAAGGTGACTTTCAACCTACCAGCGTGAATTATATCTGTCTTCCTCGAAGAAAGACAATGAAAACACATTCACTCATAGCGTTACCTGGTCCCTCACTATGGCTTTGAAAATGCTTTTTCTATTGACTATTCGTATTGATCCGGCCCACTATGGTCGTATCGTCAACAAACTTGTAGATGGAGTTGGAACCAAATTTTATCACGCAGTCGTATGTGTACAGGGAGTATAGTAGGGGGCTAAGTACACAGCCTTGCGGGCCCCCAGTATTGAGTGCTATTGTGGAGGAGGTGTTGTTGTTTATTCTTACTGATTGTGGTCTGTGGGTTAGAAAGTCAAGGATTCAATTGCAGAGTGAGGTGCCAAGTCTTAGGTTTTGGAGCTTTGATTTGAGCTTGGCTGGGATTATGGTGTTGAAGGCGGAGCTGTAGTCAATAAATAGGAGTCTGATGTAGGAATCCTTGTTGTCAAGATGCTCTAGGGATGAGTGTGGAGCCAGGGAGATGGTGTCAGCTGTGGACCGGTTGTGGATGTATAGGAATTGCAGTGGATCAAGGCTTTCTGGGAGTATGGAGATGATGCGCTTCATGATCAGCCTCTCAAAGCACTTCATTACGACTGAAGTCAGGATGGTAGTCATTCAGGCACGTTGCCAAGTATTTCTTTGGCACTGGTATGATGGTGGTCTTCTTGAAGCAGGTTAGGACCTCGGAGCGGAGTAGGGACAGGTTAAAGATGTCCGTGAACATATCTACCAGTTGGTCTGCGCAGGCTCTTACTGCACGACCAGGGATCCCGTCCGGACCCGTCGCCTTCCGAGGGTTCACTTTCAGGAAAGCTGATCTGACTTCGGAAGCTGTGATGATGGGTATGGGTGTGTTATGGGCTGCTGGGGCAGTCGACAGCGGATTTTTGGTTTCCAGCTTGAACCGAGCATAGAATGCATTGAGTTCATCGGGGAGGGGTGCAATGCTACTGGAGATACTGCTTGGCTTCGCTTTGCCGCCCGTTATGTTGTTTAGGCCTCTTGGCATTTCAAATGTAATTTTCGGCCAATAGGGAAGGGGTTTCCTTTGCCACAGGTCATTTTATGTGAGGTCCCAAATTCCAACCAGGGGCTTTCACCTGGGGGAAGAGAGTTGGTCAGGAATGCCTATTATAGGCCTCGCTTTAGCAACTGGGTGACACAAATGGTATTGATGCATTTAAGGGAAAGCTAGACAAACATATGAGAGAAAAGGGAATAGATGGTTGTGATGGTGGTTTTAGAAGAAAAAATAGAAGGCTTGAATGGAGTATTGAAACAGGCATGGACTGGTTGGGCTGAATGGCCAGTTTTTGTACTGTATCGTCTATGTAATCCTATGTATGTTAGTCAGAGCATCCTCTCTGGCAGTTTCTTTGCAGCCTACTAGTTTTTTTAAACTTTGAAAAGTTATTTTATTAGTTGTTACTTATTACTCATTGAGTACTCTAGCTTTTTGACCCTTTAACTTTTAAATGTCCATAATTTTACATGGGGCAGGTGAGGCCTAGGCCCTCATCCTAATTGAGGGATTTAAATGACCAATTATTGAACAAAATCTTCTGGCCAGTTGGAGGAGTTCTGGGTTAGAGGGAAATCTGACAGGTCACCCTGCTTGGACCTCGGGTGGGAAAAGGGATGAGGAACTTCCATCACTGGCCCCCTTTTTAGATCGGGCACCCCCAGGTCTGCTCCCATTGGGTTCTACCTTACCACCTGGCCTTGCCATCACAAGCCCACCTAACCCTCTCCCCTGACCCCTATCCAAGTCCACTGAAAGATCCTATAAGCGCCTGGTCCTGTGGACTTTTGGCACTTCGAAGCTGTAGTCCCAGCAGTTTCCACCGCTCCTGGTAGTGTTGTTGACACTAGAGAGCTAATCATATTGTCAGGCAGCATTCTGTGGCAAGACTCCCTCCCAAGTGGTGGCAGAATTCCCCCAGTCTCAGAGCATTAAATGTCTTGGCTTCGGCAGGGATGCATTTCTTTCCGACTCTTCAGGTGGTGAGATGGGAAACCCGCTATCCAAAATGTCCTGCCCTGTGTTCAGTGTTGTTGCAATGAAAAAGAGTGAAAGTACTTTGGGCAAAGTATTTCTGTTATTTTCATATATTGCAATGTTCCATTTATTTATGGGAAGGCAGTGGCGAAGTGGTATTGTCACCGGGCTAGTAATCCAGAGACCCAGAGCAATGCTCTGGGGTCTCTGGTTCAAATCCCACCATGGCAGACGGTGAAATTTGAATTCAATAAATATCTGGAATTAAAAATTCGAATGATGACATGAAACCAATGAAAAAAATGAAAAATGAAAATCGCTTATTGTCACGAGTAGGCCTCAATGAAGTTACTGTGAAAAGCCCCTAGTCGCCACATTCTGGCGCCTGTCCGGGGAGGCTGGTACGGGAATCGAACCGTGCTGCTGGCCTGCTTGGTCTGCTTTAAAAGCCAGCGGTTTAGCCTGGTGAGCTAAACCGCTGTTGATTGTTATATAAACCCATCTGGGTTCGCTTAACATCCTTTAGGGAAGGAAATGTGCCATCGTTACTCAGTCTGGCCTACAGGACACTCCACAGCAAAGTGGTTGACCCTTAAATGCCTTCTGAAATGGCCCAGCAGGCTACTCAATTCAAGGGCCCAGCAGGCTACTCAATTAGGGTTGGGCAATAAATGCTGGTCCAGCCAGCGACGCCAACGTTCCATGAATGAGGTTTTAAAAAAGTTATTTATAGATATTCCTCATTGCATCGAGTGAAAAATCCTTGGTATGAGGGAATAGTTGACAGAATGGCCCATCAGGAATCACCCACTGAATTCTCCATGGCTTATTCCATAATAAGGGCTAATAGGGCTAATTCTATAGTGGAGCATATCCGGTATGGAGTGGGAACATCGCTGTCAAAACAGTGGGCCTACAGTAACTGATTTATTTTTGTCCATCAATTTATCAACCCTCAAGAACAAGCTGAAAATACTGGGAAAACAGGAAGGGTTGGACTATTTTCCCCACAAAGGGGCCCATCTGGTTATGCTGTATTTACTGTGCCAAGGTGATCCCAAGATACCCAGGCACAGGACCAGGAAAATCTCCACTGGCATGGTTTCCTGTTTTAGTTCAGGAAGTTGCCTTAATCTTTGGGCTGTGGCAATCTTGGGAGTTATGGCACCAGAAATCAAAGAAAAAGTCTAATTAATTCCATCCTGCTGACATGATAAACCTATTGAAACACTGAATTGATGTCTACATCATGGTGATGGTCAGAGCTGGATCGTTATTCGCTGTGTAACATTGACAACTTACAAGGGATCTATTTGCTTTGTAGGGTTACAGTAACAGCGATGTGCAACATGGATTTCAGCCGCTTCCCTCTCGACACGCAGACCTGTTCCCTGGAGATAGAGAGCTGTAAGTCATGTACACCATGTGCTTGTTCAGTGCATTCTCCCTGCACTCCAGGCTTGACTACGGGTATATTTAAACCCTCTTTGCCACTCAACCAAAAACCTTTCAGTATTTAGGTGAAATTCACTGTGGCTAGCTATGTTTTTGGAAAAACATCTATCCAGCCATTGTTCTTGTTACCACATCATTCACCCCATTGAATGTAAACATTGGCGGAACTGATGGATTTTCTGCCCAAAACAATCAGAGATTGTTTAATTGGGAGAAAATCAACTAAACCTGGACATCTGACAGAAATCCAATTTGAAATTAAATGAAAATGAAAATCGCTTATTGTCACGAGTAGGCTTCAATGAAGTTACTGTGAAAAGCCCCTAGTCGCCACATTCCGGCGCCTGTTCGGGGAGGCTGGTACAGGAATTGAACCATGCTGCTGGCCTGCCTTGGTCTGCTTTAAAAGCCAGCGATTTAGCCCAATGTGCTAAACCAGCCCCTAATTTTCTGGGCAGCACAGTGGTGCAGTGGTTGGCACTGCTACCTCACAGCCCCGAGGTCCCAGGTTCGCTCTGGGTCACTGTCCATGTGGAGTTCTCCTCGTGTTTACGTGGGTTTCGCCCCCACAATCCAAAGATGTGCAGGGTAGGTGGGTTGGCCACGTTAAATTGTCCCTTAATTGAAAAAAAATTAATTGGTACTCTAAATTTATTTAAAAAAAGAAATCCAATTTTCTACTTGCAGGCAGAGATTCTGTTGAATTCTGCAATTATCATCTAATCTTTTTATTCGTCTTCCACCATAGTGAACAAGGCTGGAGATGGGCTAGTGCAGTAATTTACATCCCTGGCCTACATGCCAGTTCCCTGGCTCTATTATCCTGGCCACTTTTCCAAAGATAGACATTGTTTGCAGGAGGTGAGTGCAGAGGTTTGTGGGCAGGAGGGTGAAGCCACCATCAGCATCCACATATATGAGTGGGAACCAGATATGGCAAAGTCATATGGTGAAGTTGCCATAGTCCCAAATGACCATAAGCTGTCCACTTTCAGGCGGAGAGCTGACTGGTGGTGGTTGGCCTGAGGATCACCACACCTCAGGCGAGGGGCAAGGTTGAGTAGGCGGGGCCTTCATGAATAATCCGATATGAGGCTGTGGGCAAAGGAGGGCACACACAGGCATGGACAAGTTGTGTAAGGCATGCCATGCGTGCAATGGAGAGGGTGGTGGTGGTGGTGGTGGTGGGGGGGGGGGGGGGGGGGGGTCTTTATTTAATTTAAATAGCACTCTAATTCAGAGCCTGAGATCACACCCATGAGTTTTTACCAAGTAGGTTGTCTACTGGGAAAGGACTTCAAGGTCGTCACTCTGTCATAGGATTCTGAATGGTATAGCATTCATGTGGCGCTTGCCTGCTTGTAGCAGGCTCCTCTGCCACATTAATCAAGTGTGCAGTTGGAACAGTAGCCAGTATGATTAAAGTGAGGAGGTCAAATTGATCTACTTCAGGAGGGGTGAAGGCACACAAAGAGAATGAGAGGAACAAGGGACAAAGCTGCAGGGGAAATGGTCCGAGGACAAGCCGAAGCCCAAACTGAACTGTAAATAGACACCCCTGTAAATATGTGCTCTGGCCACAATGGGGATTGTAACAGATGTATGCTGAACAAAGGCCATGGCCACAGCAGGAGAGAAGACAATTACTATAAATATATGTCGGAATTCTGTTCGTCTTTATTATTTGGCGGCATGGTTTTTGTGATATGTAACCTATGAATTGTGCATTATAAGATGTGAAAACCCAATAAAAACACTTTTAAAAAATACTTTAACGGTTCCTCAACTCCTGGGCAGAGCAGTTTAAAATCAACCCCGATTTATAAATACAGTGGTGTCAATCTGGCTGCGTAATGTATCTTCACTCTGTGACAAACATACCAGATTGATGTTGTACAAAGAGGTAATTTCATAAAATTTCATAGAATTTACAGTGCAGAAAGAGGCCATTCAGCCCATCGAGTCTGCACCGGCCCTTGAAAAGAGCACCCAATTTAAGCCCCAGGCCACACCCCGCCCCCTTTAATCCCCGTAACCCAAACTAACCTTTTTGGACACTAAGGGCAATTTAGAATGGCCAATCCACCTAACCTGTGTTGCCTCTTTTACTTACTGTAAATATGGCAATCAATGAAGTCGCCCTTCATTCTTTGGCTACCAATATTCTATTGCTTAGAGTCTCCAGGTATCAAATGATACCACCACAGGGTTCAACCGGTCAAAGAGCCAAACATCAGTTAGTTAGTTCAAGATCAAGGGTATTTTATTTACACATACAATAAATCATGCAACATAAACACTACCAGTTAAACTACACCTATCTACTATGACAACCTGTATTTAACTTCAGGCATCCGGCTTAGGTCAGAGGAACAGTGGCCGTTGTTCGATTCTGGATCTATCGGGTCTGTAGAAGTAACTGCTGCTCAGCTGGGCTCATCCGTCTGGTAGCGGCCGTTGAACTTGAACTTGCTTCTGGTGGTGCTGCGATTGGAAGTAGACGTTGCCGGAGCACCAGGTCCAAGAGAGGCCGAACACATGGTGGTCTCTCTCTTTATCCTTGGGGGTTTTCGCGCTCTTTTGGGCGGTCCTTCAGTTTGGACCCCACTAATTGGGTAATTCTTGATCACTGTGTTCGATTCATTGATCAAATCTAATCCAAACTAGCAATCCAGACCTTCCTATCGTTTGCCATTTCAACTTACCATCTTACTTTCATGTCCACAAGTCCGTCCTTGGCCTGCTGCAATGTTCCAGTGTAACTCAACATACACAGGAGGAATAGCATCTCATCTTCCGATTAGGCACGTTACAGCCTTTCAGATTTAACATTGAGTTCAACAACTTCAGACCGTGAATTCTTTCCTCTGCCTTAACCCCATTTTATTTCTATTAATTTCTTCCATCGATCCGATTTCCCCTCACTATTGCCCCCCCCCCCCCCCCCCACTCCACTTGGGTCACCTGTTTCCTGTTCCTAGTTGCCATTTTACACATTGCTTACCTTTGTTCTGCCATTAACACATTCTGATCTTTTAATGTGCCACTATCAGTGCCCTTCTTAGCCTTGATCACCACTATTTACATTTCCTTTGTATTTCTGTCCATGACATCTTTGTCAATCTCCACCTACAGCCGGTCCTCCATCCAGCCCCACTGCTCCACGCACCCACGCACCCCAGTAAATAAATCTGACCCTATTTCCAGTTTTCCGAAGCTTTGACAGAGTCATCCAGTCTCATAACGTTATCTCCCTTCTCTCTGTTACGCGAAGTAGATATGAGGATATTGGGTCCAGAAATTATATCGCAGATGTAGGAGGCAATTTAGGAGTAAATTGACAGAGGGAAAATACTACTAGCAGAGTCAGAGGGATACACCCACATCTGTCCGATTTACATTGTCCCAATCAAGCATAAACTCAAGGGAATACACAGGATGCCCCAGATCCATTGTTCTTTGGGACACTCCTCCCTGATCAGCTATTAGGATATTACAGAATCTAATGGCTTCTTTGTCCATCAATGGGAGGTTAGTTGCATATCAAAAGCACAGCTCCGTTCTTTTGTATAAACGGAAGTAGGAAATCAAACAGCCAAGTTAACGATGACGGGTTCAATTCTGGAAACCCAAAAAAGATTTGTGGCTGGGTGGAGTTTATATTGAGAGCAAGAAAGAATCCTGTTTTGAACAGGTACAGGAGAAGGCTTTGGAAATTGACCAAGAGAGATCATGAAAGTTGCCACCGAGACAGGCTTTGGAAAAGGATTCTGAACGAATGTCTCTAACAGAAGAAAAATTGCTTCTTAAGTGCAAGTATTGCCTTTATCTTCCAGTGTAAGTGGCATGAGGGCTGCATGTTCTGCTAAAGTATTGTTTAATGGGAATTAGTATGTTAAGGTTGAGAAATGTATGTAATCTGTTATTGCTAGAGTTGAAGTTTAAATGTTTAAATATTGTTTTCTTTTGTTTCAATAAAGTTTGTTTGTAAAATAACCAAGCCCTATTTATTATATTATCACTCCAGGAACAAATCGATCTTTCCACACTGTCTTAAAACTTAAATAATATTATGGTTCTGGTCCAGTCTCTTAGCCACTGTTGAGACTTGACTATGCGCCCATGATACTCTCTCCACAAATGCTGTCAGACCTGCTGAGATTGTCCAGTATTTTTTGTTTTTGTTTCAGATTCCAGCATCCGCAGTAATTTGCCTTTAGCAATCTATTTTTTTGATTGAATATTGTGAATCTAAAATGGAGGTGCACTGCTAGTCAATGAAGGTGCTTCTGCACCAAGAGGGTACAATCGTTGAGTACATTACGTGAAATTCAAAACCTGATGTAATGGGTGATTTTGTATCTAAAATTAATGTTAGAATATTGTTTGCTCACCAGAGGCTGGGTTTGCACAATCCAGTCTCCATGTCACAATTAAACATTGATATCTGTTTTGTGGTAGATGCTTACACTGAAGATGACCTTATGCTGTATTGGAAGGATGAGAAAGAAGCCTTGAAGACAGATGAGAAGGTCTCTTTGTCTCAGTTTCTCATCCAGAAATTTCACACTACCTCTAAATTGGCTTTCTATAGCAGTACAGGTGAGTGTTCGTGTGTGACACATGAATTGCAATTTCCCGCAGTTTATTTGGTATTCACACAGATTATAAAATAGCTGAACAACTGCCCTGCTTTATTTTTTAATTTTTTTTTATTCAGCTGTTCAATTTTATACATAATAACAAACCCCGCCCCCTGCTGTGAAAAAGAAAGCCCACAAAAAGATCCCTCCCACCTCGCCTAGCTCCCCGCCTCCCCAACCCCCTTCTCTCTCTCCCTCCCTCCCTCCCTCCCCCCCCTCCCTCCCCCCGCCCCAACGGTGCCCAGCTCTTTAAAGTGCAGAATAAAGTGACGCCATCTCTGGTAGAACCCCTCAATTGCCTCCCTCACGGTGTACTTAACTTTCTCGAGATATAAAAACTCCATGTGATCCCCCAGCCATACTGAAACACTGGGTGGAGAAACCTCCACCCCAGCAGCACCTATTTTCGAGCAATCAGCGAGGCGAAGGCCAGAATGTCAGTCCCCACCCTGGCTGCAACTCCGGCAGGTCGGACACCCCAAATATGGTACCTGAGGGACAGGGTTGCAGTTCAATTTGTCGAATCGGCGACGGTGCCGAAGGAGACCCAGAATCCCGAGTGTTTAGGACACGCCCAGAATATGTGTGCATTGTTAGCAGGACCCCCCCACATTGCTCACACTCATCCTCCATTTCCACAATTAGCCTTTTGGTCAAATGGGCCTGATGCACTACCTTCAACTGGATCATCTGTAACCCTGCGCATGACAACGTTGCATTCACCCTATGCAGAGACTGGCACTATACCCCATCCTCCTTCTCCAACCCTAATTCCTCCTCGCACTTAGCCTTAACCCCCTCTACAGACATTGCATCTTCCGCCATGATCCTACCATAAATCCCCGACGTACTAACCTTCCCCACCCCTGCCAGTGACAAAACCCTCTCCAACAACGAGAACTGCGGCATCACCGGTAATGTCGGATAGACCTTTTTCATGAAATTACAAACCTGTAGATACCTAAAGGTTTCTGTCTGTGAAAGCCCAAATTTCTCTGACAACTCTTCCAAGCTCGCAAATCGCCCCTCCAAAAACAAGTGTCTCATCCCTTCCACCACCTTCTCCTCCCATCCCCTTCTCCTCCCATCCCCTAAACATGGCATCCAACCTCGCCGGCTCAAACATGTGGTTCGCAAAAATCGGCACCAACTTCGATACCGCCCCCAATTTAAAGTCCTGCCGAAATTGTCTCCATGTCTTTTGCGTGGAGACCATCACAGGGTTCGCTGAATACTTCCCTGGAGAAATTGGCAGCGAGGCTGTCACTAATTCCCTCAACCCCGACCCCCACACGACCCCGACATTTTTGGCACCCATACAGCCTCAGGGACCCCCACCACCCCAGCACCTTCTCAGCATTTGCTGGCAAGTAATAATATATCAGGTTCGGCAACACCAAGCCCCCTGACTGCCGGTCCATCTGAATGACCTCCTTCTGAATTCTAGCCACTTTGTCCACCCAATTAAAGACAAAATCAATTTCTCCACTCCCCCAAAAAAGGATTTTGGCAGAAAAAACACTGGAACAGAAAGAGAAACCGTGGTAACCGGTTCATTTATTCTGACTGAATTCTGCCCGCCAAAGACAGAGAAACTATCCGGGCTGGATTCTCCATTCGCCAATTGGTCGGAGATTCCACGTTTTCACCGGAATCGGGGGCGGCACCATTTTTATAATGCTCCGCCCCCTCAATAACAGCATATGCCGTATGGACAGCCTCAGGACATCACCTGAAGCCCTCCCCCGATGCTCTGCCCCCGATGGCAGGGGGACCTTCGGCGGGGGCTGGTGGGGGGTGGTGCGGAGGTCGCGAAGCTGGTTACAGGAGGGCAGTTTTTGGCAGACCGGCTCTGTGTGCGGCCGGTGCCATGTTGCACGCTGCGGCCCCCGCAGTGTGCGAGGTTGGGGCTGATACAGCTGAAGGTGGTATATAGAGCACACCTTACAAGGGCGAGGATGAGCCGGCTCTTTGAGGAGGTAGAAGATGTGTGTGAATATGTTTTGGTCCTGTCCAAAGATGGAGGATTACTGGAAGGAGGTTTTTAGGAT
This sequence comes from Scyliorhinus canicula, assembly GCF_902713615.1. Classification (NCBI taxonomy): domain Eukaryota; kingdom Metazoa; phylum Chordata; class Chondrichthyes; order Carcharhiniformes; family Scyliorhinidae; genus Scyliorhinus; species Scyliorhinus canicula. The sequence goes on along the minus strand of NC_052151.1, from coordinate 61,201,828 downwards.
AATCTCTAGAGTGGTGCATGTGAAACTGGACCCGGGCCCTCGGAAGGCCATATTCGGGGTGTCGGACCAGCCGGCGTTGGAAATGGGCGCAGAGGCAGATGTTATAGCCTTCGCCTTGTTGATAGTCCGAAGGCGGATCCTGTCAGGGTGGAGATTAACTTCTCCACCCTGTGCAATGGCGTGACGGGGGTATCTGCTGGAATTCTTGACTCATGAGAAGGTCAAATTTGAACTGAGGGGAAGGATGGAGGGGTTCTAAATTCATGGGCATTATTCATTATGCACTTTCGAGAATTGGGTTACATCGACCATTAGGGGCGGTGGCTGGGAGGGTTGAGTGGAGGGGGACTGTATGTCTTAATGGTGACTATGGGTGATTCCTGATTCCTTTTTGACATTTATGTGAACATGCGGGCTAATGTTTGGGGTTTGGTGGGAGGATGGGATCGTTGTTATTGATATGGGGATTGACATTGCATTCGTTACTGATTATTGTTTATTTTTGGATGTAAATTTGGAAGACAATGTGAAAAAGGAGGAGAATAAAAATATTTATTTGTTAAAAAAGTGTCCTGAGCACTACGTTGTGGAACCTTTAATGGATCCTTCAAAAATGTAGGGTGCTTTTCAGGTCCAAAAGTGCAACCTTTGACTTTGAGATAAATACACAAATAATCTAGATTGATGAATATCTGCTTTCACAAATAGGTTGGTACAATCGTCTGTATATTAACTTCACTCTGCGTCGCCACATTTTCTTCTTTTTGCTACAAACCTACTTCCCAGCGACTCTGATGGTCATGCTGTCCTGGGTGTCATTCTGGATTGATCGGCGAGCTGTACCAGCCAGAGTTTCACTCGGTAAGCAAAGATTTCATTTTAATCATGCCAATTAACTTTTATATAATTATGTACGTTACTAAATAAATTAAAATCTGGCAGATGCAATTACTGCACTTTTTATCTTCACTGTAAGGAGCCTCAGATGAATGATTCAGTTGACTTTGATCCAATTATAGCTACTATTTTATCACTTTATCAACCAACAACCTGCTCAAAAAAGGAATCCCTCCTGCGATTAATAACAATGTCAAATTCAATCCCTGTTACAATCCCACACAAGACCCCAAATGAACCAGTTAGGGACCAGTAACTTCCTTTCAAACTAGATGAAATTAGAAATCCCAGTTACGTACGAAGAGAATAAAGCCGCAAGACTCCATTGTTTTTGCGCCATAAATGCCTGGTCCCATGGCCGGTTTTTGGGCCCTCTCTGGTGAGTAGTTTCTCCTTGCACATACAAGGCCTGTCCTTCTTTGCCACTCCCTGCGCTGGTGTCTGAACCCCCAGGCTTGCTAGGAATTGTAGGCTCGGCCTCCGTCCAACAATACAGATTCTCTCACAGAGCCCTGGAGGGATGATCCAGTGCCCAATATTCAATTGTATTACAGTTAATGGTATTAAATATCAGGTACTGTTTATAATGAGTAACCTTCTCCCTGATACCATCTGTTTTGGCCCAAGTTGAGTTTCTACCCCTGAATTACTATACAAGAGTCAACAAAGCAAACAGTCAACACCATCTATCTTATACTATAGAATTAACACAAGGGAAACATGAGTTAACAGTAACTGTGATTGAGCGCATCAAACAATTGCACGTTAAATGGTAGACCCAAACAAGACAGGCCCCTCTGAGCCTCTCAGCAACCCACCCAGCCATCATTCATCAATGGTTTATCACAATGAGTCACAAAGGTTTGTTCAAACTCGGTCTTCTTCAAAAGAAATTCCAGCTTCCCTCCTTCAAAGAGCTAGTCTGATCCCCAGCTGAGAGCAGCTCTACTGTACCTAAGTTCCATGGGTACAATCCTCACTCAGAAGGTGCACCATTCCAAATCTCTCAAGTCTCTTTCCAGGTCCAGCTGCCTTGGTTTTCTATTCTAGCTGAGATGACCTGCTGCTCTCGAGGCTGCACTCCAGCATCTAAGCTTGTACATGGTCACAGCTTCTTGGCCACACTGCTGTCAACAATTGCTTCCGCAATTATCCAACCCTCCAATCTCTCCAAGCCTCACTGAGCAATTTCTAATCCTGGGCCTCCCTGAGACCCAACTCCCACTGCACCAAGCTGTCAGTGACTCCCAGGGCTTCTCTGAGCATCAAAAACCTTTCAACAACACAGAGATAATGGCAACACTTCCTCCAATTTGCTCCTACCTTAGCTTTTGTGTGGGCCCGTTTTTGCGCCATAAATGCCTGGTCCCATGGCCGGTTTTTGGGCCCTCTCTGGTGAGTAGTTTCTCCTTGCACATACAAGGCCTGTCCTTCTTTGCCACTCCCTGCGCTGGTGTCTGAACCCCCAGGCTTGCTAGGAATTGTAGGCTCGGCCTCCGTCCAACAATACAGATTCTCTCACAGAGCCCTGGAGGGATGATCCAGTGCCCAATATTCAATTGTATTACAGTTAATGGTATTAAATATCAGGTACTGTTTATAATGAGTAACCTTCTCCCTGATACCATCTGTTTTGGCCCAAGATGAGCTTCTACCCCTGAATGTTTCACTTTGTTTCCTCTAAAACAAAATCAAAACTTTAGCAAACATCCATCTAATATATTTGGTGTCTTAATCCTTACCTTATTGAGGAAGATAATTTAGATTTATTCCCAGAACTAGGCATTCTCTTTCTTTAAAAGATTTGGAAAATTGTTTTTTTTAATAAAATGTGAAGGAGGTCGGGGTAAAATATGTTCCACCGGTAGGGACGATTCTAATTTCTTGGGAAACATCTACAACCTTTTAACATAACATAAAAACTTTACTAAAATTAAGTCAGCAATAATTTCTTCCCCCCCCCCCCCCCCCCAAGTAGAATGGAATGATATTTTTCAGGTTTTCTCTAATTCCAGGTATAACGACAGTTCTAACTATGTCCACCATCATCACGGGTGTGAATGCTTCCATGCCAAGGGTGTCCTACATTAAAGCCGTGGACATTTACCTGTGGGTTAGTTTTGTGTTTGTCTTTCTCTCGGTGTTGGAGTACGCAGCTGTCAATTACCTAACGACAGTGCAAGAGAAAAACGAAAGGAAACTCCTGCAAAAGGTGAGATCAACCATCTGTACCATTGACAGCATTTCACCTGCAATTAATTTTAAATTTGCAATGTCAGGTTTTTAATCTTTGTGGGTAATCGGCTGCCTACATCCTGCTCTGGACTAAGATCCGTTAACCCATCACTGTCATTCTCAACAACCACCACTGGCTCTTTAGCTTGTGATGCACCGAATTCATCATAATCCTTGATGTTGCTTGCAAATCCCTCCGTCACCTTGGCCGCTCTAACTCTGCCCATGTTTATTTCCATCACTGTTGGGCACTGATGGTCCACAGACGTTTTCGAGCTAGGAAGCTATTTCTTTTCAGGTCAATGTGCGGATTTGGTGATAAGCAGATTTTCCTGTCGGCTCTGGGCCCTGTGTTGAAATCTAGTCTGCGCTAATGGGACGAACACTTGAGACTAGAAGTTGTGCGTATGTTCATACATTTTATTCGTAACTGTTCTCGCTTGTCAAAGGATTGATAACGAGACGGTATGGGTTAAGGTGATGTGCAAGAGGAGCAAAAGTGGTGTGAGAAAACCCCTTTTCCAAGCAGCGAGTGGTTCAGTTCTGGAATGCACTGCCTGAGATGTGGGAAAGGCAGATTCAATTGAAGCATTCAAAATGGAATGAGGCTGCTACCTGAAAAGGAGGAATTAGCAGCGTTACAGGGGGAAGGTGACGGAATGGTACTAATGCATTGCTCACTCAGAGAGCTGGTGCATTCATGATGGGCTGAATGGCCTCCTTCTGCACTGTAACAATTGTGTCATTGGAGTGTAACTCGGTCTTCATTCTGGTAGGGGATTTGGCTGGCACCCAGTTCCTGTCCTTCTTCAAGTGCTAAGCAAATAGTGCAGCACATCAGACAGATGGGCCTTTCTGACCAGTCCCATTGCTTATAGATTGGTAAATATCCAGGGGTGATCTTGGACTTGCGTAAATTTGCTGCATCCGTCAGGAAGCCAGTGGAATTTATATGTGCTGCCAGCACGTATAGGTCCTTTTTCGGACCTAAGCTGAATTCTGTAGATCCCGAGGTGATGTATTGTAAATTAAGAAGATTTTTGCTTCTTTTCCAATTGCCCAATCAGAAGTACAGGGACTCTGCCTGGCTGGCAAGCTCTTATTCTTAGATCCACTACTCCTGTGGGTGAGCGACTCCCGTCAAAGATTTACTCCTGAAAAATCAAAAGTGATGCAGCCCCAGCTCAGCTGGGTGGTCCGGGGCGACGTCTCCTCTGCTGAGCTGGGTGGTCCGGGGCGACGTCTCCTCCGCTCGGCTGGGTGGTCCGGGGCGACGTCTCCTCCGCTCGGCTGGATGGTCCGGGGCAACGTCTCCTCTGCTCGGCTGGGTGGTCTGGGGCAAGGCGGCCTCCACACGGCTGGGTGGTCCGGGGCAACGTCTCCTCTGCTGAGCTGGGTGGTCCGGGGCGACGTCTCCTCCGCTCAGCTGGGTGGTCCGGGGCGACGTCTCCTCCACTCGGCTGGATGGTCCGGGGCAAGGCGGCCTCCGCACGGCTGGGTGGTCCGGGGCGACGTCTCCTCCACACGGCTGGATGGTCCGGGGCAAGGCGGCCTCCGCACGGCTGGGTGGTCCGGGTCGACGTCTCCTCTGCACGGCTGGGTGGTCTGGGGCGACGTCTCCTCCACACGGCTGGATGGTCCGGGGCGACGTCTCCTCCGCTCAGCTGGGTGGTCCGGGGCGACGTCTCCTCCGCTCGGCTGGATGGTCCGGGGCGACATCTCCTCCGCTCGGCTGGATGGTCCGGGGCGACGTCTCCTCCGCACGGCTGGGTGGTCCGGGGCAAGGCGGCCTCCACACGGCTGGATGGTCCGGGGCGAAGTCTCCTCCGCTCGGCTGGATGGTCTGGGGCAAGGCAGCCTCCGCACGGCTGGGTGGTCCGGGGCAACGTCTCCTCCGCTCGGCTGGATGGTCTGGGGCAAGGCAGCCTCCGCACGGCTGGATGGTCTGGGGCAAGGCAGCCTCCGCACGGCTGGGTGGTCCGGGTCGACGTCTCCTCCGCTCGGCTGGGTGGTCCGGGTCGACGTCTCCTCCGCTCGGCTGGGTGGTCCGGGGCAACGTCTCCTCCGCTCGGCTGGATGGTCCGGGCGACGTCTCCTCCGCTCGGCTGGATGGTCTGGGGCAAGGCGGCCTCCACACGGCTGGGTGGTCCGGGGCGACGTCTCCTCCGCTCGGCTGGGTGGTCCGGGGCAACGTCTCCTCCACACGGCTGGGTGGTCTGGGGCAAGGCGGCCTCCACACGGCTGGGTGGTCCGGGGCGACGTCTCCTCCACACGGCTGGGTGGTCCGGGGCGACGTCTCCTCCACACGGCTGGGTGGTCTGGGGCAAGGCGGCCTCCGCACGGCTGGGTGGTCCGGGGCAAGGCGGCCTCCGCACGGCTGGGTGGTCCGGGGCAACGTCTCCTCCGCACGGCTGGGTGGTCCGGGGCAACGTCTCCTCCACACGGCTGGGTGGTCCGGGTCGACGTCTCCTCTGCTCGGCTGGGTGGTCCGGGGCGACGTCTCCTCTGCTCGGCTGGGTGGTCCGGGGCGACGTCTCCTCTGCTCGGCTGGGTGGTCCGGGGCAACGTCTCCTCTGCTCGGCTGGTTGGTCCGGGTCGACGTCTCCTCCGCTCGGCTGGGTGGTCCGGGTCGACGTCTCCTCCACACGGCTGGATGGTCCGGGGCGACGTCTCCTCTGCTCGGCTGGGTGGTCCGGGGCGACGTCTCCTCCGCTGAGCTGGGTGGTCCGGGGCGACGTCTCCTCCACACGGCTGGATGGTCCGGGGCGACGTCTCCTCCGCTCGGCTGGGTGGTCTGGGGCAAGGCGGCCTCCACACGGCTGGGTGGTCTGGGGCAAGGCGGCCTCCACACGGCTGGGTGGTCCGGGGCGACGTCTCCTCCACACGGCTGGATGGTCCGGGGCAAGGCGGCCTCCGCACGGCTGGGTGGTCCGGGGCGACGTCTCCTCCGCACGACTGGGTGGTCTGGGGCGACGTCTCCTCCACACGGCTGGATGGTCCGGGGCAACGTCTCCTCCGCTCGGCTGGATGGTCCGGGGCGACGTCTCCTCCGCACGGCTGGGTGGTCCGGGGCAACGTCTCCTCCGCTCAGCTGGGTGGTCCGGGGCAAGGCGGCCTCCGCACGGCTGGGTGGTCCAGGGCAACGTCTCCTCTGCACGGCTGGGTGGTCCGGGGCGACGTCTCCTCTGCACGGCTGGGTGGTCTGGGGCAAGGCAGCCTCCGCACGGCTGGGTGGTCTGGGGCAAGGCAGCCTCCGCACGGCTGGGTGGTCCAGGGCAACGTCTCCTCCGCATGGCTGGGTGGTCCAGGGCAACGTCTCCTCCGCACGGCTGGGTGGTCCGGGGTGAAGTCTCCTCCACATGGCTGGGAGGTCCGGGGCGAAGTCTCCTCTGCTCAGCTGGGTGGTCCGGGGCGAAGTCTCCTCCGCACGGCTGGATGGTCCGGGGTGAGACTTCCTCCACACGGCTGGGTGGCCTGGGGCAGGGGGGCCTCCACACGGCTGGGTGGTCCGGGGTGTTGCATTATCAATTACGACGAGACGAGAGTAGAGTGTAATCGAGGATTTATTAAGCAGAGATGTGTAGCCTCCTGCAGCTGCTGCCGAAATGGCTGCAGCTCGGTGAGCACAAACATTTATACTCTGCCTACTGGATGGAGCCAGCAGGCAGGGATCTACCCCCGTACCTGTAGTACAGGAGCCTTACTGTATTACACCTCATATGTGATATTTATACAACAGAGTCCAGCGGGGGTGTTGGAAGACTATTTACATGCATAAGTTAACATTTTAGGGCACGTTCACAAATTAAGATGACCGGGTGCCATGATCCTCCGTTGTGAGCGCCACAGTCCCGGTGGCGATGCAGGTGCCGGCTCGGTCGCCGGTGACTCTGGGAGCGTGTATACCTCATCTTCATCCCCGGGTGTGACCAAGGGGAGGACGGATCATCCTGGAGCGGGGACTGTGGTGGGATGCGCTGGGGGGAGGGAGGGTGGCGCAGGGGCAGGGGGGGGGATGTGGGGACCCAGCTGGTGCCAGGTCCCTGAGGGAGACTGTGTCGTGACGGCCGTCGGGGTACGCCATGTAGGCGTTCTGCGGGTTTGCGTGGAGCAACTGTACCCTCTCGACCAATGGGTCCGCCTTGTGGAGCCGCACGTGCATGCGGAGGAAATGGGTCCTGGAGCTGCCAACCACGTTGGGAGCGAAGCCCCGGAGGTGGACTTCCTGGGGAAGGCAAGGAGATGTTCATGGGGGGTTTTCGTTAGTCACCGTGCAAAGTAGTGACCGAATGGATTGAAGGGCTTCGGGGAGGGCCTGCTGCCAGCGGAAGACCGGGAGATTCTTGGACCGTAGGGCCAGCTGGACGGCCTTCCAGACCGTCCCATTCTCCCGCTCCACATTCCCGTTTCACCGGGGGTTATAGCTGGTCGTCCTGCTCGAGGCGATGCCCTTGCTGAACAGGTACTTGCGCAGCTCATCGCTCATAAATGAGGATCCCCGGTCGCTGTGGATGTAGGTGGGGAAACCGAACAGAGCGAAGATGGTGTTGAGGGCTTTGATGACGGTGGCAGACGTCATATCGGGGCATGGGACGACGAAGGGGAATCTGGAGTATTCGTCAACCACGTTAAGGAAATACGTGTTTCGGTCGGTGGAGGGGAGGGGCCCTTTGAAATCCATGCTGAGGCGTTCAAAGGGGCGAGAGGCCTTCACTAGGTGCGCTCGGTCTGGCCGGTAGAAGTGCGGTTTGCACTCCGCGCAGACCTGGCAGTCTGTAGTGATAGCCGTGACCTCAATGGAGTAGAGCAGATTGCGGGCGTTTATGTAGTGAAAGAACCAGGTGACCCCTGGGTGACAGAGATCGTCGTGTAGGGTCCGGAGCCGGTCCACTTGTGCGGTGGCACATGTACCTTGAGATAGGGCATCGGGGGGCTCGTTGAGCTTACCGAGGAATCCAAAATCTCGTAATTGTAGGTGGAGAGCTCGATCCTCCACCTCAAGATTTTATCATTTTTGATCTTGCCCCGCTGTCTGTTGTTGAACATGAAGGCAACCGACCGTTGGTCGTTGAGGAGAGTGAATCTCCTGCCGGCCAGGCAATACCCCCAATGTCGCACAGCTTCTACGATTGCTTGGGCCTCCTTCTCTACGGAGGAGGGCAGGATTTCAAAGGCATGGAGGGTGGGTTAAAAGAATGCCACGGGCCTGCCTGCCTGGTTGAGGGTGGCGGCCAGAGCGACGTCTGATGTGTCGCTCTCGACTTGGAAGGGGAGCATCTCGTCGACCGTGTGCACCGCAGCCTTGACGATGTCGACCTTGATACGGTTGAAGGCCTGGTGAGTCTTGGCCGTCAGTGGGAAAACGGTGGAGTGAATGAGTGGGCGGGCCTTGTCTGCATAGTTAGGGACCCACTGGGCGTAATACGAGAAAAATCCCAGGCATCGTTTAAGGGCCTTGGGGCAGTGAGGGAGGAGAAGCTCCATGAGGGGGCGCATGCGATCGGGGTCATGCCCATGAACTCCATTTTGCACCACATAGCTGAGGATGGCTAAGCAGTTGGTGCTGAACACGCACTTCTCATTGTTGTACGTTAGGTTGAGGAGTTTGGCGGTGTGGAGGAATTTGGAAAGGTTAGCATCGTGGTCCTGCTGGTCATAGCCGCAGATGGTGACGTTATTCAGGTACGTGTAGGTGGCCCGCAATCCGTACCTGTCAACAATTCAGTCCATCTCCCGTTGGAAGACCGAGACCCCGTTAGTGACGCCGAAAGGAACCCTAAGGAAGTGGTAAAGACGGACATCTGCTTCAAACGCGGTGTACGGGTGGTCCGCCTTGCGAATGGGGAGCTGGTGGTAGGCAGATTTCAGGTCCACTGTCGAGAAGACCCGGTACTGTGCAATCTGATTGACCATATCAGATATGCGTGGGAGGGGGTACGCGTCGAGCTGTGTGTACCGGTTGATGATCTGACTGTAGTCAATGACCATCCTGTTTTTCTCCCCAATTTTCACAACTACCACTTGGGCTCTCCAGGGGCTGTTGCTGGCCTCGATAATGCCTTCCCGTAGCAGCCGCTGGACCTCAGACCTGATGAAGGCCCTGTCCTGGGCACTGTACCGTCTGCTCCTGGTGGCGATGAGTTTGCAATCCGAGGTGAGGTTTGCAAACAGAGAAGGCGGGTCGACCTTAAGGGTCGTGAGACCACAGACAGTAAGGGGTGGTAGGGGCCCGCCGAATTTCAGGGTTAGACTTTGGAGGTTGCACTGGAAGTCCAGGCCGAGTAGCAAGGCAGCACAGAGGTTGGGGAGGACGTAGAGCCGGAAGCCGCTGAACTCTATGCCCTGAATGATGAGGGTGGCAGTGCAGTACCCCCGGATCGCCACAAAGTGGGACCGGAGGCCAGGGAGATTCTGTGGTTGATGGGTTGTACTGCGAGGGGGCGACGCCTTACCGTATCGGGTGGATGAAGCTCTCGGTGCTCCCGGAGTCAAGAAGGCATGATGTCTTGTGCCTATCGACCTTTACTGGCGTCGACGCGGTCGCAAGGTTGTGTGGTCGGGACTGGTCGATCGTGATGGAGGCGAGGCGTGGCTGGTGTGGGACGGCCCCTGGCTGGTCGGTGGCGGTTGCAGGCAATGAGCGGCCCGATGAGGTGCCCGACGAGCAGGGGTCCTGAGGCAAGGAAGATGGCGGCGCCCACGGGCTGCACGTGGGTTGCGGGGGCTTACACTTGTACATTACAGGAGGCGGCCGTTAGTGAGATCGCGAGTTTCTTGGTCGCTGCGAGGTCAAGGGTAGCCCCTGCTAAGAGGGGCTGGTGGATGTACGCCGACCCTATGCCCGTAATGAAAGCGTCCCTAATTCGGAGTTTGGAATGTTCAACGGTCGAAACGGCCTGGCAATCGCAGTCCCTTGCCAGGGCGTGCAGGGCACACCAGAAATCTTCCACAGACTCACCGGGGAGTTGATGCCGCGTGGACAGGATGTGCCTGGCGTAGATTTTGTTCGTCTGCTGAGTGTAGTTCTCCTTCAGAAGCGCCATGGCCTCAGCGTAGGTAGGCGCGTCCTGGATGAGGGGAAAGATATCGGAGCTCAGCTGGGTATACAGGATCTGGAGCTTCTGTGCCTCTGAGGGTGGTTCTGTCGCAGATCCGATGTCTGCTTCAAAACAAGCTAGCCAATGTGCGAAGGCCGACTTGGCGTTATCTGCTTGAGGCTGCAGCTGCAGGCGATCAGGCTTGATGCGGAGATCCATCGTTGTAAAATCTCTGTGTAATAAATTGTTGCACTATCAATTACGATGCGACAAGAGTAGAGAGTAATCGAGGCTTTATGATGCAGAGATGTGGTGCCTCCTGCAGCTGCTGCCGAAATGGCTGCAGCTCGGAGAGCACACACATTTATACTCTGCCTACTGGGCGGAACCAGCAGGCACGGATCTACCCCCGTACCTGTACTACAGGAGCCTTACCGTATTACACCTCATATGTGATATATATATATATACATTTACAACAGTGGTGATGACCACACGGGGCGAGGCCGCTTCCACATGGCTGAGTGGTCCGGGTGAGGCTTCCTCCACACAGCTGGGTGGTCCGGAGCGAAATCTCCTCCGCTTGGCTGTGTGGTCCAGGGCGAGGCCGTCTCTGCTTGGCTGGGTGGCCCGGGGACAGGCCGCTCCAGCTTGGCTGGGTGGTCCGGGGACAGGCTGCCTCTGCTTGGCTGGGTGGTCCGGAGAGACACCGTCTCCGCTCAGCTGGGTGGTCCGGGGCGAGGCCGTCTCCGCTCAGCTGGGTGGTCCGGGGCGAGGCCGTCTCCGCTCGGCTGGGTGGTCCAGGGTGAGGCCGTCTCCGCTCAGCTGGGTGGTCCGGGGCGAGGCCGTCTCCGCTCAGCTGGGTGGTCCGGGGCGAGGCCGTCTCCGCTCAGCTGGGTGGTCCGGGGCGAGGCCGTCTCCGCTCAGCTGGGTGGTCCGGGGCGAGGCCGTCTCCGCTCAGCTGGGTGGTCCGGGGCGAGGCCGTCTCCGCTCAGCTGGGTGGTCCGGGGCGAGGCCGTCTCCGCTCAGCTGGGTGGTCCGGGGCGAGGCCGTCTCCGCTCGGCTGGGTGGTCCGGGGTGAGGCCGTCTCCGCTCAGCTGGGTGGTCCGGGGCGAGGCCGTCTCCGCTCGGCTGGGTGGTCCGGGGAGAGGCTGCTCCAGCTTGGCTGGGTGGTCCGGGGTGAGGCCGTCTCCGCTCAGCTGGGTGGTCCGGGGCGAGGCCGTCTCCGCTCGGCTGGGTGGTCCGGGGCGAGGCCGTCTCCGCTCGGCTGGGTGGTCCGGGGTGAGGCTGTCTCCGCTCAGCTGGGTGGTCCGGGGCGAGGCCGTCTTCGCTCAGCTGGGTGGTCCGGGGCGAGGCCGTCTCCGCTCAGCTGGGTGGTCCGGGGTGAGGCCGTCTCCGCTCAGCTGGGTGGTCCGGGGTGAGGCCGTCTCCGCTCGGCTGGATGGTCCGGGCCAAGGCTGCCTCTGCTTGGCTCGGTGGTCCGGGACGAGGCCGCTCCAGCTTGGCTGGGTGGTCCGGGGCGAGGCCGCCTCTGTTCGGCTGGGTGGTCCGGGGACAGGCCGCTCCAGCTTGGCTGGGTGGTCCGGGGCGAGGCCGCCTCTGCTTGGCTGGGTGGTCCGGGGAGACACCGCCTCTGTTCGGCTGGGTGGTCCGGGGACAGGCCGCTCCAGCTTGGCTGGGTGGTCCAGGGCGAGGCCACCTCTGCTTGGCTGGGTGGTTCGGGGACAGGCCGCTCCAGCTTGGCTGGGTGGTCCGGGGAGAAACCGCCTCTGTTCGGCTGGGTGGTCCGGGGACAGGCCGCTCCAGCTTGGCTGGGTGGTCCGGGGCGAGGCCACCTCTGCTTGGCTGGGTGGTCCAGGGACAGGCCGCTCCAGCTTGGCTGGGTGGTCCGGGGAGAAACCGCCTCTGTTCGGCTGGGTGGTCCGGTGACAGGCCGCTCCAGCTTGGCTGGGTGGTCCAGAGCGACTCCTCTTCCATTGAGCTGGGTAGTGACCATGCAGCCATTTAATGGCCATTGCGATGGTAAATGGCTCAGAGTGAGACACCCACTCCCAGCTGGGAGGAAGCCTTGTCTCCAAGGTTTGTTGGCCAATCAAATAACTGGAAGCTCTGGTCCTGATACTGACACCAGGAATGGTGGTCGCTGCTGGGACTACAGTCAATACCTACCAAAGATGAACCTTGGATCCAAATACTCAGGTAATCTGGGGTGTTGCTGGGGCAAGGCTGGCAGGCCTTGGTTGGGCGTGGACTTTAGTGCCAGGGTGGCTTTTGTTCCAAACTGGGTATTTCTTCCACTTAGCCTGGCAGCCTCACCAAGTGGCATCCATACCTGCTGCTGGTTAAATCCCAATAGCGGTGGGAATAGGCCTTTCAATGGCTATTTATTGGCCATTTTGGGGCCTCAATTTGCCCAATACCTGATGCCTCACCCACTGCTGGCACCTGATTTTATGCCCGTCCTGCCAGCCTGCGCAGGGTGTAAAATTCTGCTGTTTGTTTCACCGCTGTGGGTGTGCCTGCACTAACAATTTCAGCAACTCTGGCCTCAGCTTTGTGTGAAAGGCATGAGTTAATGCAACAAATAAAACATCATTCTCATCCTTAAGAAAAACAGCATGTCAGGAAAGATTGTCACATTGGATTCCTCGAGAGAAGCAGTGGACATTAGTCTAGCTTCTCCAATTTGTCCACGGTGAAACTCTCCATTATTCAATAGTATAAGGAGAATACTGTATGGATACTGATGAGATACAGATTGTATTATGTGAGTGTGGAGCAGCACAACGTTGAACCACACTGAAGTGTTAGTGGGACATGGATTTAATAATAATCTTGATTATTGTCACGAGTAGGCTTACATTAACATTGCAATGAAGTTGCTGTGAAATGCCCCTAGTCGCCACATTCCGGCGCCTGTTCGGGTACAGAGGGAGAATTCAGAGTGCCCAAATTACCGAAAATGTCTTTCGGGATTTGTGGAAGGAAACTGGAGCACCCAGAGGAAACCCACACAGACACTGGGAGAACGTGCACACTCTGCACTGACAGTGACCCAAGCTATGAAATGAACCCGGGTCCCTGGCACTGTGAAGCGACAGTGCTAACCACTGTGCTACCATGCCGCCCCTTGCCTCAAAGTCACTAGGAATGAGGAAAACATTTCCTCCTGATTCTTTTCCATAAGCCAAGTTCAGCACCATCAGGTACATCAATTCTTCTTTCTCTTTGCACTTACTGAAATGTCCTTTACGTGATTTTTTTTTGAGGCATGCTCAAATCCAGGTCCTAGTGGGTACAGAAATAAAAACACAAACAAAGCTGATGTAATTGGATGAATTGTGTCCATTCCACTCAGAGGGCCGAATTTTCCTGTCCTCATGGGAACGAGAAAGCTCAACAGTGTCCCCCCTCCAAGCAACAATGCTGGGGGGGGGGGGGGGGGGGGGGGGGTGGTTGGGAGGGGCTGGCGTGGGGATGGGATGTTTATGTTCCTGTTTATGTTTGAAGCACTGGAATGTTCTCTTCTCTTTTCTCAGTTTCCCTGCACATGTGGAATTGCCAAGGACTTAATGTTTGATGGTACCTTAAGTGAAGCGGATGCCAACAGCCTGGCTGGATATACCAGAACTTCGATAATTACTGATGACCGAGTCAAGCAGGACAGGATGGTAGTTCACTTACCCATCGGTGGAGAATCCAGTTCTCAAAAAAAGAAACGCCTTCGGGAGTTTGTTGGCATGCGGATCATTAAGAATACCCACTCAATTGATAAATATTCCAGAATGATATTTCCAGCGTCTTATATATTTTTTAACTTGGTATATTGGTCTGCATATTTATAGATTCTTGTTTGAACAGGCTTTTCCCCCTTTAAAACCAAAACAAATATGATCTGTACACAAAAAAAATGAACACACTTGTGTACAATATTACTGCATCCAGTAAGGAATTTCATTTTTGGCTTAAAACGTGTTTAATCAATTGAGTTGCCTTGATAGCCATTTTACATCTGCAAAAGCCTAAATATAAATATTTATTTTTTATGTAAAGGAAAATTGGTTTAAACTGAATTCCGTAATAAATGGAGTTTAGGCACTAACCTTTCACCTTTGGTTCCTGGAGTCAAGGATTGGCCCGGAATGATGTGATGAAAGTTTCCTCTTTCTGCCTGGCTGTAATGGTCAAATGTGAAACAAACTTTGGTTATCTAATTCCTAGTGGACTTAGGCAACACAAAACTATCCCTAATTGTTATTATCCATAATAACTGAGAGGCCACAAAATGGTTGCTGTGGGTGGGGAAAATAAAGCCGCACTCGTGGAGGGGGGCGTTCTTCTGAGCCAAGGCTTAAAATTATTGTGGGAGCAGAGAAGAGGGAGCTTTACTCTACATCGAGCCAAGCTATAACTAATCCAGCAGTGCTCGCTATTGATAGTGGGCACTTGATCTGGAGTATATTCCATTTTCCAACATCATTTATGATATTAGCACACAAAAGCTCAATTAATTTACCTGAAATTCTGCTGAAGTGCGGGCATTCGCCAACGCAAAAATACAAACCGATACTCGTAGAAAGAAGAATTTCATCGACTGTGGTCCCTGAATATAATTTCAATATTGCACAGTTTGAATTTTTTTAATATTTGAAGATGCAATTTTTGAAGAAGCATTTTTCTTCTGTCATGGGCATAACACAGGTGATAAAATGGCTTACTTTTGGAGGTTTAGTGATAGGGAGTGAATCTTGTCGAATGACCCATGTTAAATGGTGATACATAAAGTCTACTTATTGATGCATATTTGTTGCAATTTATATATAAACACAAAATATTACAATAGGGAGAAAGGAACATGAATTGCAAAGAAATATTTTGACAACTTGCCTGTACAAGAATAAAAATGTGTTTCTTCTTCAATTTCCTTTTTGCCTCAGTCACGACAATGAGCTTTTACACGAGGCATGGATCGCCTTTGCAACCCAATCTGCTGTGGTCATTTCAATCAGCTTACTTTACCATACACTTGCATGCATAAAACGACTCACTCTAACATATTAAAAGTGAATTATATGGCATTTTTAATGTAGAAAAATGTCCCAAGATCTTTGACAGAAGAACAACAACCCCCCCCCCCCCCCCCCCATGTGAAGGTTGGTGAGTGTCCAAAACCCAAAGAGGTAAATTCTAAGCAAGGTTTTAGACTTGAAGGGAGGAGCTCAAGGTCTTGGGGAATAGGGAGAGAGTTCTAGAGGTGCGGTCCACCAAAGGTTGGAGCAAGGATGGGTAAGTGCAGAAGGCCAGTGGCAGTTAACCAGGGGTTTAGAGAGGTTAGAAAGTTAATTTGGTGAAACTGCGGAGGGGCAATGGCAGATGAGAATCAATGTAGACAAGTGTACAAAGCTAGATGTAAGTAGAGGAAAAACGTAATGCTCGTACTTCGTGGATGGTGTTGAGATAGACAAGGGTTAAACTGACTAATTGTTGAGTGAATGAAGAAGAGCAGTCAATGATTAAAGCTGAAAGCGGTTAGAATGCAAGCTTGAATTGTATTCTGCTTTGGTCAGGCTGTACTTTGGGTACTGCATCTCATTCTGATCAAGATATAGGTGACAATCTAACACTAGAGGCTGTGCAGAGAAAAGTGACCAGACTAATTCCGAGAACTGGAATTGACCGTGCATGTTGGAACCCTGACATCAGGATCAATTGGATGTCCCATGCCTGCTCTTGCGGCTCAATTTTCCGTGTGTCAGTGGTTCCCTCCAAGTTCATAGGTGGCTCTGAATTCTGCAGGCCCAATCAGAGGACTGGCAGTTCTGGAGCTTTGGCAGCCCTAAACCGGGCGAGGTGGGTCCTGCTGAGGCAGGCCAGAAGCTGTGAGGGTACCTCATCATGGTAGCTGGTCGGCCCCTTGGATCAAAGGGGAAATTTTGTTTAATACCTTATTCTAGCGACTAAATATTTCAGCTGCAGAGATAAAATGGTGACTGAAGAAATATTGGGAAGAATATTGAGTGAATTGTTGACAAACAGTGACTAGATTGCGCAAAGACAGGACAATACGCTCACTATATTGACATTCAATTGCATTACCATCGCTGAATCCCCCACGATCAATATCCTGGGGGTCAGTAAGTGCAGGCACGGCACATCCATTTGGGGTTATCATTGATCAGAAACTGAAGTGGAGGAGCCACATTAATACTGTAGCTACCAGGGCAGGTCAAAGGCTAGAAACCTATGGTGAGTAAGTCACCTGCTGACCCATCAAAACTTGTCCACCATCTACAATGCACAAGTCAGGAGTGTAATTGGATACTCTCCACTTGCCTGGATGAGTGCAGCTCCAGCGGCATTCAAGAAGCACGACACCATCCAGGACAAAGCAGCCCGCTTGATTGCTCTCCCACAAACATTCAAACCTTCCACCACCGACGAACTATGACGGCCATGTGTACCATCTACAAGATGCACTGCAGGAACCTGCCAAGATTCCTGAGACGCACCATCCAAACCCACGACTGTTACCATCTAGAAGGGCAAGAGCCCCAGATACCTGGGAACGCCACTACCTGGAGGTTTCCTTCCAAATCACTTGTTCCTTCACTGTCGCTGGGGAAGAACTGTGGGTGCATCTACACTTCGGGGACTGCAGCGATTCAAGAATTCACCATCAACTTCTGAAGGGCAACTAGGAATGAGCAATAAATGCTGGCCTAACCAGCGACACCCACATCCCATAAATTAATTTTAAAAAATATATAAAATGACAACTACAATATGACAGCACAAAACTACAGGAGCACAATTTTGCAAGTACTTAGAATGGATAGAATTTCATTGTAAAAGTAACAGGATAGCAACGTTTGCCATTATTGATGTAAAAATTGGACTTCCGGCAATTACATGTGCAGTTAAATGCAGAAACCAAAATGTTACCTTCAAAAATTGTATGGAAGCAGTATTTTATTATCTGACAATGTGAAGTTCCAGTGCTGACTTCAAAGATTATGGGGCAGGATTCTCCGTTAGCCGATGCCAAAATTGGGACAGGCAATTGGGCGGAGAATCGGTTCCGACACCAAAATAATGACAGGTGCCAATTTGACGCCAAATCGCAATGCTCCAGCACCTCGACAGCAGGGTCAATGAGGTCCGAAACACTCGTACAGTAGACACTGTTTGCATATCATTAATGGGCCCAACCCAGTACTCTCCAGGGCCTCGGTGATGCTCCACCGCCAATGGGCCAAGTTCCTGACGGCGCGGTTCACTTGCACTTTTAAAAATCGTGAAACCAGCGTGGTGGCTGATGAGGGAGGGAGAGGGGGTATGGAAAGTGTCCAATATCACCATAGTTGTATTGGACACTTTCCATACCCCCTCTCCCTCCCGCTGGCCTAGGGGGAATAGCAGGAGGTGGGCTGTGGGGTCGGGGTGGAACACCATTGCCACTGCCGGCAAGGCAGCCATGCAACTGTGCCCACCGCTAACAGCCTATTTTGCACTTAGTGCCACGGGTCACATAGGTATCCTCCCAGGGCAGCCCCCTGGGTGTCCTCTGGCCCCAACCGACCTATCAGCTGTATGGGCACCCTCCTGCACAACCAGTGCCATCTTTTGGCTAGGCTAAGTGTGTGTGGGGAGTGTAATGTATATATCTGGCTGCAGCTTGTCAGCCTCCCAAGTGTCAATCATGGACCTGGTGCTTCCCGCACCATTTTTTATTGGAATCGATTGTGTTCCACGCGGCACCGGTGGTAGCCCGTTAGTAGTCGCGGAATCGGTCCTGGTGTGGCGCCGGTTTTTTTGTCGTGAAAGTCCACGTATTCTGCGTTGGCATCAACACAGTCTCAGAAACGGAGAAGCCCGCCCATGGACAAAAATGCCAGATAAAGTGAGGAGATGTCCATTCCAGGTGAGTACCCTTTTAGCAGTGTGTCATGTATTCACTACTGTCAAAAAAAAGCTCTATTGTGCTGAGAAACAATCCTTTAGGTGTGGAGTCTCAAATCTATAAATTTTATTTTTTGATGGTAATCTTAAAAAAACAGGACATCTGTTTCTTTCTGTCTCATATCTTGCTTTTTTAATCCAACCTCTCTTTCCCTTGTTTTATTTCACTTTCTGAACCTGGTTTGACATTGAATTTAATGTTGGAACTGGTTCAGACTCTGCACTTCTCATTGATGATTCTTCAAATGATTGCTTAAAGAGATACATAGCTGACTGCATTGTCCACACAAATTCCAGCTGCCCTATAGAGGGTGCTATGATTTTTGGATGGTTAAACTTGCTGTCCTGAAGCCCATAGAAGATCAATGGGCATGTGTAAGTCAAACGATTGTCTAATTCTATTCAATCGCCACTCAAGAGCAAGAGCAGGCTTGACGCGTTTTCAATTAAACACATACTCCGCCATCTAAAATTAATATGCAATAGATGAGGGAAACTTTGCACTAAATCCAAATTGAGATATGGGCCGAGATTCTCCAAACCTCCGTGCTGAACTGGCATTCTGCACAGGGGCGGAGAATGGGCCCTCAGACCCGCGATCGGGCCCGACGCCGGGACGCTATTCTCCGGCGACCGGATAATTAGTAGCAGTTGCACACGCATGGTCGACGCGGTGCCGGTCGGGGGCCGTTGAAAGAGGCCCCCCGCGGTGATTCTCCGCGGTCGACCGGCTGAGTTCCCGCCGGCGTGATTCAAGTATGGAGCTCGGCATCGCGTCTGCGGTGGCCGTCCTGGGGGGGGGGGGCCTCCACGATGGCTAGGCCCGCGATCGGGAGCAGCGGCTGCGTACAGCAGCTGGAGTAGCGCGGAGCACTTCGGCACCATTCTGGCCCCTTGTGGGCCACGGAATCACTGGGCCAAGGCGCCCGTTGACGCCGGCCTGAAACATTCCGGTATTTACGCCGGCATCAACACTTCGCCGCGTTTTTGGAGAATCCCGGCCATGGCGTGCCATCTTTTTGTCTGGGATAAGTGTGTGTGGGGCACCGTCGAAATCATGTTCGGTGATCGGCCAGAGCACCCCCATTTCCGATGAAACTGGGGGTGCGCCGCTTTTGCGATGCTCTGCTCCCTCCAAAGCACTCCGTATCGACGACCTCAGGACTTTGCCTGAGGCCCACCTCCCGAAGCTCCGCCCCCGACCGACCGAGTTCCCGACGGCGTTGGTCTTTCATGGCCTTACTTGTCAGGAACTCGGCGTGGCTGCTGCAGACTCTGTCCAGCGCCGCCACAGTCGGGGGGAGGGCTGATCTGCAGGCACAAGGGGACTTTGTCAGGGGCTGGGGGCACTGTTGAGGGGTGGTCCAGGCCTCGCAAGCCGGCCCAAGGGGAGCACTATTTTGCAGGCGTGTCCGCGCATGGCCGGCGCCATGTTGCATAGTGCGGACCCTGCAGGCCACCACCGTGTACATGCGCGGCTACGGACCCGGCAATTCTCCGGGCTGGGTGCTCTACGCTGTCTTTCTGTTAGCCCCCACCAAGCGGAGGAATGGTGGCTGTTTTGCGCTGGATTTTCGGTAGTAAAAGGCCACCGTTCCCACGCTGGCGTCAGGACATAGCCTGAGAATCGGAGAATCCAGCCGATGAGGTTTGATCTTCCCTTCCCCACACTAGCTGTGTAAGCACATTGCCCAAACTCCCTGTCAGATATCATTTAAATATTCTGAATAGACATATTGGGTGCAGTACTGGTTGCAGCTTGAAGTATTGTAATGAGACATATCATAAAAGGGGGTCAGGGATGATGTGGTATTGACATTATTAGCCATAAATCACTAAACACATTCTGCATTAATTACAAAAGAGCATCAAGAAAATGAAAGTCATCGCGTCTTGGCCTTTTGGCTAAGATGAACGTGAGGTCAGGTGTAATGCTGTATCTGGTATGTATCTCATGTGGAGACCATAAACTGGATTCAATTTGAATTGGTTTTTGGAGCAGGCAAGGAGCTGGATTAGGGGTTTGCCCCTGCCCATACTCGGAGCTCTGACTTTGTAACTCTGATAAAGTAATTTTTTAAAAGATGAAAGTCAAGAATAACTCACCTCCTGGCTCCCCAAATAGGGGCTGGTTTAGCTCACAAGGCTAAATCGCTGGCTTTTAAAGCAGACCAAGCAGGCCAGCAGCACGGTTCGATTCCCGTACCAGCCTTCCCGAACAGGCGCCGGAATGTGGCAACTAGGGGCTTTTCACAGTAACTTCATTGAAGCCTACTCGTGACAATAAGCGATTTTCATTCATTTCATTTCATCCTGTCCACCAACTACAAGACACATGTGTGATGGAATACACCCCACTTGCCTGGATGAGTGCAGCTCCAACAACACTCCAGAATCTTGACACCATCCAGGACATTGCAGCCCACTTGATTGGCACCCCTTCCATTGCCTTCACCATCTACTCCCTCTGCCAGCGATGTACAATTTACAAGATGCACTGCAGTAACTCACCAGGACTCCTTCAACAGCACCTTCCAAACCCATGGCCACTACCATCTAGAACAGGGGTGGGCAAACTTTTCCGTGCAAGGGCCACATTCAGAAATTCACAATTTTAAAGGGCCGCATAGTATATTAAGTAAAATAATTACTTCACCCGGTTATGATTCTGGGCGCCTCATATAGAACATAGAACATAGAACAGTACAGCACAGAACAGGCCCTTCGGCCCTCGATGTTGTGCCGAGCAATGATCACCCTACTCAAGTCAACGTATCCACCCTATACCAGTAAGTAACCCAACAGCCCCCCCAATTAACCTTAAAAAAAAAATTTTTTTTAAATAAATTTTTTAAAATATTTTTATTTTTTAATTTTTTAATGACTTGGTGGGCCGCATAAAGACCTTTGGCGGGCCGCATGCGGCCCGTGGGCCGTAGTTTGCCCACCCCTGATCTAGAAGGACAAGGACCCCAGATAGGTAGGAACATGACTGACTGCAGGTTGCCTTCCAAGCCCACAGATTACCCACATAAATATCATGGCTAGAAGAGCAGGTGAAAGGCTCAGAATCCTATGGCAAATAACTCAACTCACTTCCCAAAATCTATCCAGGATCTGCAAGGTGCACGTCAGGCCTGCGATGGAATATTTTACACTCATCTGCATGATTGCAGCTCCAACAAGAAGACTTGTGCTCCAGAACTTACCACGCTCTGAACCAAGCTCTTCCAATACAGCTGCAACATGGGCAATGTGAAAAATTGAACAAGAAACAGAAAAAAGTAGCTTGACACCATACAGAACAAAGGGGCCCACTTGACTGGCACCCAATCCACAACCATTCACTTTGGTGCTGCCTAAGGAACCTTGGGCAGTTCCTGATGTGCATATTGCAGATGGTATACAGTGCTGTCACTGTTTATCGTTGATAGAGGAAGTGAATGTTTGTGGAGGGCAGCACAATCAAGTGGGCTGCTTTGTCCTGGATGGTGTCGAGCTCCTTGAGTGTTGTTGGACCTGCACTCATCCAGGCAAGTGGGGAGTATTCTATCACATTCCTGACTTGTGCCTTGTAGAACCAGGACAGGCTTTGGGGTGTCAGGAAGTGAATTACTCAGAACAGGATTCCTAGCCTTTGACCTTCCCATGAAGCCACAGTATTTATATGGCTAGTCAAGTTCAGTTTCTGGTCAATCCCCCAGGATGTTGATAGTGGGGGATTCAGCGATGGTATTGCCACTGAATGTCAAGGGGCAATGGTTAAATTCTCTCTTGTTGTGGATTATCATTGCTGGCACTTGTGTGTGCAAATAGTACTTGCCATTTGTCAGCCCAAGCCTGGACATGGACTGCTTCAGTATCTGAGTCGTCGCAAATGGTGTTGAACATTGTTCAGTCATCTGCAATCATCCCCACTTCTGATCTTATGATGGAAGGAAGGCCACTTATGAAACTGCTGAAGATGGTTGAGACTAGGACTAGGCTAACTCCTGCAGTGATGTCCTGGAGCTGAGACAATTGATCTCCAACCAACCCAATCATCTTCCTTTGCCCCAGATATGACTCCAACCAGCAGAGAATTTTCCCCCTGATTCCCATTGCCTCCAGTTTAACTAGGCCTCCTTGATGCCACACTTGGTCAAATGCTGCCTTGATGTCAAGGGCAGTCTCTCTCACCTCACCTCTGGACTTCAGCTGTTTTGTCCATGTTTGAACCGAGGCTGTAATGAGATAGGAGTTGAGTGACCCTGGCGGAATCCAAATTGCTGAGTAAGTGCCACCACATAGCACTGTTGGTGACCCATTCCATCACTTTGCTAATGATCGAGAATATGGGGTGATATTTAGCTGGGTTGGATTTGTCCTGCTTATTGTGAAATTTTCCACATTGCTGGGTAGGTGCCAATGTTGCAGCTGTAAATAAGAACTTGGCTCGGAGCACGGTAAGTTCTGGAGCTCAAGTTTTCAGGACTATAGTCGGAACATTGTCAGGGCCTTCGCAGTACCCAGTGCCTTCAGCCCTTCCTTGATATCATGTGGAGTGAATCATACTGGCTGAAGACTGACATCTGTAATGCTAGGGACTTCCGGAGGAAACCAAGATGGATCATCCGCTCTGCACTTCCGGTTGAAAATTATTGCGAATGCTTCAGCCTTATCTTTTGCACAGATGTGCTGGGCTCCACCATCACTGAGGATGGGGCTATTTGTGGAGCCTCCTCTTCCAGCGAGTTGTTTAATTGTCCACCACTGACTTCCGGTGGCCGCCATGGAGGAGTTGACATTTGACAGCTCCTGCCTGTAACGGACTTTGGACCTTTTTCCCCCGTTTATTCCGGATTTTATGGGATAAATCAATAAAGAGTGAGACAGTAAGGAGAAATCCCCCTCCGGTGTATGGAGAACTGGACCAGAAGTGGCTGAGTGAGAAGACAAAGCCCTATAAGGAAGACGGGAGCAGCGTTGGTACCACGGGAAAGCATGGCGGGGCAGCATGGCGGGGCAGCATGGCGGGGCAGCATGGCGAGGCAGCATGGCAGGGCAGCATGGCAGGGCAGCATGGCGGGGCAGCATGGCAGGGCAGCATGGCAGGACAGCATGGCAGGGCAGCATGGTGGGGCAGCATGGCGGGGCAGCATGGCGGGGCAGCATGGCAGGGCAGCATGGCAGGGCAGCATGGCGGGGCAGCATGGCGGGGCAGCATGGCGGGGCAGCATGGCAGGGCAGCATGGCGGGGCAGCATGGCGGGGCAGCATGGCGGGGCAGCATGGCAGGACAGCATGGCGGGGCAGCATGGCAGGGCAGCATGGCGGGGCAGCATGGCGGGGCAGCATGGCAGGACAGCATGGCGGGGCAGCATGGCGGGGCAGCATGGCGGGGCAGCATGGCAGGACAGCATGGCGGGGCAGCATGGCAGGGCGGCAGGACAGCATGGCGGGGCAGCATGGCGGGGCAGCATGGCAGGGCAGCATGGCAGGGCAGCATGGCGGGGCAGCATGGCGGGGCAGCATGGCGGGGCAGCATGGCGGGGCAGCATGGCGGGGCAGCATGGCGGGGCAGCAGGGTGGGGCAGCATGGCGAGGCAGCATGGCAGGGCAGCATGGCGGGGCAGCATGGCGGGGCAGCAGGGTGGGGCAGCATGGCGAGGCAGCATGGCGGGGCAGCATGGCGGGGCAGCATGGCGGGGCAGCATGGCGGGGCAGCATGGCGGGGCAGCATGGCGGGGCAGCATGGCGGGGCAGCAGGGTGGGGCAGCATGGCGGGGCAGCAGGGTGGGGCAGCAGGGTGGGGCAGCATGGCGAGGCAGCATGGCGGGGCAGCATGGCGGGGCAGCATGGCGGGGCAGCATGGCGGGGCAGCATGGCGGGGCAGCATGGCAGGACAGCATGGCGGGGCAGCAT
Organism: Scyliorhinus canicula; assembly: GCF_902713615.1. Taxonomy (NCBI): domain Eukaryota; kingdom Metazoa; phylum Chordata; class Chondrichthyes; order Carcharhiniformes; family Scyliorhinidae; genus Scyliorhinus; species Scyliorhinus canicula. The sequence goes on along the minus strand of NC_052151.1, from coordinate 61,177,797 downwards.
GGCGGGGCAGCATGGCAGGGCAGCATGGCAGGGCAGCATGGCGGGGCAGCATGGCGGGGCAGCATGGCGGGGCAGCATGGCGGGGCAGCATGGCGGGGCAGCATGGCGGGGCAGCATGGCGGGGCAGCATGGCGGGGCAGCATGGCAGGGCAGCATGGCGGGGCAGCATGGCGGGGCAGCATGGCGGGGCAGCATGGCGGGGCAGCAGGGTGGGGCAGCATGGCGAGGCAGCATGGCGGGGCAGCATGGCGGGGCAGCATGGCGGGGCAGCAGGGTGGGGCAGCATGGCGAGGCAGCATGGCGGGGCAGCATGGCGGGGCAGCATGGCGGGGCAGCATGGCGGGGCAGCATGGCGGGGCAGCATGGCGGGGCAGCATGGCGGGGCAGCAGGGTGGGGCAGCATGGCGGGGCAGCAGGGTGGGGCAGCAGGGCGGGGCAGCATGGCGAGGCAGCATGGCGGGGCAGCATGGCGGGGCAGCATGGCGGGGCAGCATGGCGGGGCAGCATGGCGGGGCAGCATGGCGGGGCAGCATGGCGGGGCAGCATGGCGGGGCAGCATGGAGGGGCAGCATGGCGGGGCAGCATGGCGAGGCAGCATGGCGGGGCAGCATGGCGGAGCAGCATGGCGGGGCAGCATGGCGGGGCAGCATGGCAGGGCAGCATGGCAAGGCAGCATGGCGGGGCAGCATGGCAGGGCAGCATGGCGAGGGAGCATGGCGGGGCAGCATGGCGGGGCAGCATGGCGGGGCAGCATGGCGGGGCAGCATGGCGGGGCAGCATGGCGGAGGGCAAGGGCCGTGGGGAGATGGCACAGTGGTCGACGGAGCAGCTGGTGAAGTTTTTCGAGGATTGCTTCACCAAGCTGAAGAAGGACACGCTGGACCCGATTAAGGCTTCAATTGATCAAGTGGTTCAGAATCAGGAAACCCACGGGAGAGCGATCCAGGAGGTGGAACAAAAGTTGTCCGAGCACGACTATATAACCGTGCTGGAAAGCAAGGTGGGGATGATGAACGACTGCCAGAAAAGAATGCAGGAGAAGCTGGAGGATCTGGAGAACAGGTCCTGGAGGCAGAATCTCAGAATTGTCGACCACCCTGAAGGCAGTGAGGGATCGAAAGCGAGGACCTATGTGACGGACATGTTGGAGAAGTTGATAGGGCCTGGGGTGTTCCCTCGGCTTCTGGACTTGGACAGATCGCACAGAGCCCTCACGAGGAAGCCCAGAGCGAACAAGCCATCGAGGGCCATGGTGGTACGTTTTCACCGTTTCATGGACAAGGAACACATTTTGCTGTGGACCAAGAAAGAACGGAGCAGCATGTTGGAGAACTGTGAGTTGCGCATCTATCAGGGCCTGGGAGCGGATTTGGCCAAGAGGAGAGCTGGGTTCAATTGGGCAAAGGCGACCCTCTTTAAGAAGGGTATAAAGTTTGGGATACTGTAACCTGCCCGTCTATGGGCCACACATGAGGAACGGGACTTCTACTTTGAAACGCCAGACGAAATATGGACCTTTATTAAAGAAATGAAGCTGGAAGCGAATTACAAGACACTGAAGCCTTGGAGAAGTACCGTGACTGCGATTTGTGGTGCTGGATTGTATAAATTTAAGTAGCTCCATGTGAAATAATGGGCTGTGTGGATGGTTAACGGTTGCATTGTCTTGCAGGGACCTTGGGCGGGATTCTCCCCTACCCGGCGGGGAGGGGGGGGTTCCGGCGTAGCGGAGTGGCGCCAATCACTCCGGCGTCGGGCCTCCCCAAAGGTGCGGAATTCTCCACCTTTAGGGGCCAAGCCCTCACATAGGCCCATGCCGGAGTGGTTGGCACCACGCTGAGTGGCGCCAAAACCGGTCCTCAAGCCTTTGACGTCCGCGCCCGGTGCCAGGGCTGCCACTGACGTCACCACCGGCGCATGCGCGCTGGGGGATTCTCTTCCGCCTCCGCCATGGTGGAGGCCGTGGCGGCGGCGGAAGAAAAAGTGTGCCCCCACGGCACAGGCCTGCCCGCCGATCGGTGGGCCCAGATCACGGGCCTGGCCACCGTGGGGGCACCCCCTGGGGTCCGATCGCCCCGCGCCCCCCCCCCCAAGACCCCAGGGGCCCGCTCGCGCCATCGATCCCACCGCTACCAGAGGTGGTTCAAACCACGGCGGCGGGATTGGCCTCTCAGCGGCGGGACTTCGGCCCATCGCGGGCCGGAGAATCGCCGCAGGGGGCTTGCCGATCGGCGGGCCGTGATTCCCGCCCCCGCCAATTCCCGGGTGGCGGAGAATTTCTGCCATGGAGGGGGCGGGATTTTCGCCGGCCCCGGGCGATTCTCCGACCCTGCGGGGGATCGGAGAATTTTGCCCCTTGTTCGAGGGGGGGATGGGTTTTGAACTTGGTTCTGCTATTTTGGGTGACTATTTTTCGAAAGTGACTGTTTCTTCACTGTTTTTTCTGATGTTTATTTACTGGGGAATGTGATGCTTTTAAAATGTTTATTCATGTGGGGGGGGGGGGGGTAGAGGAGAAGACAATAGGGAGACTGACTCTCAGCTGACTCTCGAAAGCGCAATGGGCGGACTTCCGGTTGCGGTTATGCGGAGCTAAGTTGCACGTTCGGCAGCTCCCGCTAGGAACGGTCTTTTGGGCTCTTTTTAGGGCCCACAGAGTTATTTTTGTGACGTTTCCTGACGTGGGAAGGAGACAGCAATATTTCCCCAGCTGTGTATGGCCTGGACCAAGAGTGGGGCGAGTAAAAACGTGCTAGCAAAGCCAAAGCAGAGGCGAGGGAAGAAACACAAGATGGCGGCGGGCGGAGACCAGGCGGCATGGATGCAGTGGGCGCAGGGGCAGCAGGAGGCTCTTCAGCGCTGCTTCAGGGAGCTTAAAGCGAAGCTGCTGGAGTCAATGAAGGCTTCAATTGGTAAGCTGCTGGAAACTCAGACGGCCCAGGGGGTGGCGATCCGAGAGGTCCGACAAAAGGCCTCTGAAAACGAGGACGAGATCTTAGGCCTCGCGGTGAAGGTGGAAGCGCACAAGGTGCTCCATAAAAAATGGCAGGAGCGGTTCGAGGAGATGGAGAACCGTTCGAGGCGGAAAAACCTGCGGCTCCTGGGCCTTCCGGAGGGGCTGGAGGGGTCGGACGTGGGGTCCTATGTGGTCACCATGCTAAATTCGCTGATGGGAGCTGGGTCCTTCCAGGGGCCCCTGGAGCTGGAGGGGCCCCACAGAGTACTGGCGAGAAGACCCAAGCTGAATGAGCCGCCACGGGCGGTGCTGGTACGGTTCCACCGGTTCGCTGACCGGGAGTGTGTGCTCAGGTGGGCCAAGAAGGAGCGGAGCAGCAGGTGGGAGAACGCGGAGGTGCGGATCTACCAGGACTGGGTGCAGAGGTGGCAAAGAAGTGGGCCAGGTACAACCGGACGAAGGCGGTGCTACACAGGAAGGGAGTGAAATTTGTCATGTTGTAGCCGGCGCATCTGTGGGTCACCTACAAGGACCGACACCTTTACTTCGAGTCCCCGGAGGAGGCGTGGGCCTTCGTACAGGCCGAAAAATTCGACTCAAACTGAGGGTTGGGTACGGGGGTTTGCGTGTAGCTGTGTTACATTTTGCGGGGGGGGGGGTTCTCTGTTTATTGTTGGTTCTTTGGTTCTTTGTTGCTTTTCGGGTGGGTGGGGCACTGTTTTTGCTTGGGTCTGTCGGATGGGCTCGGGGAGGGGGGGCAGGCCTGCGGTGTGGGGGGCTGATGGGGGTTGGGGCCCCGCGACGGGACCGGGCTGGTAAAGGGAGCTGCGTCAGAGGAGGCGGGGTCGGGAAGATGGAAAGCGCGGCTTCTTCCCGCGCTGAGGGCTGAAGGGGGCGGGGCCGGAGCTGAGAAGCGCGGGCTTTTTCCCGCGCTGAGAGCGGTAGGGGAAGGAGGAGAACCTGCTGGTGGGCAATGGGGAGGAGGGGAAGCCCTAAGCTGGGAGGGGTCGAAGGAGTGGCGGGAGTGGCCGGGGTCAACAGGAGTCAGCTGACTTACGGGAGTGCAATGGAGGAAGCAATGCAGCTAGGGGGGTCCTAGCTGGGGGAGGGGGGGCGGGGTGGGGGGTTGTTACCGGGTTGCTGCTGTAATGGCCAAGAGGGAGCTGGAGCAGGTAGAGGGGGTCGGGATGGGGGTCTGCCACCGTGGGGAACGGGCCGAGCGGGGGGCGTGGGCACGTGGCAGGCTGAGGAAGGGTAATGGCTAGTTGGCAGGGGAGGGGGTTAGATAGCCCCCTGATCCGGCTGATAACCTGGAATGTAAGGGGACTGAATGAGCCGGTCAAACGGGCCCGGGTGTTTGCGCACCTGAAGGGGCTGAAGGTAGATGTGGTCATGCTTCAGGATACGCACCTGAAGGTGGCGGATCAGGTTAGATTGCGGAAGGGATGGGTAGGCCAGGTGTTTCATTTGGGGCTAGATGCAAAAAACCGATGGTGGCGATCCTGGTGGGAAAGAGGGTGTCGTTCGAGGCGTCGAACGTTGTGGCAGACAGTGGCGGGAGGTATGTGATGGTGAGCGGCAAGCTGCGGGGAAGCGGGTGGTGCTGGTCAATGTATATGCCCCGAATTGGGACGATGCGGGTTTCATGCGGCGCATGTTGGGCCGGATTCCAGATTTGGAGACGGGGGACCTGATAATGGGGGGGATTTCAACACGGTGTTGGATCCGGCACTGGATCGATCCAGATCCAGGACGGGTCGGACGGTTTATGGACCAGATGGGAAGGGTTGACCCATGGAGGTTTGCGAGACCCATGGAGGTTTGAGAGGGCCAGGGAATTTTCATTCTTCTCCCATGTGCATAAGGCCTATTGATTTTTTTGTTATGAGTAGGGCGCTGATTGCGAGCTGGGACCAGCGCCCGCTTTGGCGCTTAGAGGTGGGGTTGCTGGCGGACGAGGAGGTGGGCGGGCGGATTCGAGGATGTATCGAGAGGTACCTGGAGGCCAATGACAATGGGGAGGTCCGAGTGGGGACGGTCTGAGAGGCGCTGAAGGCGGTGGTTAGGGGAGAGTTGATCTCCATTCGGGCCCACAGGGAGAGGAGAGAGCAGAGAGAGAGGGAGAGGTTGGTGGGGGAGATGGTGAGGGTGGACAGGAGGTAAGCGGAGGCTCCGGAGGAGGGATTGCTTAGGGAGCGGCGTAGTCTTCAGGCCGAATTCGACCTATTGACCACCAGGAAGGCGGAAGTTCAGTGGAGGAAGGCACAGGGGGCGGTGTATGAATATGGGGAAAAGGTGAGCCGGATGCTGGCGCACCAGCTTCGGAAACGAGACGCGGCCAGGGAGATCGTTGGAGTTAAGGATAGGGGAGGGAATGTGGTGCGAAGTGGGGTTGGCATCAATGGGATCTTCAGGGACTTCTATGAGGAACTGTATCGGTCCGAACCCCCACTGGAGGAGGGGGGATGGGGCGTTTTATGGACCGGCTGAGATTCCCGAGGGTGGAGGAGGGACAGGTGGAGGAACTGGGGGCGCCGGTTCGGCTGGAGGAGCTGGTCAAAGGGATAGGGAGAATGCAGCCAGAGAAGGCGCCGGGGCCGGATGGGTTCCCGGTCGAATTCTGTAAGACGTATGCCGACCTGCTGGGTCCTCTGTTGGTTGGGACCTTCAATGAGGCAAGGGAAGGAGGGGCTTTGCCTCCGACGATGTCTCGGGCGCTGAGTTCCTTCATCCTTAAGCGGGACAAGGATCCCCTGCAGTGTGGATCATACAGGCCGATCTCACTCTTAAATGTAGAAGCCAAGGTGTTGGCAAAGATCTTAGCCACGAGGATAGAGGACTGTGCGCCGCAGATTATTCACAAGGATCAAACAGGGTTCGTGAAAGGCAGGCAGTTGAATACTAACATACGGAGGCTCTTGAACGTTATTATGATGCCGGCGGTAGAAGGGGAGGCGGAGATAGTGGTGGCGATGGACGCGGAGAAGGCCTTCGATAGGGTAGAGTGGGGGTACTTGTGGGAGGTGCTGAAAAGGTTCGGGTTTGGGGAGGGGTTTGTCAGGTGGGTGAGGCTGTTATATGAGGCCCCGATGGCGAGTGTGGCCACGAATAGGAGGAGGTCGGAGTATTTTCGATTATACCGAGGGACGAGGCAGGTGTGTCCCTTGTCCCCCCTGCTTTTTGCGCAGGCAATTGAACCCCTGGCCATGGCGTTGAGGGAGTCGAGGGACTGGAGGGGGCTGGTGTGAGGTGGGGAGGAACACTGAGTGTCGCTCTATGCGTATGACTTGTTGTATGTGGCGGACCCGGTGGGGGGGATGCCGGAGGCAATGAGGATCCTCAGGGAGTTCGGGGATTTTTCAGGGTACAAGCTCAACATGGGGAAGAGCGAGCTGTTTGTTGTTCACCCGGGGCACCAGGAGGGGGGGATTCGTAAGCTCCCATTAAAAAGAGCGGAGAGGAGCTTCAGGTACTTGGGGGTCCAGGTGGCCAGGAGCTGGGGGGCCTTGCATAAGCTTAACCTCACGAGGCTGGTGGAGCAAATGGAGGAGGTGTTTAAGAGGTGGGACATGCTGCCGCTGTTTCTGGCGAGTAGGGTGCAGTCAGTCAAGATGACGGTGCTCCCAAGATTTCTGTTCCTGTTCCAGTGCCTCCCCATCCTTATCCCGAAGGTCTTCTTCAGGTGGGTTAACAGGAGCATGACGGGGTTTGTGTGGGCGCATGGGACCCCGAAGGTGAGAAGGGTGTTCCTGGAGCGGGATAGGGATGGGGGGGGGGGGGGGGGGGGCGCTGGCGCTGCCCGACCTCTGTGGGTCTTACTGGGCTGCCAACGCAGCGATGGTGCGCAAGTGGGTGATGGGTGATGGAGGGGGAAGGGGCAGCATGGAAGAGGATGGAGGTGGCGTCCTGTGTGGGCACGAGCCTGGAGACGCTGGTGACGGCGCCGCTGCAGCTCCCTCCAACGAGGTATACCACGAGCCCGGTGGTGGCGGCTACCCTCAAAATTTGGGGGCAATGGAGACGGCACAGGGGGAGGTGGGGGCTAGGATGGGGTCCCCGATACGGGGAGAATTGACGGCGGGTTCCTGAGTTGGCACAGGGCAGGTATTAGGAAGATGGGGGACCTGTTTGTGGACGGGAAAGCGCCCCAACCCCCCACAGATCAGATAGCACCCGCACCTATGAACCCAGTCACCACCCAAAGAAAGGCAACCACAAAAGGCGCACCCGACATCACCTACACCACCCCCTTAACTGTAACACAACTAAGGGACGCGTGTGAGAAAATCACCCCGTTCCTCCCCACTGCAGACCCCACCAATTTTTCGCAAGAGTTAAGCAACAGGCTATCATGTACGGCCTGGATGAGCGAGAGCAAGTAAAGCTCACAGTGTTGAGTTTAGACTCATCGGTTGTAGCAGCCCTCCCCGACCCACAGAACGTTGGAGGAGGCACACTAGAGGAAATGCATACATCTATTTTATACGCGATAAGGTACAATAGAGGAGACCCAGTCGAAGGCCTAAATAAGTGTAGGCAGAAAAGGACAGAGCATCCCACAGCATTCGCAGGGAGGCTGTGGATTCATTTCACTGCCGTTTTTGGCGATTTAGACCGCGCACATTTAACCCGCGATAATATGGTTAAATGGACCCGCACCATAATCTCCCATGCCACAGATGCAGGACAGAATGTCTGCAGTAGTTATGACCCCTCAGAAGAGGCCCATAATGAAAAATGGGTATTGAGAAGATTGTCCCGCGCTTGGGAACAATCCGTCCAAGGCAAGGTTAAAGTTAAGGCCCCAGAAGAAGCTCAGGCTGCAGCAGATATACAGGCAGTAAGAGCGCACCAAAACCCCACATGGGTAAACGAAGGAAAGAACAGCCCCCCACAGAAATCGCAGGAATGTTACAACTGCGGACAGTTAGGGCATTTCGCAAAGGCGCACCCGACATCACCTACACCACCCCCTTAACTGTAACACAACTAAGGGACGCGTGTGAGAAAATCACCCCGTTCCTCCCCACTGCAGACCCCACAGAAATCTCAGAGAGGCCAGCAGACAGGCACTCTGACCAGGAACAAAGCAAAGCCACTCCATAGTATAGGGATGCAGTCAGGACAGACCAATGTGGACGGAACGGACTGATGGTGTTCGGGCTCCCCCACTTGGGTCTGTGACACCCTCTGGGACCAATCCGGAAGGCCGGTGGTCACAGCAAAGATTAGAGGGAAGCCCATAGAATTACTTTGGGACACAGGAGGGTCCCGCACAACCATTAATTCCTCCACTACAGCACAGGCAGACACGTGGCCGACCACATCCACAATTACACTCAGCGGATTTACAGGACACTCGCAGCAGGGACACATTACAGCCCCCGTAGCAATCCAGCTAGGGAACATCTCTACCAAACACCCCGTTGTTCCAGTTAATCTACCCCGTACAGCAGAACACATACTGGGTATCGATTTCATGAATGCCCATAGCCTGTCGTTCGATCCAGTCAATCAGTGTGTCTGGAGAATGGCAAAATCTGACAGAGCACCTGCAACTCTCACAGTAGGAGAGTATGCGAATAGGATTAGCACAGTAGGTGGCTATTGTTTCGACCCGACCACACTTAGCACGGACAAACAGGTTAGGGCAGTTTTGAACAGACACAGGACAGCATTTGCCAGTCACTGGCACGACTGCGGCAGAATGACTGGACAAGTTCAAGTTACAGAACCTGACCCGAGACCACAGAGACAGTACCGATTTCCCCTAGAAGCAGAGGGAGAAATTGGAAAGGTTATAGAGAGCTTATTAGAGCAGGGTGTACTTAGGACAGTAGCCTCAACTAATAATGCACCTATTTGGCCAGTGAGGAAGCCCGACGGATCATGGCGTCTGGCCATTGATTATCAGAAACTCAACAAAGTAACCCCAGCAGTAGCCCCCACGGTAGCAACAAGTCCCGAGACCATGCTCAAACAGGGACTCCACTCCAAATATTTCACGGTATTGGACATTAGCAACGGCTTCTGGTCAATCCTATTGGCAAAAGCGTGCCAGTACAAATTCGCATTCACTTTTAACGGTCAGCAGTACACGTGGACATGCCTCCCACAAGGATTCCACAATTCCCCCTCCATTTTCCACCGACAGCTGGCAAATGGATTAGCAAAATTTTCCCGACCCGAATATCTGGTACAGTATGTGGACGACCTATTACTGCAGACAGACACCAAGGCAGAGCACATCACGCTTCTGTCCGAGCTCCTGGAAATTTTACAAGACATTGGATGTAAAGTTAACCCCAGAAAGGCCCAAATATTGGAGAATCAGGTGATGTATTTGGGTACAGTCATCAAGCACGGCAAACGCGAGATCGAGTTCAAAAGAATTGACTCGATCATCAAATTGCCCCTTTTCCAGAATGTTTCAGCCCTCCGGTCGTTTTTAGGACTGGTTGGGTATTGTCGGAACCATATCGATGGTTTTGCGACCAAGGCAGCCCCACTTTCAGACCTCCTTAAGAAAGGAGCCCCTTAGGAATGGCTTCCGCAGCATACAAAGGCTGTGGAAGAATTCAAGAAAGCCCTTAGCGCAGCACCCGCGCTACAAGTTCCAGACCAACTCTCCCCCTATGCAATAGAGGTAGCTAGCACCGATCTGACCCTTTCGGCCGTGCTCCTTCAGGAATGGCACGAGCAGCTACGACCAGTGGCTTATGCCTCCAGACTTTTAGACCCCGTAGAACAGGGATTTTCAACCTGCGAGAGGCACCTACTAGCAGTATTTTGGGCAGTTCAGTACTTCTCGTACATTACCGGACTCAACCCCATCACCATTTTGACCGAGCACACCCCCACACAGTTACTTTTAGACGGTCGACTGAAGGACGGTTCAGTGAGCCAGATAAGATCAGCTAGGTGGACACTACTGTTACAAGGATGGGACATAACAGTTAAACGGACCAAAACACACACATTTTTAGCGGACAACCTACAGTATCCAGGACAACCCCATGAATGTAAGATAGCAGCACCCCTACACAACACAGGACCCTTCATTGCCAAGACGCCCCCCAGGAAGATAGGGAATTCAAGCCAGAGCCCCCAGCACACAGACACGTGTGCCCCCTTAAAGATATATGTGGACGGTTCATCCACAGTTTTAGATGGAGAACGCATCACAGGATGCAGGATGCAGGGTCGCGCACTAGAAGAGATTGCATTAAAATTACCAGGTCACTTAGGCGCGCAGGCAGCAGAGCTCGCAGCCATTGCTTATATAGTGGACCACCCAGATTCGTTCCCCAGCCTCGCAGACATATATTCGGACAGTCTGTATGTCTGTAACAGTTTAACAGATTTTCTACCCCTGTGGAGGACAAGAGGTTTTGTCCCCGCAGACGGGAAGCCCCTTCCATCAGCCCCATTACTCCGCCATATCCTAGAGAAGGCAAAGGATAGGACGTATGGCATTATCAAAGTTAGAAGTCACCATAGGTCATCCCCCCCTGGAAATGTAAAAGCTGACGCATTGGCAAAAGCAGGTTCCAGGCGAGGTCACTTTTGGACACCCCCAGCTAGCGCACCAGCTAGCGCCCCTGTGAGTGCAGTTCAGGTCTCACAGACAGAGATAGAAGATTTAGTACAGGCGCAGAAGCAGGACGAAAATCTCCGGGAGATTTTTAAAGGAAACTTTGTGGCCCAGTACGATGGATTCAAACACGCTTTGACCACACATGAGGGTGTGATCATAAAAGATAAATTGCATGTGGCTCCTGAACAGGACAGGAATCAAATGATTGCCTTATTCCATGATAGTCATGGACACCAAGGGATCGACCCTACCACAACACACCTTAGACAACTCTGTTGGTGGCCCAACTTAAGACAAGATATAACCCACTATATAGAGAATTGTTTAATTTGTGCGCAGAATAACCCGGAGAGGTATTCAAAGAAGGAAAAACTCAGCCACACTCGCCCCGTTAATGGCCCCTGGACAAACCTCCAGATCGATTTTATAGGTCCATTGCCCCCTTGCAGGAATGGCTATAAATATGTTCTGGTGGTCATAGATACCTTTACCAAATGGGTAGAGGCATTCCCTTCACGCACCAACACAGCAAAGTCAGCTGCAAAGATCCTGACCCACCACATCTTTACGAGATGGGGTCTCCCCAGAAGTATAGAATCAGATCAGGGGTCTCATTTTACAGGACGGGTCATGAAGAACGTCCTGACCATATTCGGAATAAAACAGAACTTTCACATTGCGTATCACCCCCAGTCAAGCGGGATAGTAGAACGCATGAATCGGACCCTAAAATCGACCCTTAGGAAGATGGTACAGGAGAACAATTCGACTTGGGATTCAGTGTTCCCATTCGCACTAATGTTCATAAGAAACACTGTTTCATCATCTACAGGCTTCACCCCACACACACTCATGACCGAACGCCCTATGAAAGGATCAGAATTCCTTTTAGGACTCGACATGACCAGCCCAGAAGTGATGGCCCTCACACACGAGAAAGCAGTTAAACAATTAGTTGAGACTGTAAGGTCTGCACAGTTAGCAGCCGCAGTCAAATTGGGTAAAAGGAGGAAACAGAGCACGGCCTGTTTCAACAAAAATGTCCACCCCACAGAGTTTCAGGTTGGGCAACAGGTTATGCTATCTGTTTATAACCCCAGCACGTTTTTGGCTCCAAAAGTTTCCGGCCCGTACTCAATTTCGGACAAAATCAGCCCTTCAGTATACAGAATAAAGTACCCAAACGGTAAGACTGCGTGGTTTCATATTAACCAGTTAATCGCTTATGGAACACAGTCAAACCACTCGCACCATGTCCTGCTAGATGCAGCAGAACACCTCGCCCCGCCCGCAAGAGACACATTTCCATCCTCCCCTTCACAGACCAGTTCCTCATCGGACTCGACCTCGACTCCGGCCACTGACTCCAGACCACACCCCGGAACGCCCACAAGCTGCCACAGCAGAGACAGTGACAGTGACTGTGAGACTGAGGACAGCCACAGCACTCCACCCTACAGCCCCCACTTCAGCGACTTCGACCCTGACTCCAGTGACCCCATGGAAATCACTTACATTAAAAATCCAGACCCACACCCAAACCCACCACCCAACTATGACGTCCCCGACAACGCTCCTTCAATTTTAGACCCCACGATTTGGCACAGGGACAATTCTTGGAGACTTGTCCGAAACGATGAGCGTGACCCCCGGTCACACAATGCAAAGATTGCATGCCTGATCCATACAAGGGTATGGGATCCGGGAGAAGAGGATGACTTGATGTCTGACTCCCGACACTGCAACCCCTTTGCGACCCTGTTCGCAGAGACTGAAGAGAAGTGAGGTGTCCAGATGATGTAAAAAGAGGAACCGCTTGAGAGAAGCGCTGTCCTTTCTGATGGAACCTGCACGTATGTTTATTTGTTTGTATGTTAAATGTTTGATTCGGAGATTGGCCACTTACTTTTCAGCCGAAAAGCTTGTGACCACCTCACATGCACATTAGTTTGTCTGCCGATATTTCTGAGAACTTCACTCAGTTGAAATGTCCTCCGCTGAACCGACAATGTTCACGACTTGTCTTCTGTTTACAGATGTTGGAGCATCTTGGCTCCTCCCCTTTTTTTTAGGTCCCCCTCTATTCTGGGAATAGAGGCTGCAATTCCACTACGACTACATTCTTGCCCGTTCATTTCAGGTTGCTCAGGCAGTGGAGAAACGGTATTGAGGACCCGCCCTGTCTGAGGACCCCCCTTTGGTCAGCTAAGCTCGGGTACAGCACAGCATCCCCTACCCGGGATCCCATTCAACTCTTACCCGTCGCAGCCCATACGCAACTCATTCGACCTTTCATTTCTAAAGCTTGGTTTCATTTTTGTTTATGGTAGCCCTTCGGCCGCCACTCCATGTGCTATTTACATCCAAGAACGTTTTGGGATGGTAAATTTCAACACTCCGCGAGACGGCTCGCACTGGTTTAAGATAAGTATATGTCTGGTCCTAAATCCGCTTTTTGAAAAAAAAATGAGGGAGTCACATGGAGGTGACCATCATAAAGGGAAATTTGGAACAAGAGGACAGATATACTTGAAGTCAAGATATTAAGCTGAACACTAACAGATAATATGCTTGATCCCTTAGCTTTCGGACGTTCAGGAAAGGAACCGAAGCAACAGCACAGCAAGATCCCAGAAGAGAAGAGAAGAGACAGAGAAGATGAAGAGCACTCGAATTGCTATGTTTTTAGCTATTGTGGCATCTGTGTGGTTGCGCGTGGACACGGACCCCCTTTCCCACAGTACAACGTTTGCTAACTTCTCCCAAAGCCAGACCACCCCCAGCCCAGTCAATGGTAACAGTACCCCGACCTGGTGTACCAAATTTCTGACATGGTACTCCTTGTCATATGTAAAATAATCACTTTTGGTTATTGCAGTCCTATGTATTATAGTCCAGACCCTCAGGATGGGTAAATGGAGAAGGAGAGCCCACCGCTCGCGGGCCTCAACAGTGTACAGAGTACAATCCCCCATTTTTGGATTCCACCAATCCCCCCAACCCCTTGATGTATAATAAAGGATTTAATTTTGATACGATCTGTAAATAAAGATTATTGCGGATGTATTATAATGTTCTGCGCTCGACTGCCGAGTCACAAAATGAAATGTAAAGATGCTGTTGTATGAATGAGTAAGGGTTTAGAATGTTGTAGAATGTTTTAAATATGAGCTGAGAGTCGTTTATTGAGATAGTTCGAGGTTCCCGATTCCAATTGGCTTTGACACAGCGAAAATCAGAAATTGTCTGTTAAAATTTTTTTTGCCATAGTTGAGGAAAGAATAGAAGCCATGGAACTCGCTGAGGTCAGGGGACCCAAAGACACCGTACTTAGGTGATCCTTCATGATTTCTCATGAGGATCACAAGGAGGGAGTGTAGTCACCGAAGTTGGCCATTCCCTAAATACAATATGGAGGAATGCAAAGCATACAGGTTAAAATGGACAATGTTTGCAGCACCAGCAGGCTGCACCTAGCAAATGTGGATTCTGTCTGCTAAGAGAGCAGACAGCACCGAAACGAACATTCCGCATACTAATGAGGCAATCTCCGGGATAGTTAGCATATTAATGGAATGATTCCAGAGACAATGGACACAAATAGGGAAGTGATTGCAACAGTGTATGGGAAACCGGACACCCCGGCACCAGCGGGGTTCGAAAACAAAGCACCTGAAGGCCCGCCCAGTAGCCAAGGAACAGCCTCAGTATTGGGGGGATTCAAACATATCGATTGGGAAGAGACCCAATCAATTCTGAGCAGGTAAAAGGGTCCGCCCAAAGGGGCGCGGATCCCTGGGACCTATAAAAGACAGGTCCCACACTTAGTTTGCTCTTCTTGTCCAGCCCTCCCCTGTGGACCAGCACCTTGACCAGCTTTTGCCAAGAAGACCTTGAACGAGAGAGAGGAGAGGTTTGGGACAGCAGCCGCCAGCAAGTAAGTGTCTCACAACGATCGCTACCAGAGATAGACACTCCTGACCCCTTTTAACTTATACCAACCTGAAGTCTGCAGACCAGAGCAGAGCAAGAGGCCTTGTTCCCTGATCCGGCAGTTCCTTCGAGATAAGTATTAGTTTATTTAGTGGTAGGAATAGTTTCATCCTTTTAGCGTGTGCATGGGTAGTTATTATAATTGTATTATAATAAACTCAGTTGTTTGAACTTACTAATTGGTGTATGGTTTTATTGCTTTGAACTTCACCTTGAAACTTGTGGCGGTATCTTAACGATACCTGGCGACTCCAGAGCTAAGTAATGAAACAGAGCCAAATTGAGTGTTAAGCACACTCACCCAGAACGAGCAACACACCCTATCCCCATAACCCAGTAACCCCACCCAACACTAAGGGCAATTTTGGACACTAATGACAATTTAGCATGGCAAATTCACCTAACCGGCACATTTTTGGACTGTGGGAGGAAACCGGAGCACCCGGAGGAAACCCACGCACACACGGGGAGGATGCGCAGACTCCGCACAGACAGTGACCCAAGCCGGAATCGAACCTGGGACCCTGGAGCTGTGAAGCAATTGTGCTATCCACAATGCTACCGTGCTGCTGGCACTAGAGTAGTTTCCAGTACCTGGGTGGGAGAGGGGAAGGTATTGGATATTTACCAGGAGCTTTCGGAGGCGGAGGAAACCCTGGTGGAGGAGCTTACGGGCAAGTGGAAGGACGAGCTAGGAGGAGAGATAGAGGCGGGGCTATGGGCGGGTGCCCTAAGCAGGGTTAATACATCCTCATCGTGCACCAGGCTTAGCCTGATACAATTTAAGGCAGTCCACCGGGCACACATGACAGCGGCTAGGATGAATAAGTTCTTCGGGGTTGAGGATAGGTGTGCGAGGTGCGCAGGAAGCCCAGCAAATCATGTCCACATGTTTTGGGTATGCCTGAAGCTTAGAGGGTTTTGGCAGGATTTTCCCAAGGCAATGTTCCCGGTACTAAAAACATGGGTGATGCCGGGTCTGGAGTTAGCGATCTTTGGAGTGTCGGAAGAGCCGGGAGTTCAGGTGGCGAAAGAGGCCGACGTCTTGGCCTTTGCCCCCCTGGTAGCCCGGAGACGGATCTTGTTAATGTGGAGGGACTCGAAGCCTCCGAGTGTAGAGACCTGGGTTAGTGACATGGCTGGGTTTCTTAGTCTCGAGAAAATAAAGTTCGCCTTAGGATTCTCGCGGAGGTGGCAGCCGTTCGTCGAGTTTCTCGGGGAAAATTAAAATGTCAGCAAATGCAGTATTCCAAAAGGGGAGCGGGGGGTCTTGGGGGGAGGGGGGGTTGTTGTTGTATGGTTGAGGCGCGTGAAGATTGGGCTGGGGGAAATGTTTATTTTACCATGTTGATGTCATTGTTTATGTTACTATTATAAAAATTTTCAAATACCTCACAGCTGGATTTGGCAGGATTGCAGAGTTTAGATCTTATCTGTTGGCTGTGGAATTTATTAACTCTGTCTCGTTGCTTATGTTGTTTGGTGCACAAGTAGTCCTGTATTGCAGCTTCATCAGGTTGACATTTTTAGGTATGACTGGTGTTACTCCTACCCTCTTCATTGAACCAGGGTTGAGCCCCTGGCTTGGTGGTAATGGTAGCGTGGGGGATTTGCTGGGCCATGACGTACAGATCTTGGTTGAGTACAATCCTACTACTGCTGATGGCCCACAGCACCTCATGGATGCCCAGTCTTGAGTTGCTAGACCTGTTCAAATTGTATCCCATTTAGAAAGATGGTATTGCCACAGACCATGAATGAGGGTATCCTCAATGTGAAGATAGGACTTTGTTCTCACAAGGTCTGTGCGGTGGTCACTCCTACCGATACTGTCAAGGACACAAATCTGTGGCAGGCAGGTTGGTGAGGATGAGGTCAAGTATGTTTTTCCCTCTTGATGGTTCCCTCACCACCTGTCGTAGACCCATTCTCGCAGCTCTGTCCTTTAAGATACACCAGCTCGGTCTACCAAGTCAGTCTTGGTGATGGACATTAAAGTTCCCCACCCAGAGTACTTTCTGCAACCTTGCCGCCCTCAGCATTTCCTCCATGTGGTTCAGGTAGGGTTCTCTTTCCAGGGGCCGATGCAGACTCGATGGACCGAATGGTCTCCTTCTGCATTATAGATTCTATGATTCTATGATACACATAAAGGTGGTGGAAATTTGTAGCGCTCATCTGCAAATGGCAATTGATGCTCGATCAATTGTTGGGCGCTCTATAACGGAAATGATTCTACGATTTGACTTCTGCAGAATCCCAACATGCATATCCAGTCGTGTCTCCGGTTTCTGATGATCCAAAGAAAGGAGATTTGGACAATTGTTGCACCTCCTCCAGAAACAGTCCCATTTAGACTTGCAAAGAACCATAGAGGAACACAGTGCTGTCCATGAGCTTATGAGAGTAAAAAATTAGTGTTCATTTCTTCTGAATATTTCAGCAGGCTCTATTCAGAAACATAATACAGGGAAAACAGCTTTACTAAGTTTTGGGAGATGTGTTTGACAGTATAATTGCTGTCTGTTGGGGTTGCTGTAATTATGTATTATTTTCTACAGTCTCATTATGTGGATGGGGTAAAAGCAATGCTGCACAGGAGCGGGGAGGCTAAATTCTAAAGTTTTCTTTCTGCAGTAACAGGTGAGGGACAATTCACAGGATTTTCCCAAACCCAAAGCAAATAATTCTGAAACAAATGTTGTGCAACACAATGGGAATCAAATAAATCATCTATTATTAACCTTGTTGGTCGCCACTAGTCTTTCAGGTTGCAAAGCTCAGAAACCACTGTCGATGCTGGACATGTAATGAAGTGGCTTTTTCCCACTACCAACTGTACCTCGACTTCCCGATCTTACGCTCACACGTGAACATACTTCATTTTGTTCCAAGAATTGATTTGAAAAAGCTGTGCATAAATCACATCAACATACATGGTTACGACATCAGGATCCAGCTCCCTTTCACTTTGACCTTTCGAGCTTCACTATAGTAATGCTACAGGGAGGAGGATGACACAAAGATTGGGGGAGTTGCTGATAGTGCCGAGGATTGTCAGAGAACACACCCAGGATATAGATAGATTGGAGACTTGGGCACAGAAATGGCAGATGGAGTTTAATCCGGACAAATGCAAGGTGATGCATTTTATAGGATCAAATCTAGGAAATATATTGAAAATTGCAGAACCCTTCAACATTCACATACAGAGGGATCTGGGCGGGCAAGTCCACAGTTCCCTGAAAGTGGCAACACGGGAGGCCAAGGTGATTAAGAAGGCATATGGCCATAGAATCTTAGAATTTACAGTGTAGAATGAGGCCATTCGGCCCATCGAGTCTGCACCAGCTCTTGGAAAGAGATTTCTACTTAAGCCCACACCTCCACCTATCCCCGTAACCCAGTGTCCCACCTTACCTTTTTGGTCACTAAGGGAAATTTCTCATGGCCAATCCACCTAACCTGCACGTCTTTGGACTGTGGGAGGAAACCGGAGCACCCGGATGAAACCCACGCAGACGTGGGGAGAATGTGCAGACTCCACACAGACAGTGACCCAAGCCGAGAATCGAACCTGGGATCCTGGAGCTGTGAAGTAACTGTGCTAACCACTGTGCTACCGTGCTGCCCCATCTACCTGTCCCGTACTGTCTGATGAGTGTGAGGGCTGGTCTGGGCAGACCAGGGAGGGGGTGTGGAGGAGGGGTGGCAAATGGGTGGACGTTGTGGGAGGCTCAGGATCCCCAACCTTCCCCCGCACCCCACGCCAACCATCCCCACCACCGTCACCCCAAGGATCCAATGGGACGGTGTGATGGAATAACCAGCCCGCATGTAGGGATCACCCAGGTGGATGGTGGAAAGTACTACCTTGGGCAGGAGTTAGATGTTGTCATAAGATGCAGAGCATCAGAGCTCATCACACAGCGGGTTGTCATCATCTTCCATCCCATGAACCAGACCCGGTGTTATTGCCAACCCAGGGCCCGCACCCCGTAGTGTGGCAGGTATGTGTCACGGAGAGTTTGCAGGTGGAGGAGTGGTTGGGGGTGGGGTTGCGGGGCGGGATGCAGTGTCTGTGCCCTGGCCCATCTCTTTCCCCCCCCCACACCCAGTTGGTGAACCTGGAAGTGATCAGAGCGTCCCGTGTGCGTTAGTCCTGACACACACATCGTGCAGCCTCCCGTGCCTGGGCTCCATATCCTGCCCATCCTTCATCAGCCAGGGCATTGAGTACATGAGTTGGGATTCATGTTGCAGCTATATAAAACCTTGGTTAGGCTGCATTTGGAGTATTGCGTGCAGTTCTGGTCACCACATTATCAGAAGGATGCGGAAGCTTTGGAGAGAGTGCAAAGAAGGTTCACCAGGATGTTGCCTGGTCTCCAGGGTGTTTGCTGTGAGGAGAGTTGAATAAACTAGGATTGTTTTCACTGGAAAGATAGAGGCTGAGGGGAAACCTGATAGAGGTCTACAAAATTATGAGAGGCAAAGACAGGGTGGATAGTCAGAAGCTTTTTCCAAATGTGGAAGTGTCAATTACAAAGGCGCACAGGTTCAAGGTGAGAGGGGGAAAGTTTAAGGGTGCTGTGCGGGGTAAGGTTTTCACACAGAGAGTGGTACGTGCCTGGAACACCCTGCCAGAGGATGTGGTGGAAGGAAGCACATTAGCAACATTTAAGGGCAGAAGGTTTTGTTTTTAGTTAGGGCATTATGATCGGTACAGGCTTAGAGGGCCGAAGGGCCTGTTCCTATGCTGTACCTTTCTTTGTTCTTTGTATTTGTGTGAAAGATCAGCAACTTTTCCGAAGTTTACACGGGTTCTCAACCAACAATGGTCCTTCTGGGCGGCACGGCAGAACAGTGGTTGGCACTGTTGCTTCACAGCAATTCGGTTCCCGGCTTGGGTCACTGTCTGTGCGGAGTCTGCACATTCTCCCCATGTCTCCGTGGGTTTCCTCCGGATGCTCCGGTTTCCTCCCACAAGTCCCAAAAAACGTGGGGTGGGATTCTCCGCCCCACCGCGTCACATTTCTGCTTCTCCCCCCGGCGAGATGCTCCATTACGCCGGCCGGTCAATGGAGTTTCCCACTGTGGGGCAGCCCCACGTCGTCTGGAAACCCCTGGGCTGCCGGCAAAATGGAACAACCCGCCGACGGAGAATCCAGCCCGTGCTGTTAGGTAACTTGCCCGGCATGTGGCGGCTAGGGGTTTTTCCACAGTAAGTTCATTGCAATATTAATGTAAACCTACTTGTGACAATGACGATTGTTTGAAAAGAAAATAATTCTTAAAATTAAAATCAGGGCCAATAACTGAATGCGTTTTTATCTCACATCCACAATCTAGTCAAGGAACACAACAATCACATTATTATATTCAGAGAACAATGGCATAATGATTAACCAATTAACCTGAGATTTTTTTGGGGAAAAAGGCATGCTATCCAAACCTTTCATCTTGCACTCATCAAATCAGAATAGTAAGAATACCAAATCTCAAAAGAAACAACAATTTATATGCATGGGAGGCGGATTTTGATTGGTTGGCAAGTGGATTCTGAGTGGTGGAGGTGTTTCCATGAAGAATTCATTAGGGAACGTTTAACTGCCCAGCTACTGACCGTACTAAACCAGCCCGTGCTTGCAAAACCCAGAACTTAGTGTCCAACATTCGATGTGATTCTGCGTTTGGACAACACTTGTTAAACATTCCTGATTGTGCTAAGAATTGCACTGGCAACCAATTTCAGATTATCAATTGGGCTCACAGTGTGGCTCACCTACGCATGCTAGAAGCTACATGTATTCACACACATAAAACCCTTCACTTTGCACACTGAAGGGATATTTCCAAGCTTCGTTCAACTAAACAAAGGTTTGGGGCAGCCAATCCCCGGTTCATTCCTCGTGGCAATGCTTTGACCAATCAGATTTAACCGGTCTTGTTTAAATGTAAACAAAATCTTGGCAGTTGACTGTTGCCTGGTGCCTTCTCAATTGCAACATCTCTATCAATCAGAATTCACTTGACAACCAATCAGCATTCTCTTCTCATGCAGCGTAAATTGTTGTTCCCTTTGAGATTTAGTGGGCGGAATTCTCCGCAACGCCCGACGCCGTCGTGAAACCCGGAGTGTTTCACAATGGCGTCGGAGGCCGCTCCTCGCCCCCTATTCTCCCCCCCACCCCCAGGGGGGGCTAGGAGCAGCGTTCCGTAAAGCTCGGCTGCCGGGCCTTGACGCTGGCGTCAAGGCGGCGCACCGAGAATGACGCGGCCGGCGGCGCCTAATGACGTCAGCTGTGCATGCGCAGGTTGGCCGGCTCCAACCCACGCATGCACGGTTGCCGTCATCCCCTCCGCTGCCCCGCAAGACGTGGCGGCTTGATCCTGCAGGGCGGCGGAGGGGAAGGGTGTGTCTCTTGGAGACGCCGGCCCGACGATCGGTGGGCATCGATCGCGGGCCAGTCCCCTCCCGAGCACGGCCGTGGTGCTTGATCCCCTCTCTGCCCCCCACAGGCCCCATATTCACCTTTTGCGCCGTGTTCACGCCGGCAGCGACCAGGTGTGGCTGCCGCCGGCGTGAACCGGTCGGGAACGGCAGGCCGCTCGGCCCATGTGGGCCGGAGAATCGCGGGTCGCCGTGAAAAACGGCGACCCGCGATTCTCCGAGCGGCGTGTCGCGTTTATTTTGGGGAGGATGGGAGAATCACGGGGGGTGCCAGAGCAGCCCTCCCGCGATTCTCCCACCCGGCCTGGGCAGCGGAGAATCGCGCCCAGTATTCTTGCAAATCTGACCTGTTGAGTGCATGATGAAAAGTTTAATCAGAATTTCTCTTTTTCTGCAACACTCACGTTCTGTACTACCAAATGGCTAATCCAGAAAATGTTAGTTCTGATGTACTATGACAGCTTGAGTAGTTGAATTCAGTTTAAAAATCAGGAAATTAAAAAGATGGTATCAGCAAAAGTGACAGTGAAGTTGTCAGATTGTCAGAAAAAGCTATGGTTCATGAATGTCCCTTAGGGAAGCTGTCTTTACCATGCCTGACCGTTATCTGACTCCAGTTATGTGACAGATTCTCATAACGAGCACTTAAATGGCCTAGCAAGCCACTCCAAAGAAAAAAGTTCAACACCACGTTCTCAATCCAATGAAGGATGACATTAAACATAGCCAACATCAGTGATACCCATATCCTGAAAGTGCATATACTGGTGTTGACTCCTCATGGTGGGTATAAACATGAAAACACTCAACCAAGAGATGGTGCTGTTGTAGAATGAAACAGGAGTTGTGCAGCTTAACTTTGTACTTCACACAATCTCTGTTCGTGCTTATTTCAAATTAAAACTGATACTGAATCTCACTTAACAGCAGTGCCCTTGTTATATGAATTACAAGTCTGTATTGTGGCTAAAGATGTTACTGAGGACAGGTATTATTATGTCGAATGTCAGTTTGATTGGTACCACCTGTTTTGTTCTTTGCTGTCGCCACCAAGAAAAAGAATCAGAGGCGGCAGGCATCGAGTTCATATAACATTGTGCAAGGGATTTATTTACAATAATAATAATTTTTATTAGTGTCATAAGTAGGCTTACATTAACACTGCAATAAAGTTACTGTGAAAATCCCCTAGTTGCCACACTCCAGCACCTGTTCAGGTATGTCCAATTCACCAAGCAAGCACGTCTGTCGGGACTTGTGGGAGGAAACCGGAGCATCCAAAGGAAACAAGCAGACACAGGGAGAATGTCAGACCCCGCACAGACAGTGACTCAAGCCAGGAATCGAACTCTGGCGCTGTGAAGCAACAGTGCTAACCATTGTGCTACCATGCCGCCCTTTAGCTCGAACTGCAATCAGCAAAACTTCTGTCGCAGCAAGTTGCATGGACGTTGTGATTTGTCTAGTAGATTTTATTCTTATTGCACCTTCAGCCAACTATTTCCTTTGATTGCGAAGTGTATCATCCAAAGTCTGGCCAAATTCACAGAGCTAACTTTCACAGTGATACAACAAATTGTGAAATGTTTTCCCCTTCCTCCTGTGCATGACGGTGAAAGTGGAATCTTTCAGCTATTAAGTGGATGGGGAGAGAAATGTTCTTGCAAGACTAGCATTAACTCTTATATCTTGTCACCAGGTTTAGCTGGATGTACTAAATCCTGTAGTAACGTGAATGTTTTCCTCCCAACTGAGCTGAGAAAAGTCATAGTATGCAGGCCTGCTGATGTCTGGTTATCTTTAAGGAACGATTGGAATCGTTCCTCATAAGAGTTCCATGTCTCCTCCACCTCATCAAACGTGTCCATGGTGCCTTTTCTTCCTGCCATTTTTGGATTGCAGTTCCCTGATCTGTGCTACTCAGCCTCAGCCTGTCTTCCCTGCTGTTTATTTTCTCTCTGTTTAAAGCAGACAAACTCACAGTGCACAAGCAGACTAACTGTTTCTGTGCCTCGCTATTGATTCCCGGGCAGTAGGTGGAAGAGTCGGCAGCCCCGTAGGTTTGAGTTCCCACGGCCCGTTTCAGTGCCTCATGTGTGGCCTCCGGAGCTCTTGCCACTACAACGGTAAGTGTGCTGAAAACTTTGATACTTCATTTGATGTAAGCCCCCAACAACTCGCAGTTGTCCGAAAGCTTTTTTTCTTTTGAAAACCCTTTTACTTGCACTAGTGGCTGTCGCAATCGACCATATGATTCGCCAACGCCACGCTACAAACTGTACACTGTCCAAATACTTACCCGAGAGTTGTTTTTACTTTACACAATTATGAGTTCACCTTGGAAGCCAACAATATTTCTCCGGACGTCATTCCCGATGGTGAATGGGCTGGATTTCCGTTGGTAATTCCTTCCTCTGGCTCACAAAATCGGTATCAAAAGTTGTTTTTTCTTCCCATTACGGCCCAGATTTTGTCACTGGTTTCTCTTTTGTTACATTCATTGTTGGAGCTATAGAGAGAAATAATCAGAGGTGGGGGGCACATTGGTTTATATAAAATAGTGCAAGAGATTTATTTGCAAGATGCTGCTCAAACAGGGTACAATGGTGAACTCCACAAAAGCCCATGAAACGCTCTCATGATGTCATTGTGTAACACGTGACATTACACCAGCCAATGCTTCTCCTCTGATGCATAACAACACCCTCATCCCTGATGTGGAGATGCCGGCGTTGGACTGGGGCAAGCACAGTAAGAAGTCTTACAACACCAGGTGTAATGGTGGTATCCATGTCGATGATCTGGCACGTCTTGCAGAGATTACACGTGAGAACACCGCCCACCAGGTACGCGATACATACTCGTGCAACTCGGCCAATGTTGTCTACCTCATACGCTGCAGGAAAGGATGTCCCGAAGCGTGGTACATTGGCGAGATCATGCAGACGCTGCGACAACGAATGAACGGGCATCACGTGACAATCACCAAGCAAGAATGTTCCCTTCCAGTCGGGGAACACTTCATCAGTCAAGGGCATTCAGCCTTTGATCTCCGGGTAAGCGTTCTCCAAAGCGGCCTCCAGGACGCGCGACAACACAGAATCGCTGAGCAGAAACTTATAGCCAAGTTCCGCACACATGAGTGCGGCCTCAACCGGGACCTGGGATTCATGTCACATTACATTCACCCCCCACCATCTGGCCTGGACTTGCAAAATCCTACCAACGGTCTTGGTTTGAGACAATTCCCACCTCTTTAACCTGGGATTACCCCTATCTCTGGATCTGTAATGATTTGATTACCCGCAAATGCTCACATTCCAAGCATTGTCTGGCATCTTTGACTTTGTCTATATATATGTTTCTGGAACAAACCTCTTCATTCACCTGAGGAAGGAGCAGTGCTCCGAAAGCTTGTGTTTGAAACAAACCTGTTGGACTTTAACCTGGTCTTGGAAGACTTCTTACTGTTCTCACCCCTGAGGCAGAGGCTTGAGGGTTCCAATGCTGCTCCGTAACTTGAGCTTGTGGTGGAGGTGCCATCATTTAAAAAAATAAATTTAGAGTACCCAATAATTTGTTTCCAATTAAGGGGCAATTTAGTGTGGCCAATCCACCTATCCTGCACATCTTTGTGTTGTGGGGGTGAGACCAATGCAGACACGGGGAGAATGTGCAAATTCCACACGGACAGGGACCCAGGGCTGGGATCGAACCCAGGTCCTCGGTGCGTGAGGCAGAAGTGCTAACCACTGCGCTGCCGTACCGCCCTCGGAGGTGCCATCATTTGAATGGGGCATTTAAATTTGGGCTATATCTATCTGTTTAGATAAATCCTGTAATACTATTGAAGGTGGTGAACCTCATGCTTTCCCAGTGTCCAATAATTAATTCTTATCAGCCACTAAAATCAGACTAACAAATCATCCAGCTCCATTGCATTTTTCATTTTCATTTTTTTATTTCATTGCTGTTCACCATTGTTTGATCAACATAACAACAGTGATTGGACTCCACAGTTAATCATTGATGGGCGATCAATGACCACAGAAAACGAATCGAAGGCTTTAATCTACAAGAAGTGTGCCCAGCAGCTTGAGTACAGAAAGAATGATGGCTGCTGGGAAACACGGGTTTTTATACTCCGCCTTATGGGCGGAGCTACCTTCATCCTGGCCAATGGGAAAACAGCACTTGGGCCAATGGGCTGGAAGCCTTCTCCACCAATAGCAGCTCACACTCCTAGGTACCATAATACCTCTAGTCATACTGTCACAAGCATTTTATGTAAAATGCTTTTGGATGTCCAAACAAACATCAAGATGCTACAAAAATGCTTGTTCTTTCTCTATCTGAGAGAATTCAGGGGATGGTTTCTTACTGACAATGGTTAGAGATGTGGAAAATAGGGTATATAATTTTAGGGTTAGAATGTGTGAATAATTAACTTTCAGAATGGTTATAAAGAGCCTACAGATGTAACACTAAATAGCACAGTTAAAATGTGTCTATCTGTGCCAACAGAATTTAGTCGTTTTTTAAAAAATTGTCTTCCTTTTTACGCGTACTGGGATGAGAATAAAATGACACAACATGTTTGCGTGCAGGCACAGTGATTGTTCGGAGAAATGTTTGCAGCTCATGAATAAAGAGGTTTCATTGGTGTTGAGCTTCACATCTACAACACCCTGGGCATCTGTTTAATGCCGAAGAAAATGTGACATCATGACAAAGTGGGTAAGGTATGAGAAGTCACCAGAGTTTACAAGAACTCCTTTATAAATGCAGATTGTAGAGCTGACTTTGCAACTTAACATCTTTGACCCAGCTGCTCTCCCTATTTCACCAAACGCAAACACCTGATTGAATCAATAAACCGGAGCAGGAATAATTCATTGTGCCGACAGTTTCATTTTCCTGTGATCTCTGTGGATGTAGTTTATGCAGCTAGCAGAAATGCCCTAAATCTTTTAATCTCAGAAGCTCATTATCACTGTTTATTGTAGCAAAATGTAGGGCAGCCTGGATGACAAGCCATTTCCTTCAGCTGCATGATGCCAGAATGAATAAGTAATATCCGTCTGAGTTTTAACTGCAACATTATTTTTTTAAATATAGTACGCAACAGTGGGCTAACATTTGGCCATCGTTTTCAAGTCTTGGACGTTTAAAGAGAAATAGAGAGAAGTAACTTTTTAAATCTACACTCGCCTTTATAATCTAAAGGCCTTAACCAGAGGTCTAACTTTCATATTTACCAAATTTCCAGAAGCTATGAATTCCAAAGCACACATCCAGTATGCCCGTTAAATAAAATGAATAAATCTGAGGCTAGGTTCAGATCTTATTTCATTTGTTTTCACAGTGTGAGCAAAGCTGGCCTGGCCACATTTATTTCACAACCCTAATTGCTTCGATGTGATTGTTTCACACAACTGGCTGGTTTACTGGGAAACTCCAAGATCCTTTATACATCAGTCCTACCTTCCCATCGGTTGGATCTTTCTACGATTCTGAGGAGGTTGACAGGAGAGGTGCTGAGAGGATGTTTCACCTCGTGGGGGAATCGAGAACTGGGGGGGTGGGGGCGCTCAGTTTCAAAATAAAGGGTCTCCCATTTAAAATGGAGATGAGATGGAATTTCTTCCGTCAGAGGGTCATTAGTCTTTGCAATTCATTACCCCAGAGATCAATGGAGGCTGGGCCATTGAGGCCAAATTAAACAGATTTTTGATTTACAAGTAAGTCGAAGGTTTTTTTTTTGGTAGAGTTTTTTTTCCGATTAAGGGGCAATTTAGCGTGGCCAATCCACCCAACCTGCACATCTTTGGGTTGTGGGGGTGAGAGCCACACAGACACGGGGAGAATGTGCAAACTCCACATGGACAGGGACCCAGGGCCAGGATCGAACCTAGGTCCTTGGCGGCATGAGGCAGCAGTGCTAATCACTCCCCCACCGTGTTGCCCTCAAGTAAATTAAAGGTTGTGGGAGCCAGGCGGGAACATGGAGTGAAAGCCACAGCAGATCAGCCATGATCTTATTGAATGGTGGGGCAGGCTTGAGGGGTCATATGGCGTACTCCTGCCTCCATTTCTTATATATATGTTGTGAGGAGACAGTCGTGTATTGGTAATGTCACTAGACTAATAATCCAAAGGCCCAAGCCAATCCCCTTCGGGACATGGGTTTGAATCCCACTATGGCAGCTGATGGAATTTGAATTCGATACATTCAATTGATCAATAAAGATTCTGGCATTAAAACTTGTCTCAGTAATGGTGCCATGAAGTTGCTATCAATTGCTGTAAAGTCTCATTTGGTTTGCTAATGTCCTTTAGGGAAGGATATCTACCATCCTTTCCTGGTCTGGCCTACATAAGATGCTAGATCCACACCCTCTGAAAGCAAGCAACTTGGTTCAAGGCCAATTGAAATGAAAATCGCTTATTGTCACGAGTAGGCTTCAATGAAGTTACTGTGAAAAGCCCCTAGTCGCCACATTCCGGCGCCTGTCCAGGGAGGCTGGTACGGGAATCGAACCGTGCTGCTGGCCTGCTTTAAAAGCCAGCGATTTAGCTGAGTGAGCTAAACCAGCCCCTAAAGATTAAAGATTAAAGATTGGCAAATGCTGGACTTGCCAGTGATCCAGTCTTATGAAAGAATTTTTAAAACATTCTTATGTACGCCTACATAAAATACTAGTTCAGACCCAGGGTGTTGAGTTCTGTGCCTGGCTTAACTGAAGCATGATAATAATAATAATCTTTATTAGTATCACAAGTAGGCTTACATTAACACTGCAACAAAGTTACTGTGATAAGCCCCTAGTCGCCACATTCCGGCGCCTGTTCGGGTACACTGAGGAAGAATTCAGAACGTCCAAATTACCTAACAAGCATGTCTTTGGGACTTTTGTGCTCTTGATTATACTGCATGCTCTTGCCTTGAAAAGGTCCAAATGTACAAAATAAGCAAAGTTATAATGGAATGTGTAAGGTAGAAAGGTACAAATTCTATACTTTCTTAGATTCAATGGCATCAACCACCATGAAAAGTGGTAATTTTACCAACATTTTACAGGTTTTGGCTGACACTGTCTTATATCTATTAGTACGGTGGTAATACAGGCATCCACTTTTGACTTAGACTGGACTTTCCTGTCTTTAATATAAGGCCTTGTCTCACCCTCTTTGCTGGTTTGATCTCAATATGAACAAAATATCACAGATTAAATTTTTTTTAAAAACTTGCATTTATACATTATGCATTAAAAAGAGGACTGACTATGATCGACTAATGATGGCAGATCTGCGGGCATGCGGCCCAAGGTGGAGTCTGGGATCTGGCGAGATCAGGCGTGGGGAATGATTGAGATTAGGGTCAGGGTTGAGTGAAATCAGAGTCAGGACTGGGAGAAGGAACAATAGAAGGGAGCAGTGACAACAATTGGCCCTCTTAATTTTGCGTTTTAATTCTTCCCAGCTCTACATTCACCTGGGGCCTAGCAGGTTATCACCAGCCATGGTATCCTTGCACTGACTATCTCAGGGAAACCAATCTTGGAGAGGAGCCTTAATGAAATGTTAGATCCCTTATCTGCATATTCAAACGGCATGTCTCAAGCATGGATATTTTTCTGCCCATAACCAAGACGCACTTTTACATAAAAATGTGAAAACAATTTCTACCCACCATATTGTGGCTTCCATGTGGGGGGCCTCCTCCACTTCTTCTCCCAAACCTGGCTGAATTCTGACTTTTATGTACTTACTTATCTGTGGTTCAGATTCCAGTTCGGCAATACCTCCACTATATTGGCGAACTCCTACCTGGCTGGTACTTTAACTCGTTCAGCCGACTTCTGCATATGCTGATCAGTCAACTAAAGTTGGAAACTAAAATGTTTATAGTCCTACAAATTAAAGCCAGAAAACCAGGCAAACAAGATGAGCTGGTATGGCTTTGGAATGCTGGAGGCAGTGTCTAATATAATGATATAATTGCAAATTAGGCACGAGACCTCTGTTTGGACATAATTCTGGAAATTTCATCATATGACTGCCCACACCACCTGTCCTGCCATTAAAACAGTTTATATCCCTATCTCCAAAAGTTCTAGCACTAGGAAATGAAACTGTTCAAACTGATTCAAAAGAATGCATAAATGTTTTAATGCCCCTATGATTGTTCTCCCACAGAGTTTAAAAAAAAAAAAATTTAGCGTACCCAATTATTTTTTTCAATTAAGGGGCAATTTAGCGTAGCCAATCCACCTACCCTGCACATCTTTGGGTTGTGAGGCGAAACCCACACAGACACGGGGAGAATGTGCAAACTCCTCACGGACAGTGACCCAGGGCCGGGATTCGAACCCGGGTCCTCAGCGCCGTAGGCAGCAATGCTAACCACTGTGCCACCATGCCGCCTGTTCTCCCACAGAAATGTCCAGAAGACTGACCTCCAATTCCTGGTGACCCCAGGTCAGTGCTGGAGGGTTGGAAACCCTATAAATGACACCATACTGCACTGGCAGGGTGTGACGTTCAATTGAAGTGGTGTGATTGAGTGAGATTTTTTTTTTTCCAAAAAATATACTTTATTCATAAAAGTTATAATAAACTTTACAGAACATTTCAAATTGTCTTGACTGTACATTTCCATCTGAGTTACATTAATTTGTCTTTCTTCAATTCAATTGGGATATGGTTACACACGTATCCTACTTTAAGTTACAGTTCTTTCTTAAATATTTACATTGCTTTGTTTCTTTCATACATTGTGATATTGAAGACCCGGGCCGAGGGGCTTTACACTGTTACCAACCCCTCGGTGTACATTTGCTGGTGAGACCTTACACAGTGGTCTTTCCCCATTGCGTCTTGGCGGCAGCTGCCCCAAGCTTGAGTGCATCCCTCAGCACGTAGTCCTGGACCTTGGAATGAGATATACCCACATTTTCTTGTGGGTCAGATCAGGCTCAGACTCCGGAGTTATGCTTTGAATGTAGCAGCCAAGCAAAGTCAAAATCACCTTGTGTTGATGCTAAGCTTGCAGAACTGATCACAATACGTTTCCCAATGTTGAAAATTACTAACTAAAATTCACTTAATTAATTCCTAATAACCAGCAAATAATATATTTTGGATTCAATAGTAATTGATTGTGACTATTCCTGTCCTGCATCCCTTAAAGTATCCTCACTGCCAATTGCCAATCGGCTTTGAGTGGGCAGCCACAATGCCAACGAGAGGGTGATACAGTAGCACAGTCATTAGCACTGTTGCTTCACAGCACCAAGGTCCCAGGTTCTGGTCACTGTCTGTGTGGAGTCTGCACGTTCTCCCCGTGTCTGTGTGGGTTTCCTACGGTGTTCCGGTTTCCTCCCACAAGTCCTGAAGGTGTTAGGTGAATTTTCCCTCAGTGTACCTGACCAGGCGCCATAGTGTTGGACTCGGCGATTTTCACAGTAACTTAATTGCAGTGTTAATGTAAGCCTACTTATGACAATAAAGATTGTTATTGTTATTATCTGACTATCACCCTCCTTGTATTGAAGAATTCTCAAAATTTCAGCATGATGCCAACAGGCAAGGATAATATTGGATCTCTGATCAGTTATGTTGTTACCTGTAGGAATAGGTCTGGATTGGTCATTTAGGCATATTTGGCATTGATGTATCAGTTGAAGGAGGTATCTGTCAATCTCACATGTGTGGAATTAGATTTTAGCTGACTGAAAATCCTCTCATATGACTCAGTGGGATTTACTGGTTTAGTTCAAATTGCTATGACCATAGACCAGATTAAATGTTTTGTGATGTATTTTGCGACATTTGAGCCACCAGTCAGTGAGAACTGAAAGAGAATAGCAGGCGTTGAAACGAATTAGAATTGTGCGGCTTCTTTTTTCTTTCCCCGCATTATTCTTTAGAATTCCAGCTGTCACCATGTGGTTTGGGAATCCCTTTCTGCTTTGTTACATTTTTTGGGCTGCAGTATGCAGATCAGAAGGAGAGAGGAGGATAGATCAATTGGAAGAATACCATCAAAGCAGGTGAGAGAATCAGCATGCAAAACTGATAGGGCAAGCTGGATTAAGAATAGTGTGAATCTATTCTATTCTTTGTACTTTTTTGCTACCTGAGTGGTTTTGTCCCTAGCTGAATGATATGCTCTTTTGATTGATGCTAGGCACAATTTAATGCAGATAAATACGTAAACTTTTAAAAATTTACATGGAGTATTTGTTCATGAGCTCTCTGCAGGTAGGTATTTTGTAGGTGTCTATAATGCATTAAAAAATTGCTGCACTACAGTTTTAACGGACCTATGAGCAAGGGCTCAGTGGTAGCATTTCCTCATCTGGGTCAGAATGTTATGGGTGTGAGCCTCACTGTGGATATCTCTGGCAAACAGAGAAGGGATTTCCAATCTCTGAATACCAGGTTGACACTCATGGACACTCTCATCTGATGGAGGCAGAGTGGATACCCATACCACCACCCCAGTTCCCTCCTTTCCCCCAGCATCCATTCCACACCCCCCCCCCCCCCTCCCCACACACACACACACACATCCCACCTTGTTCCATCCCTACCACACTTTACACCCAGCCAGCAGAAGGCCTGGAATCTGGCTCCTGATATTCAATGGGGTACCCTTGACTGATGGGGGGGCAGGTGGTGTAATGACCCCCACCACCAGCTCCCCCCCACCTCCTGCCATTGTGTCATCCACAAACAGGCGAATAACCTAGCCACATTAAAAAAAAGAGGAGGTCTTTGCTCCGGAAACACCCAGAGCATGATCTGCTGGATGTAAAATGAAAGGGGAAGATGTGTTGCTTCATGGAAGAGAAGAAGAATGTACTAGATACAGAACATGCAAACAGACATAAAAAAATGAACTGGATACACAAAAATTGAGAGAAAATAATATCAATGTAGACAGATCAAAAAGAGACAAGTAAATATTCATGTTGACTGAGGAATTGTTTAATTGTTGCACCACATTCTCCTTGTCACTAACTTAAACTAACTTAAAGTATTCTTTTGCCTGAAATCTTCGTCGCTTATCCAATTTATGAGTATTTCAACAAACTGAAAATTGCTATGTGAATAAAAAGTGAAGCTAGGAATGTAAGAAGAAATTTAGGCTATTGTCATCTTGAGTATAGTTTCTACAGACAGAAATGTCAAATAACATCATCTCAGATGTAACATGTTGACAGAGAAACATTGGCTACAATAAACAATGGAGTGAAAAACCATGGCAAATTGTTTAATTTGTCATTTTTATTAAGAAAGATTATCAATAAACCATTATTTGTAACAAACAAATTGACAAGTCGAATGAAGTGCTTTAATTTTTGTTTTAATATAGTTATGCCGTTTGTTTGAAATGACTTAAAGATTATGCTACATAGTTCACAAAGGAATTCAAAATAAATGTACGAAAATATTTATTACCAGTACTTCTAATCTTGCCTATTTCATTAAAACATCAATGGTCACTGATACAAAAGCAAAGCCATGCAGCCAACATCCAGATTCACGCTACAGTTCCCCAACATCCAATTATTTATATAAAAAAGCAAATTGAGCACTGCACCTGGCGGATCGGCAGGAGTGGTGACAGGCTGGGAGCTGACAAAATAACTTGGGAAGGCATCTGGAGGAGGTTCCCAATGCTTCCTGCTGCCATCATTTTGCCAGCAGCCGAGATGCCCACTGGGAGTCCAGGTGGCGACTTCAGTGGCCAATTCAGGGCCTCTTTCCACGTGGTTTAGTAAACATCAGTCATACTGGCGCTGAAATTATTCCTCTATTCTGTAGATACTTGCTGTAACTCCAGGGGGCGTATGCTGGCATTGCTGCAGATTCTGGTATTCTTTGTCCCAACCTTGTATGGGAGTTTCCTGTGGCCTTGATTGGCAACAAAGGGCTTGATTTAATGGAAATAAAATAGAGTCTCATGTCAAGTGCGTTTGGCTGTGCGCTTCCTGGTGCTCGCCAATGGCTGAGGAAGATGGCCAAGCTCTTGAACGGGCCTCTGTTTTATTTTGGGGCCTCAGCGGGGAAGGTCCTACCGAGGTTGCACTTCGTCCCATTTCCTGTGCTGAGGAACTCTACTCGCCAGTGCAGGAAGAGATCAGGGTGCCATCTTTAAATACCGCCCTGATCTCTAGACCCACCCCCACCCCTACCGTGGCCTCTGAGCACCCCCAACACCCCAGTTCAACTATAAGGAGTTCATAGAGCCCCCCCCCCCCCCCATCCCACCTAATAAGGGCAGGGCACCCCAGGCCCGATCCCTGGTCCAGGCAAAATGCCACCTGGGCACCTTGGCACTGCCAGCCTCACACCCTGGCAGTACCCTGCCAGCATCACCTAGGCACCCTGGCAGTGCTAGCATGGCACCCAGGTGGCAGGGCTAAGGTGGCACCCAAGTGGCACCGAGGAGCCCCCGCCCCCCCGAGTGCTGGGATGCTTGGTTTCCGTTTGTGAAGACCAGTGCACATCAAAATGCTGCTAACTGCTGCCATTGTGGGCGGGATCCAGGTCGCAACATGTCACATGATCTTGTTCGATCTTGCGAGACATGGTGAGCCGAGTGAATCTCGCTAGAGACGTCTCACGGATTTACTGGCCATGTCATACCCGGAGTCCGGCGTGGTCGTTGGATTATGCCCAGAGACTCTACCCCTTTCAAAATATGGAGGTGATAAGGTTACAAGTTTAGTCTTACCAGCAAACTGGCGAAACGTTACGAAGCTGTTACACAAAATAAGAGGTGGTCAAATATCCCAAAGGGCAGGATGTCCCCTACAGACTTGCACCTTCAAAACAGATGCAGTAGGAAAATAAATTACATTCTGGGAGTGGCCACTCAAGGCATGAGCTAGTCCTTCTGAGGAAGGTGTTCCAACACAAGGGTTGTTCCAGTCAAGCCGTGCAGGTTCCTGGAGCAGGCTGTGCTCAACATGCTTCCCCAGTGGTACCTAGCAATATTGGTACACATCAATTGGTATTGGTTATATTAGTGGACTAAATCCAGTGGCCTGGACTTATCATCCAGAGGCTGGGCATGAGTTCAAATCTACCAGGGTGTTTGAGAACTTGAGCTCAGTTCAAAACTTAAAAAGCGACCATGATATTGTTGGATTACTTGTGGGAGACGAGCATTTACATAGATTCTCTTTTTCCTAATTGTTCTTGCTTTATGGAAATCAGATTCCAGAGACATGGGAGAGATGTAAAAGAAACAAAAAAACATGGCAGGTAAGAGATTTTGGTTTTGGCAGCCCCGTGCAACTTCTTAGCTATTCCGTCAGTGTATCATGGTGGCAACCTTGTAATATCACCACACATTTGTGCCAAACATTTTTATAACTCTTTTAAGTTGTTTGCTTTGAGGAATTTAATATTGAGAAATGCCAAAATTAAAGTATTTCTACATCTTGCTTTCAGTGTTAAACATTTATTGGCCACATATATCATGAGGCAATTTGCAATCCCAGTCTGCCCAATGGAAAACTGGTAAGATTGGATCGGCTATCCGAGTCACGCCCTGGCCAATTTACTTTCCATTGAAAAGTGAAGTATGTCGGGATGTGATATGGACAGCTCACCTGATTTGCTCAATTTTCTGCAGACAGGTAAGGTTAAAATGGCCCATCAGCTTGACTGAATGCTTCTGAGATTTTGTAGATCATACTGAAGCCAGGGAGTGCCAGTGGTGGATATTGAATCCAATGGTGAGATTTCTTTTTAAATTCATTTTTATGGGATGTGGGCTCCACTGGGTGGTCAGCATTTGTCCATGTGGTGTAAGTGCAGTGCTGTTAGGCAGGGAGTTCCAGGATTTTGATCCCTTGGCAGTGGAGGAAATTATATATTTCCAAGTCAGAATGCTGTGGAGCTTGGAGGGGACCCTAAATGGTGGTGTTGTCATGTATCTGCTGCCTTTATCTTTCTCGGTGGTGGAGGTCATGGGTTTGGAAGGTTCTGTCGAAGGTGCCTTGGTGATTTGTTGTTGTGCATCTTGCAAATGGTACACACTGCTGTCATTGTTTGTTGGTGGTGGAGGGAGTGAAAGTTTAGGCTGGAGAATGGAGTTCCAATTAAGCAAACTGCTTTGTCCTGGATCTTCTTGAGTATGTGTTGGAGCTGCACTCATCCAGGCAAGTGGAGAGTATTCCATCACAAAGTGACTTGTGCATTTTAGGTGCCAGACAGGCTCTGGGGATTCAGGAAGCAAGTTAATTGCTGCAGAATTCCCAGATTCTGACCAGCTCTTGTAGCCACAGTATTTATTAATTTTTATTTTTTTTAAATTTAGAGTACCCAATTAATTTTTTCCAATTAAGGGACAATTTAGCGTGGCCAATCCACCGAGCCTGCACATCTTTGGGTTGTGGGCCGAAACGCACGCAAACACGGGAAGAATGTGCAAACTCCACACGAACAGTGACCCAGAGCCGGGATCGAGCCTGAGACCTCAGCGCTGTGAGGAAGCAATGCTAACCATTGTGACATCGTGCTGACCTAGCCACAGTATTTATATGGCTAGTCCAGTTAAGGTCCTGGGATGATCGCTGGTGATTGCACAAATTGCACAATGTTTAGCACCATTCACGACTCGTGAGATACTGAAGCAGTCCA
Organism: Scyliorhinus canicula; assembly: GCF_902713615.1. Classification (NCBI taxonomy): domain Eukaryota; kingdom Metazoa; phylum Chordata; class Chondrichthyes; order Carcharhiniformes; family Scyliorhinidae; genus Scyliorhinus; species Scyliorhinus canicula. The sequence goes on along the minus strand of NC_052151.1, from coordinate 61,142,133 downwards.
TGTCCAAATGCAGCAAGGCCTGGACATTATGCAGACTTGGGTTAACAAGTGGCAACTGACATTGGCACCATACAAGTGGCAGGTAAAGACCATCTCTGACAAGAGAGAATCTAACTATCGCTTCTTGCCATTCAATCACTATCAACATCCTGGGGTTTGCAGTTGACCAGAAACTGAACTGAACTAGCCATATAAATACTGTGGCTACAAAATCAAGTCATCTTGCGGTAAGTAATTCACCTCCTGTCTCTCCAAAGCCTGCCTAGCATCTACAAGCACAAGTCAGGAGTGTAATGGAATACTCTCCACTGGCCTCGATGAGTGCAGCTTTAACAAGACTCAGGAAGCTTGACACCATCTATGATAAAGCAGCCAGCTTGATTGGAAACCCGCTGACAAGCATTCCCTCCCTGAACCACCAACACACAGTATGGAACTGTTTACTATCTACAAGATGCACTGCAGGAACTCATTCTTTAGAACCATCCAAACCCACAACCACTACAATATAGAAGGACAAGGGTAGCAGATACATGGGAACACCATTGCCTCCAGGATCCCCTCCAAGTCACTCACCATCCTGTCTTGAAAATATATTGCCATTCCTTCAGTGTCGCTGGGTCAAAATTCTGGAACTCCCTCCCTGATAGCACTGTGGGTGTACCCACACCACATTGACTGCAGTGGTTCAAGAAGGCAGCTCACCACCACCTTCTCAACGGCAATTAGGAGTGGGCAATAAATGCTGGCCTAGCCAGCAAAGCCCACATCTCAGGAATGAATGAATAAATGGTAGCACAAGGATGTTGATAGTGGAGATTCGGCGATGCTAATGCCATTGATGGTTAGATTCCCTTTTATTGGAGATGGCAATGCCTGGTACGTATATGACACAAATGTTACTTGTCACTTATCAGCCCAAGCCTTTATATTATCCAAGCCTTGTTTCATGTAGCCACCAAATGCTTCACTATCTGAGGAGATGCGAATGGTTTTAAATACTGCGCTATCATCATCTAATATCCCCACTTCTGATCTTATGATGGAGGGACGATCATTGATGGAGCAGCAGAAGATGGTTGGGCCTTGGACCCTGGGGCTTAGATGATTGACCTCCAATACCCTGCTTTTTGTGAACAGAACATACCAGGGCAATTTCCCAGTGTTGCAGCTGTGCTAGAATAGCTTGGCTATGGGAGTCTGCTCTAAATTTGAACAGGCAAATTAAAAAATGAATTAATTAACTAAATAGAGGAGTAACTAAACTGGAGGGTGGAGACTAATCTCAGGTAGTGAATAAAATTTGGCGTGGAGATTTTCGCAGTCAAATATTTTCACTTACAGGACCTACCTGAGAGGAGAGGCTGGGACTGGAATTTGACTGACTGGAGGGTGGAGATTTCTATTTATAGTGAAAATCTTGTGCTAGGGACCATATAGTTATTTGTAACCTAATTTAATAAGAATTTTAAATTTAATTGATTAGTGCTAAAAAGGTCAGCCTGCATGATAAAGTGCTTCACCTGTGAGATGTGGGAGATCTGTGACACGTCAAGTGTTCCAGACAACTCCATCTGCAGCAAGTGTACCCAACTGCAGTTAGACACAGACCACATAGATTGGTTGGAGCAGCAGTTGGATGCACTTAGAAGCATGCAGGTGGCGGAAAGCATCATAGACAGGAGTTTTAGTGATGTGGTCACACCCAAGGGGCAGTCAGATAGATGGGTGGCCGATAGAAAGGGCAGGCAGTCGGTGCAGGAATCCCCAGTGGTGGCCCCCTCTCTAAAAAGTATACAGTGTTGGATGCTGTTGGCGGGGATGGGGTCACTCATCAGGGGAAAATAACAGCAGCAGCAGCCAGAGTAGTGGTACCCTGGCTGGCTCTGTTGTTCAGCAGGGAGAGTCAAAGAGCAGAAGCACAGTAGTTATAGAGGACTCTAAAGTCCGGGGCACAGATAGGCCCTTGTGAGGCTGTGAAGGAGACTCCAGGATGGTAAGTTGCCTCCCTGGTGCCAGGGTTTCTGAACGGGCATGGTGCATACTGAAGGGGGAGGGTGAACAGCCAGAGATAGTGATACACATTGGTACTAATGACATAGGCAGGAACTTGGGCAGCACGGCAGCACAAGTAGATAGCACTGTGGCTTCACAGCGCCAGGGTCCCAGGTTCGATTCCCCGCTGGGTCACTGTCTGTGAGGAGTCTGCACGTTCTCCCCGTGTGTGCGTGGGTTTCCTCCGGGTGCTCCGGTTTCCTCCCACAGTCCAAAGATGTGCAGGTTAGGTGGATTGGCCATGCTAAATTGCCCTTAGTGAACAAAAAAGATTAGGAGGGGTTATTGGGTTACAGGGATAGGGTGGAAGTGAGGGCTTAATGTGGGTCGGTGCAGACTCGATGGGCCGAATGGCCTCCTTCTGCACTCTATGTACTATGTCTAAGTGTGGAGGTCCAACAGGGGGAGTTCAGGGAGCTAGGCAGAAAGTTAAAAAACAGGACCTCTAGGGTTGTAATCACAGGATTACTCCCTGTGCCACGTGCCAGCGAGGCTAGGAATAGGAAGATAGTGCAGCTAAACACGTGGCTAAAGAGCTGGTGTAGGAGGGAGGGTTTCAGATATCTGTATCATTGGGGTCTCTTTTGGGACAGGTGGGACCTGTCACGAAGGACAAGTTGCATCTAAACTGGAGGGGCATTAATATCATAGAATCATAGAATTTACAGTGCAGAAGGAGGCCATTCAGCCCATGTAGTCTACATCAGCCCTTGGAAAGAGCACCCTACTTAAGCCCATGCCACCACCCTATCCCCGTAACACAGTGACCCCACTTAACCTTTGGACACTAGGGGGCAATTTAGCATAGCCAATCCACCTAAGCTGCACATTTTTGGGCTGTGCGAGGAAACTGGAGTACCCGGGAGAAGCCCCCACAGACACGGGGAGGAAATGCAAACTCCACACATATCCTGGCCGGTTGGTTTGCTAGCATCACCCGGGAGGGTTTAAACTAGTATGGCGGGGGGTGGGAACCAGACCAGTCGGTCATCAGTTAAGCAACTGAGTGAGAGCTAGAGATTAAGGCCAGTATGGCTAAGAGGAAGAACAGGCAGGGAGAAGTTGCTGAACACAGCAGGACTGATGGTCTGAAGTGCATTTGTTTCAAGGTGAGAAGTATAACAGATAAGGCAGATGAATTTAGAGCTTAGATTAGTACTTAGAACTATAATGTTGTTTCTATTACAGATACTTGGTTGAGGGAGGGACAAGCTTTAACCGCTATATCTTCCAGCATTTGGATGCTTTGGTTGGGATAGAGGGGGATGTAAAAGGGGTGGGTTGCATTACTGGTGAAGGAGAAATCACAGCTGTACTGAGGGATGACACGTAGGAGGGCTCATGCAGCGAGGCATTATGGGCAGAGCTCAGGAATAGAAAGGGTCTGATCATAATGTTGGGGGTTTACTACAGGCCTCCCAACAGCCAGCAGGAACAGATATGCAGACAGATGTAAAAAACAACAGGGTTGTTTTGGTGGGTGATTTTAACTTCCCCTATACTGGCTGGGACTCACTTAGTGCGAGAGGCTTGGACGGGGCAGAGTTTGTAAGGAACATCCATCCAGGAGGGTTTCTTGAAACACTATGTAGATAGCCCAACTGGGAAGGGGCTGTACTGGACCTGGAATTGGGGAATGAACCTGGACATGGGCGGGATTCTCAGACCCCTCGCAGGGTCAGAGAATCGCCGGGAGTCGGTGTGAAGCCTGCCCCCGCCACCCTCCAAATTCTCCGGTCCCCCAAAAATTGGCCCGGCATGAGTCGCACCGCCTGCCTTGGAGAATGGCGAGGACTGGCGCGACTCAATGGGCCCCGGGGCTGCCCGAATTCTCCGGCCCGCGGTGGGCTGAAGTCCCGTGCGTTTTTTGGCAGTCCCGCCGGCATAAATTGGAATAGGTCCCTTACCGGCGGGACCTGGCGGCGCGGGCAGCCTCCGGGGTTCTTGGGGGGAGGGGGGACACAGGGTGATCTGGCCCTGGGAGGTGCCCACACGGTGGCCTGGCCCGCGATCGGGGCCCACGAATCCGCGGGCGGGCCTGTGCCTGGGGGCACTCTATTGTTCCGCATCGGCGGCTGTACCAGTCTGCCATTGCCGGTGAGGAAACAAATCCCTCTGAGCATGCACGGGAATGACGCCAGCACATGCTGGCGCTCCCACGCATGCGCCAACTCGCGCCGGCCGGCGGAGGCCCTTCGGCGCCAGTTGGCATGGCGCCAAGCCCCTTTCCCGCCGGCCGGGGGGCACAAACCACTCCGGGGCGGGCCTAGCCCCTGAAGGTGTGGAGGGTTCCGCACCTTTGTGACGGCCCAACGCCGGAGTGGTTCACGCCACTCCGTCCTGCCTGAGTTACCCGCCCCGCCGATTACGGCAGAATCCCACCCCAGGTGTTCGAAGTTTCAGTAGTGAAGCATTTTGGGAATAGTGAACATAATTCTGTAAATTTTAAGGTACTTAAGGATTAGGATGAATAGTCCTCAGGTGAAGATGCTAAATTAGGGGAAAGCTGATTACAACAATATTAGGCAGGAACTGAAGAATTTAGATTGGGTGCGGCTGTTTGAGGGCAAATTCATAGAATCATAGAACATACAGTGCAGAAGGAGGCCCGCACTGATCCACTGAAGCCCTCACTTCCACCCTATCCCCGTAACCCCATAACCCCTGCTTACTTTTCTTTTTGGACGCTATGGGCAATTTAGCATGGCCAATCCACCTAACCTGCACATCTTTGGACTGTGGGAGGAAATCGGATCACCCGGAGGAAACCCACACAGACACAGGGAGAACGTGCAGACTCCGCACAGACAGTGACCCAGCGGGGTATCGAACCTGGGACCCTGACGCTGTGAAGCCACAGTGCTAGCCACTTGTGCTACCGTACTGCCCGATTAACATCCGACACGAGGGAATCTTTCAAACGTCAGTTGATTAGAATTCAGGACCGACATGTCCCTGTGAAAATGAAGGATAAGTATGACAAGCTTCGGGAACTTTGGATAACGAGGGATATTGTGAGCCTAGGCAAAAAGAAAAAGGAAGCATTCCCAAGGTCTAGAAGCCAGACTAAGTCCTTGAAGAATATAAGGAAAGTAGGAAGGAACTGAAGCAAGGAGTTAGGAGGGCCAAAATGAGTCATGAAAAGTTCTTGGCAAACACATTTAAGGAGAATCCCAAAGCTTTTTGTGCATATATAAAGAGCAAGAGGGTAGCCAGGGAAAGGGTTGGCCCAGTCAATATCAGAGGAGGGAATCTATGTGTGGAGCCAGAGGAAATAGGCGAGGTACTAAATGAGTACTTTGCATCAGTATTCACCAAAGAGAAGGAATTGGTGAATGATGAGTCTAGGGAAGGGTGTGTAAATAGCCTGTGTCATGTCGATATTAAGAAGGAGGAGTTGTTGGGTGTCATAAGGCTGATACGTCCCCAGGGTCTGATGGGATCTACTCTAGAATACTGAGGGAGGCTAGGGAGAAAATTGCTGGGGCCATGAAAGAAATCTTTGTATCCTCGTTGGCTATAGGTGAAGTCCCAGAGGACTGGAGAGTAGCTAATGTTGGTCCTTTGTTTAAGTAGGGATAATGCAGGAAATTATAGGATAGGATTTACTCACATCTGGAAACAAATGGACTTATTAGCGATAAGCAGCATGGTTTTGTAAAGGGGGTGTCATGTCTCATTAACTGATCAAGTTTTTTGAGGACGTGACAAAGATGATTGATGCAGGTAGGGCAGTGGATCTTGTCTACATGGTCTTCAGTAAGGCCTTTGACAAGGTCCCTCACAGTAGACAAGTACAAAGGTGAAGACACATGGGATCAGAGGTGAGCTGGCAAGATGGATACAGAACTTGCTCGGTCATAGAAGACAGAGGGTAGCAGTGGAAGGGTGCTTTTTTGAATGGAGAGCTGTGACTAGTGGTGTTCCACAGGGATCAGTGCCGGGACCTTTGTTGTTCGTAGTACATATAAATGATTTGGAGAAAAATGTACCTGGTCTGATTAGTAAATTTACAGATGACACAAAATGGGTGGAGTTTCGGATAGTGATGAGGATTGTCAGAGGATACAGTGGGATATAGATCGGTTGGAAACTTGGGCAGATAAATGGCAGATGAAGTTTAATCCGGACAAATGAGAGGTAATGTATTTTGGAAGGTCTAGTACAGGTGGGAATTATACAGTAAATGGCAGAACCGTTAGGAGTATTGACAGGCAGAGAGATCTGGGCGCACAGGTCCACAGGTGACTGAAAGTGGCAGGTGGATAAGGCAATCAAGAAGGCATACGGCACACTTGCCTTCATCGGTCAGGGCACTGAGTATAAAAATTGGCAAGTCATGTTGCAGCTGCAACTTCGTATGGCTGCAGTTGGTTGCCACACTACCAGAAGGATGTGGATGCTTTGGAGAGGGTACAGAAGAGTTTTACCAGGATGTTGCCTGGTCTGGAGGGTCATAGCTATAAGGAGAGGTTGGATAAACTCAGACTGTTTCACTGGAATGACAGAGGTTGAACCTGATAGAGGTTTACAAAATTATGAGGGGCATGGACAGAGTGGATAGTCAGACGCTTTTTTCAAGGATGGAAAAGTCAATTACTAGGAGACATAGGTTTAAGGTGCAAGGGGGAAAGTTTAGGGGAGATGTATGAGGCAAGAGTATTTTACACGGAGGGTGGTGAGAATGCTCTGCCAGAGGAGGTGGTGGAAACAGATACAATAGCAGCGTTTAAGAGGCATTTTGACGAATACATGAACGGGATGGGAATAGAGGGATACGGACCCCGGGTGTGCAGAAAGTTTTAGTTTAGACAGGCATCATGATTGGTGCAGTGGAGGGCTGAAGGGTCTTTTCCTGTGCTGTAGTGTTCCTTGTTCTCTTTGTATGGATTAGTTCAGTTGTCAGGGCCCAAACGCTTTACTCTTTTCAGTGTCCTCAGCCATTGTTCTGATATCATGTGGAATAAATTGAATTAGCTGAAGACTGGTATCTGTGGTTTTGGGGACCTATACGACCCGTGGCCCTAAGTTCATACTGTGCTGTCAGCGGCATTCACAGCTGCATGGCTGCCTTTCCAGCTGTGGCACTGGTGTTCCATGCCTGTCCATCCCAACCTCAGAGCCCACTTGCTGGCTGCGCCCCGCTACTCCCTCCGGTCCTGGCAGAAGCCCCTCCCCATCCCGGCCAGCGGCATAACTGTGAGCACACTATGGCGATGTTGAACACTTTACTTACCAACTTCCCCCCCCCCCCCCCCCCCCCCCCCCCCCACCCCCCTCCCCCTCCCTTGGCAGCCATGACACCGGTTTCGCAATTTTTAAAAGCACAAGTGAGCCGCACCTTCGGGAACTCGGCCCATTGGAGGCGGAGAATTGCGGAGGCCCCAGAGAATATTGGCTCAGGCCCGCTAATGATATGCAAATGGTGTTTACCGTATGTGCGTTGCAGACTGCTTTGATGCCGCTGTCGAGGCACTTGAGAATTGCGATTTGGCGTCAATTCGGCGCCCGCCGCAATTTTTGCGTCAGAATCTATTCTCTGCTCAATTGCGTTTCCCAATTTTAGCATCAGCCAAAGGAGAATCCCACCCATGGACCATGTGGTCCTCTAATGTAGATTTTCCAGGATTGATACCTCATTTTAGGTCTATCTAGTACTTTTTCTGGCATGCTGACCTGTCTCTCTCATTGAACCAGGCTTGACCCCCTGGCATGATGGTAACTGTAGAGTGGGGGAATAGGCCGGGCAGCATCATGAGGTTACTGATTGTGGTTGAAATAAATTCTGCTCTTGTTGATGGGCCACAGTGTCTCATGCATGCCCAGTTTTAACCTGTTAGATCCGATTTGGACTACCTCGTGCTGGAAGTGCCACATAACACAATGCAGAATATTCCCATTGTAAAGACAGAACTTTGTCTCCACAAAGACTGTGTGATTGTCACTTCTATTAATACTGTCATGGACAGATGCATCTTTGACAGGTTTTTCCTTCTTGTTGTTCCCTCACCACCTGCCAGAGGCCCAGTCTGCCCATCAGGCCTCAGCCAGCTGGCCAGTAGAGGTGCTACAAAGCTATTCCTGGTGATGGACACTGAAGTCCCCCACCCAGGATTCTGTGCTCTTGCTATCCTTAACTAATCAACATGGAGGAGCACTTTATCAGCTGAGGGAGGGTGGTAGGTAGTAATTAACGGGATTACATTTGGCCTGATGCCATGAAACTTCATGAGGGCTGGAGTCAATGTTGATTCCCAGGGCAACGTGCTCTTAACTGTATTCCTCTGGTGGTTCAGTACTGCTAGTTGGGATGGTGGATTCCATGTGGATGATGTTGGAAGAGTCTGGGACATTGTCTGGAAGGTATATTTCTGTTGCTTGACTGGTCTCTGGGATAGTTCTCCAAATGTTGTACAAGTCCCCAGATGTTACCGCAGAGGACTTTGCAAGGCCAACGGAGCAGAGTGTACCACTGCCACTTCCAATGCCTAGGATGATGCCTGCTGGTCCATTTGGCTTTATTCTTATTGGACTTTTCTGTAGAGGTTTGATATAACTAGGTAGCAAGCTGGTCCATTTCTGAGGGCAGTTAACAATCAACCACTGCTCTGGGTCTGTAGTTACTTGTAGTCCAGATCGGGTAAGGATGACAGATTTCCTTTACTGTCAGTCACGAATGAGCCCGATGGCTTTTTACAACTATCCAGTAGTTTAATGATCATTAAAGCTTAATAAAGTTCATAGCAATAAGGCTTATTAGTAATGGCAAGGTTTATTAATAGCAATAAGGCTTATTAGTAATGGCAAGGTTTATTAATAGCAATAAGGCTTATTAGTAATGGCAACGTTTATTAATAGCAATAAGGTTTATTAGTAATGGCAAGGTTTATTAATAACAATAAGGTTTATTAATAATGGCAAGGTTTATTAATAGCAATAAGGTTTATTAATAATGGCAAGGTTTATTAATAGCAATAATGTTTATTAGTAATGGAAAGGTTTATTAATAACACTAAGGTTTATTAGTAATGGCAAGGTTTATTAATAGCAATAAGGTTTATTAGAAATGGCAAGGTTTATTAATAGCAATAAGGTTTATTAGTAATGGCAAGGTTTATTAATACCAATACAGTTTATTAGTAATGGCAAGGTTTATTAATAGCAATAAGGTTTATTAGTAATGGCAACGTTTATTAATACCAATAAGGTTTATTAATAGCAATAAGGTTTATTAATAATGTCAGGGTTTATTATTAGCAATAAGGTTTATTAATAATGGGAAGGTTTATTAATAGCAATAAGGTTTATTAGTAATGGCAAGGTTTATTAGTAATGGCAAGGTTTATTAATAGCAATAAGATTTATTAGTAATGGCAAGGTTTATTAGTAATGGCAAGGTTTATTAATAGCAATAAGGTTTATTAATAATGGGAAGGTTTATTAATAGCAATAAGGTTTATTAGTAATGGCAAGGTTTATTAGTAATGGCAAGGTTTATTAATAGCAATAAGATTTATTAGTAATGGCAAGGTTTATTAATAGCAATAAGGTTTATTAGTAATGGCAAGGTTTACTGGAAGGGCTGCTCTGAGCACGAGAATGCACATTCCCATGCTACATGGGAACTCCAGGATGCTTCCTGTGCCCTGGATAACCATATGTATGGGACGTTTAATCAGCTGCAACAGCTTGAGTTTTATGTTTCGGAACTCAAGCAGCAGCCGGTATCACTGTGGCCCATCCGTGAGGTTGGGAGCATTGTGGATAGCACATTTATAAATGTAGTCAGCTAACAGCTTCAGAATCTGCAAGGACAGAGGAATGGCTGACTACTGGAGAGTCAAAAAGGAACAGGCAGGTAGGGTACAAGTTCCCCGAGTGCACCCCACTCGCCAACCATTTTGGAATTCTGGTGAGAGTGATGGTTCCATCTGGGAAGTGCAGTCGGAGCTAAATTCATGGCACCAAGGGTTGTTCATCTGTACAGGGAGGAAGGTGTCAGGAAGACAGGCAGATCACCAAAGACAGGTGATGTGATGGTTAGGGAATAGATGGACCATCCCAGGATGGTGTGTTGCATCCCTGTTGCCAGGGTCAAGGATAAAGTCGAACAGGTTTATTTGGAATTACTAAATTTAGGAGCGCAGCTCCTTCATCACCTGAGGATGGAGCTGTGCTCCGAAAGCTAGTAATTCCAAATAAACCTGTTGGACTTAAATCTGGTGTTGTAAAACTTCTTAATGTGCCCACCCCCATCCAACGCCGGCATCTCAACATCAGAGTCAAGGATGTCACTGAATGGCTGCAGAATACACTGAGCAGGGAGAGTGAGCATCTAGCATCCATGGTCTACATTGGTAAAGTGACATCTACAGAAAGAGTGGTTTGGTCGATCCTTCAGTCAGAATTTAGGGTGCTGGGGAGGAAATTAGCGAGCAGAACCTGAAAGAAATCTCCTGATAACTCCAAGTACCATGCGCAAGTGAACATTGAAACTGAAGGATTAAGCAGATGAATGTACGGCTTGAAAGATGCTGCAGGAGGGAGGGCTTTAAATTCTTGGGACATTGTGATTGGTGCTGGGAGAGATGCTACCTACCCAGGCTGGGTGGGTTGCATTTAAAGAGAGCTGGAACATCCTTCTTGCGTGTTTGGCTAGTGCAATTGTGGAGGGTTGAAACTAACTTGACAGGGGTGTGGGAACCAGGCGATAACATCGGAGCGCTGCATAGAATGCTGAGAGTGATAGATAGCACCAGAAAAGGGATTAGAGGGTGAACAGGCGGGTTCAGAGTAAGGAAGAATGTAATAAAGTCTAAATCAGGGTTGCTGTGCATCTAGCAAATGCACAAGTGAGTTACAGGCGCAGGTTGACATTTCAAAATATGTGTTGTGGCTATACCAGAGACCTGGCTCAAAGAAGGGCAAAAACTGGCTGCTAAATATTCTTGGACACATTCCGGAAAGATAGAAAAGGAAGAAAAAGGGGTTGGATGGTGGTTTCATTAAGGAGGGGATTTCAGTGCTGGAGAAAGAACATGTCCCAAAGTGGCCAAGGATGGAATCTATTTGGCTAGAGCTAAGGAACTAAAAAAGTGCAATTACATTGCTCGGTTTATTCTATAGGGCACCAACTAGTGAGAAGGATGTTGAGCAACATATTTGCAAGAAGATTACAGAGGTGCAAACATTATAGGGTAGTTATAATGGGTGACTTTAATTAGCTGAATATAAACTGGAAGAGTAGTAATATAAAGGGCAGAGAGGGCAAGATTTCCTAGAGTGTGTCAGGAAAATTTCCAACAGGAATGTGGGGCGGGATTCTCCGCGAACTGGCAAGGCGGGCCACTCCGGCGCCAAGGAGTGGCATGAACCACTCTGGTGTCGGGCCGCCCCGAAGGTGTGGAATCCGCAAGGGCTTGGCGCCACGCCAACCAGCACCGAAGGGCCTCCGCCGGCCGGCGCAAGTTGGCGCATGCACGGGAGCGCCAGCGTGTGCTGGTGTCATCCCAGCGCATGCGCAAGGGGGTTCTTCTCCGCACTGGCCATGACGGAGATTGACAGCGGCCGGTGCGGAGGGAAAGAGTGCCCCCACAGCACAGGCCCGCCCGCTGATCGGTGGGCCCCGATCGTGGGCCCGGCCACTGTGGGGGGACTCTGCAAGCCACCCATGGAGCCAGGTCTCGCCGGTAAGGACCTGTTGTGATTTACGCCGGCGGGACCCGCCGAAAATGGGCAGCCACTCGGCCCATCGCGGGCCAGAGAATCGCCCGTGTGGCTGCTGCCAGCAGCCGCCGACCAGCGCGCCGCGACCCCCGCCCCCACCAAAACCCCGGTGTCAGAGAATTCGGCAGCCGGCGGGGGCGGGATTCACGCCACCCTCCGGCGATTCACCGACCTGGCGGGGGGTTGGAGAATCCCGCCCGTGTTTCCAGTTCAACATGGAAGGCGGCACTGTTAGACCTGGTTCTTGGAAATGAGATGGGCCAAGTGGATCCGGTGGCAGTGAAATGAAATGAAAATTGCTTATTGTCACAAGTAGGCTTCCAATGAAGTTACTGTGAAAAGCCCCGAGTCGCCACATTCCGGCGCCTGTTCGTGGAGGCTGGTACGGGAATTGAACCGTGCTGCTGGCCTGCCTTGGTCTGCTTTCAAAGCCAGCGATTTAGCCCAGTGTGCTAAACCAGTGGGAAAATACTTAGGGGACAGTGATCCCCTAGGGGACAGAAAAGGACAAACGGCAATTCTGAGTAAATATATTTAACTGGGGAAGGCCAACTTCAATGGGGTAAGCACAGATCTGAGCGGAATGGTGTCAAAAGCACAAGTTTATGTTGTGTCTCCATGTTTTTCTTCCCAGAGTGGGTCACTTCACATTTCTCTGCATTGAACTTCATCTGCCACCTGTACCCCCATTTTGTCTATGTCCTTTTGAAGTTCTGCACTGTTCTCCTTATAGACCACAATGCTTACAAGTTTTGTTTCTCCCTTCCTGTGAAGTGTTGAACAACCTGCGGCCCATGGGCTGCACTCACCCCATCAGGCCTCAGAGTGTGGCCCATGTGATATTTTATTTTGACTGTTGCCCAAGCGCAGGGTTGACAGATTCTGCTGGTTTCCGTCTGCATAGTTCCCTTCTCATATCGGATGGCTAAAGTGACACATGGGGAAAGAAAGGGCATGTGAAGTGAGGTGCATGCTGATTGGACATAGCATAGACTGAAAGCTGTGCACCTTCTTCATGTCCAATCAAAGAGTAAATAGTTATTTTGTGTATACCATTTGAAGTTGATAGTTCTATTAATATATGAATAATTAACCATTTTCCATAACTCATTATAAAATATTTGGCATGCATTTAACTTATTCAATCTTATTTATGGAGTCATGGTTAGTGAACACGCTGATTTCAATCTTGTGGCCCATTGAGATGAAGGACAGCCACTCATGCAGCTCACTTCACGGGCGGGATTCTCCGCTGCCCAGGCCGGGTGGGAGAATCGCGGGAGGGCCGCTCTGGCAGCCCCCCCGATTCTCCCACCCCCCCCCCCCCCCTCACCGACCCGCGATTCTCCGGCCCGCATGGGCCGAGCGGCCTGCCGTTCCCGACCTGTTCACGCCGGCGGCAACCACACCTGGTCGCTGCCAGCGTGAACATAGCGCGAAAGGTGAGTTTGGGGCCTGCGGGGGGCGGAGAGGGGATTGAGCACCACGGCCGTGCTCAGGAGGGGACGGGCCCGCGATCGGTGCCCACCGATCGTCGGGCCGGCATCTCTAAGAGACGCACTCTTTCCCCTTCGCCGCCCGCAAGATCAAGCCGCCACGTCTTGCGGGGCAGTGGAGGGGAAGACGGCAACCGCGCATGCGTGGGTTGGCGCTGACCAACCTGCGCATACGCGGCTGACGTCATGTAGCTTCACGAAATGCTGCTCCTAGCCCCCGGGGGGGGGGGGAATGGGGGTGAGGAGTGGCCTCCAACGCCGTCGTGAAACACGGAGTGTTTCACGACGGCGTCGGCCGTTGCGGAGAATTCCGCCCCACATCTTTGGGTTGTGGGGGTGAGGCCCATGCAGACATGGGGAGAATGTGGAAACTCCACATGGCCAGTGACCCAGGGGCGGGATCGAACCCGGGTCCTCGGCACCGTGAGGCAGCAGTGCTAACCACTGCGCCACTGTGCTGACCCTTTTTTCCTTATCTTAATTGCTATCACTTTAGTAATCCAGGAGCTCTTTGGCTTTGTTTACCCTATATTTCCTCTCGCGGGAGTTAAAGGCGGCAGCAAAGTTGATAGCTGAATAATGGGCTACCTTCAAAGAAGTGGTATTTTGGACACGGTCAAGTTTTATTCCCTCAAAATGTTATAGCTAGAGTATGAGAACACAAAGGGGTTAGAAGTCACAAACATGCCTTTGCATTGCTGAAACACACCTTGGTTAGGCCACTCCTGGAGTACTGAGCATTTCTGGGCACCACACTTTAGGAAGGAGCTCTTGGCCTTGGAGGGAGTGCAGTGTAGATATTGCAGAATGATCCCTGCACTCCCAAGTTTTAAATTACAAGGAGAGGTTACACAAACCAGGAAATGCTGGAAATGCTCTCCCTACAGATGCTGCCAGAACTACTGAATACTTCCAGCAGTTTCTGTTTTTATTTCAGATTTGCAGCATCCGTGTTTTACTTTTGTTACACAAACTTCAAGTTGATTCGTGTTGAACTTTGCGACCGTGTCGCTGATGCTGTGATAAGCATATCCGACTGACTCAGCCATGTCTGAGTAGTATTCTTTGAAAACCAAATCATCTTGGTTGGATTCATCTACCATGAGTTGGTTCGTGTTGTACTTTGCGACCGTGTCGCTGATGCTGTGATAAGCATATCCGACTGACTCAGCCATGTCTGAGAGGTAATCTTCGAAAAACAAATCATCTTTTGTTGTTTCGGAATTCTTTTTGTTCTCTTCACTTTGGGTGGTGCAGACTGCTTTTTCCAGGGTGTTGTGCGAGTTATTTTTTACTGCTGGTTTAAGTTCAGGCGTTTTTCTGTGTTCTGAGGCAAGAAAATTTGCTTTTACCACTTTAAGTGTCTTGTTTTCAATTTTCGGGCATTTCCCTTTTAAGTAGGCGTGGTCGGGATGCTCAGACGTCATGACGTCACGCGTAGGAATGAATTGCGCACGCGCAAATCGGCCTTCCTCCTTCACTGTGCGGTTTTGTGTCCATTGCGCATGCGCGGCTTGCGCATGCGCATTACGATCCGCGACCGACACTTTTTTAGACTGCGCATGCGCGGCTTGCGCATGCGCATAACGATCGGCAACGTGACCTTTTTTTAACTGCGCATGCGCGGCTTCCGGTTCCGGCGCATGCGCAGACGCAATTTGTAGTTTTTTGCTTGCCCGAGACTGCAAAATGTGCTCCAACGCCATTTTGTCGCGGATTTCAGCGTTTTTTCTTTCTAAAAGTTGTAAGTTACCTTTTCTTTCCGATCTGGACTGGATTTCAGCGTTTTGGCTTTGTGAAAAATTCATGTTATTTCTTCTTTTTGATCTGTACTTTTCATTCGCGATTTCTTGTTCTTTTCGTGATTTTTAAAGTTTTGCATCACTCAGTCTCTGTCCAGTTTGGCCTCTGAGCATGCCTTGCTGTTCAAATTCCTTACAGTACTCTTCAAATTTGTTTAGTATTGTTTGTAAGCTGTTTCTGTCTTCACCTTTTGAGTATTTAAATCCATTATAAACTTTCCTAGCTTCATGTCCTTCGATGAGCATTGCTATTTTAATTTCGTCTGAGGCTGCTGCTGCATCATTAGCTATGATACCGTAATCGAACCATTGTTTCAACATTTTCCAGACACTTCTTACATTTCCAGTCGTGTCCAGCTGAAGTGTGAATCCAAGGCACATCCTCCCATCAGCGATGTCTTCCCAAGTCGAATTTCCAGTAGGAGATTTCCATGCCATTTTGTTCTTTCTGTGTCTGCCACTGAGTTGTCCTGTAGTAAGCGTCTGAAGCCACTCCTGGGTACCATGTGTTGTTCCTCGTGTCTTAATAAAGCTCGTAGTCTCATATGTGGAGAAGATGCTTTACTGTGAATTCGTTCTCTCTTCAGAGCTTTACCTACGGCTACCTCAAGTGCTACTAGCTGGTGTGTCTGTGCCCTGCTACGAGTTCTGCCTTCTGTGAAGTGGCCTCACTTCCTGTCCCGGTCTATTTATATGGCTCTCCCGTTCTCCCTCTAGTGTTTGCTCAGTTGTATTGCATCTAGTTAACTTGTGATCACCACATACTGCAGCACTTTAATATGCAGATTAGCCCAGATCTGGATCCCACCCATTGTGGGTGCGATCCAGTTCACGACATCCCGCGAGATTCCATCAGATCTCGCAAGGCGTGGTGAGCCGGGTAAATCCCGGAAGAGGCCTCTCGTGGATTTACCGGTCGCGTCGCGCCCCGTTCCGGGCAGGATGAGGCCAGTAGATCGTACCCAATAAGTTCAAATCTGAGATGGTTAGATTTTTGTTAACCAAAGATATTAAGACATATGGGGCAATGGCAGGTATATATGTCTTAAATCTCGATCAGCCATCATCTCATTGTTTGGCAGGATAGACTCAAGGCCCCAAATGATCTGCCCTTGTTCCTCTGCTCCTAGAGTGAGGGGGATAGCTAAAGTGAAAGTGATAGGTCAGAGAGAGAGAGATAACAGAGGAAGATTCTCCGGTCCCTTAGCTGCCCGTTTCTCAGCCGTGTGCCATTTGCAGGTGGCGGGATTGTCTCTTCCCGCTGCTTGTCAATGATATTTCCCATTGAAGCCACCCCACTCCACTGGGACATCTGGGGGCGGGGCCGCACTGACTTTGGGAAAAGTGTATCCTTTTTTAAATACGTTTTTTAAATTAAAATTTGCATTTTTACATTGTACAAGCAATGGATGAAACGGTTATAATTGACACTTTACATGTTGTTCCTTTTCGACACCAGCCCCCCCCCCCCCCCCCCCCCCGACCCCTTTGTCCCCCCCCCCCCCCCCCCTCCCCTTTCCTGCTGTCTCTGGCCCTTCCCTTCACCATAGATGGTTTGTTTTGGCATTTGTTTTACTCTTGTAGCTTTGTGAGGGGCTCTGTGGTCCCCATGTCGGTTTCTCCCTTGGTTCCCCCTGGTGGTTCCCATGCGTCCCCCTCCCCCTTCCCTCCCCCTGTTCTCTCCGTTGTTGGAACAGGCTGGTGAATGGTCCCCACACTTTGTGGAAGCCATCTCATATGGGGAAGAAGACCGACGCCCTTGCCTTTGCTTCACTAATCGCCCACCAGAGAATCCTGCTCAGCTGGCGATCAGCAGCACCATCCGCAGCTGCAGACTGGCTGGCAGACCTACCGGCATTTCTCCACCTGGAGAAGATTAAGTGCGCCATCTGAGGGAAAAGTGAATCCAAATGGCCAGAGAATTCTGGTCCTGTAGATAGATTGATAGATATGGGTACTGCTTTTTATTCATTGTTGAATTGAATTACATTTTTCTTACAGTCCTATACTAAAGAGGGGTGCAGACGTAACAAAATCTTATTTGACAAAATCTGAGCAACTTCTCAGAGTGGACGATCATGACTTTACAATGCGACCTGGATTTGGAGGTAGGAACCAACAGGCATCCTTGTCTAAGCTTGTACTTGGTAATATTGTAAGGCCAATGTTGACATTCCCAGTCATATAAAAGCGTATCTGAATTTTTGGATTTAAACATTTAGTTTGTGTGGTTAATAGTCAGATGAGCAGGTTAACATTTGTCGGGGTGTAAAAATTGAAAACAAATTGAGTTAATGCACTCTTACAGGTTGTGTTTTCAAACGACCACTACGTTCTTCGAAGCCATTGTCACTGTTTTTGTTCAGACCAGTGCCACTCTTATTCATGATTGACTATGTTCTCTAAATGTAGGAAGTGAGAAATTACAAACCTTTTTAAAGAGGTCAGGACCCAAATTGATTTCCATGGATGCTTGGAGGGCTGGTGTAGACAAGATGGGCCAAATGGCCTCCCTTCTGCGCCATAAACAATTCTGTGATTCTGTGATGTAGAGTCAGTATTTAATACAGTAAAGTTTCAATTTCTAGGTTGCTCCACTCAAGAACAAGAAACATAAGTGGCTTTTGTATTTATGGGTGACAGGGTGCAGTGAGGCAGGATTTTTGAGCTCCACTTATAATAACACATAGTGGGACAGAGCTTCACTCTCTCTCTAAGCTTAGCTCTCATGATAAGCATCACAAAAGGGAAGAGGTAAATTCAGAGAGGTTCCCTGCTGTAGTGCGTCTCTTAGACACCCTTTTGGAATAGCACTCTTAGAAGCTTTTAAGTCATCGCCATAGTCCCAATGCTTGTACAATTGGAGGTAAAATCATGCCCAAAAATGGAGTTTCCCATGCAGGTAAGGGGGGACAGTTTTGCTTTCATGCAAAGAGCCAAATGCCCTGAGATTGAAGTTAGGTTGAGATTTGAACATCATCTCACACACTTCCCGTTTTCTGCATCATGGGTTGAAGGTGAGTGGGGAACCCCCTTGGATTTGTTGAGTGAATTATAAAAAAGCCAATTCAGAACTGTTTCAACCCTCATTTCCGGATTACTCAGCCAAGAGGCCTGCCCCCCCCCCCCCCCCCCCCCCCCCCCCCCCGCCCCCCACACCACGTCTCAGCAGTTTTCCAGGGTCACCAAGCCAAGTGTATAGCAGGAAGACTTTAATGAAACTGGCAAGTTGGGAAGGTTTTAATCAGTTACAATGATGAGCTCTAACCATAGCTATTGAGAGTCTACTGTTCAAAGTAGTTATTTTTATGTGTTTAATGTGCTGTTCTATCGCTGCTTGGCAGGTGACAGCCTTCCTTTTGGATGACACCTCACCTTTCATGCGACTTCACTCCAACTGCCCTTCTTTGCTGCCAACCTTCACTGCAGCACGGGTGTGGGGTGGGGGGGAACTCATGCAGCTCCGCCTTCCACTCTGCTGAGCACCAAGAGCAGCAACCACACCACCGCTAATAGCACCAGCAGGAGCGCCAGCTGCTTTCTTCTCATCAACATGGCCTTCCATAGGGCAGAGGGGATGGACACCAAGATGCACAGTACTCAAGCTACATAGAGTCCCCAGGGGTAGACAGCACCATGGGCTACAGTCTGTGCATTCTGTGCTGTGTTCCTCATTGATATGATTGAAGTAAACCATGCCAGCAATCAGCTATGCAATCAGATTTCCCTCCTAAAAAATTAATATTGCCTACTTCTAATAATATGAATCATTCCTATCATTAAGACATCTCCTCGCTGCATATCACAATTAATTATTGTAGTATTGATCCGACAAATGTCTTATGAAGTTAATCTCACACCGTTCAGGAAGAAAATCCCCTTCATGTTGGCTTACATTTTTATAATAATCAGTTAGCTCTTCCAAAAATAAGGATTAGAGGAAATGTAGTTTGGCTCACTGGATTAGATTCTGCAGTAATTTATTTAACTTCCCTGAATGACAGATGGTCTTCCAGATAATTCATATTTTAAATTAAACAAGTGCATTTGTTTTAAATGAAACAACATCTCCGAAATGTAACCATTCCAATGTTGTTTACTACATTGAAAGAAACTATAGTTAGTCTTATTTTAGTAAAACCTCAAATTCTGCCGTAAACACCATGATGGAGTCTTTGGCTCATTTCTAAACCAATGATTTTCTTCCAAGTCACACAAAATACTATTTGAACATAATTCAGTAACCATTTTAAACTCAGACATTTTTTGTTATTTTCTTTTTTTAAATAAACATTTTATTGAAGTATTTCTTTGGCATTATAACAGCAGCATGTTGCTCGTTCTGGGTGAGTGTGCTTTACACTCAAATGGCTCTGTTTTATTCCTTAGCTCTAGAGCCGCCAGGTATCTTTATGATACCGCCACAAGATTCAAGTTCAAGTTTAGACCAATGACTCAATGCACCAGTTAGTAAGTTCAAACAAGACACGTTTATTATTACACAGTTATTTACTACTCATGCATATAACACTAAAAGACTAGGTTATTCCTACCACTAACAGGCCAATACTTATCTGGAATAAGGGAACTGCCGGATCAGGGAACAATGGCCTCTTGCTTTGTCCTGGATCCGCAGGCTTCCAGTTGGTGTGGACTAAAGGGGTCAGGAGTGTCTACTCTCATAGCGTGTGTTGTATGACACTTACTTGATGGCGGCTGCTAACCAGGCCTCTCCTTCTCAAGGTCTTCTGCTGCAAAGGTGTTCTGCTGGGACGGCCGGCTGGTCAAGAAGAAAGAATCAGTCCTGGGACCTGACTTTTATAGGTCCCAGGGGCTTCCCGTCCTTCTGGGCGGACTCTCTATAAACTTGCAATCGATTGGGTCTCTTCCCAATCGATTGATTTGAATTTCCCCAATAACGGGGCTGTTCCTCGATCACTGGGCGGTTCTTTCCACCTTCTTGGTGTCCTTTGTTTCAGACTCCACTGGCGCCGGGATGTCTGACCTTCTATAGAATGTGTCAATCTCTTTTAATTGTTGTGTCCATTGTGCCTGGGAATCACCGGGAAACGCTCACTTAATATGCGCAGCTCGTTAGTTACAATTCTGTCTGGTTTCTGTAGCAGCTAGAATACACAGGGGATTCTGCAAACTGCTTGTCTCTTTGCAACTGTCCATTTTTCCCTGTAACCTTTGCGTTCTTCCATTTTGTGTGAGGAAGTGGCCAACCCAGGTGGCTACACTCCCTCCTTGTGATCCTAACGCGAAAGTGTGAAGGATCACCTAAGTACGGTGTCTCCATTTCCCTGACCTCAGCGAGTTCCATGGCCTCTGCACTTTCCTCAACTATGCAGAAAGTTTTTACCTACAATCTCTATTTGGCGCTATGTCGTAGGGGACATGCATTATCAAAATCACAACAGGACCCTCTAACTATCCTTAAATAAACTACACTCACTTATATTTCATCATTCTATCTTCCTATCAGTACTGATTAGAACAATATTCATTATACACTTCTCTCACTCGGCAGTCAAGCTCAGAGATACATAATCATTCAAAACACATTCCATTATTTACATGGCATGGCAACAACAAAAAGAAAATCCTTTATTTACATTTTAAGGGGTTCGGGGGGACTGATGGAAACCTAAGATAGGGGATTTCATCCTATATACCGTCAAGGTACGAGAGCGGTAGGCTCTCCTTCGCCATTTCCTCATCCTAAAAGTCTGTACTCTGATGCAGACAATCGCCAGTGCCAAAAGCGATTCTACGACATATGACAAGGAGTACCAAGTTAGAAATCTGGTACACCAGGTCGGGGTACTGTTGCCGTTTACTGGGGTTGGAGTGGTCTGTGTCTGGGAAACATTAACGGCCGGGGTCATAGGGGAAAGGGGGTTCGCGTACGTGCTCAAAAGTATACATGTTAAGAAGAAAAATACAGTCGCTACTGTCATATTCCTTCTCTCTTCTCTTCTCTTGCTTGCTGTGATCTTGCTCTGATCCTGCTTTTGTCCCTCCTTCGAACGTCCGCAAGCTATGGGATCAGCATAGTGTCTGTTAGTGTTCTGCTTAATACCTCGAATGATAGTATATCTGTCCTCTTGCACCAATTTTCCCTTTATAAATGGTCACTCCATGTGACTCCCTCAAATTTTTTTTTTCAAAACGAATTTAGGACCAGGCATATGCTCAAATACTGTACCACTGTGAGCCATCTCGCAGGCTTTGCAATTTACCATTCCAATGTTCCTGGATGTAAATAGCATGTGGAATGGCAACCAAAGGGCTACCTAAAACAAAGCAAACAAAATCAAACTTTTAGAAATAAGACATTCGAATGAGTTGCGTATGGGCCGCGACGGGTAAGATTTGGATGGAATCCCCGGGTAGGGCGCGCTGTGCTGTACCCAAGCTTAGCTGACCAGAGGGGTGGTCCTCAGACAGGGCGGGTCATCAATGTCGTTTCTCCACTGCCTGAGCAACCTGAAACAAACGGGCAAGAATGTAGTCATCATGGGGGTTGCGTCTTCTGTCCTCCAAACAGAAGAGCAGTTATGAAATGTTCTGGGGAACAAAACATCTTCACTACAGAAGAACAGTGATGAAATGTGAGATGGTCACAAACTTTTCAGCTGAAACGTCTTGTGGCCAATCCTCCTAGTCGTTCTGAACTGATCCAAAGACAAACATGAAACAAACAAACATGAAAGAAACATACTGTAGGTTCCATCAGAAAAGGACACCGTTTACCTCTCAAGCGGTTCCTCTTTTTACATCATCTGGACACCTCAATCATTATCTTCTGCGAACAGGGTCGCAAAGGGGTTGCCGTGTCGGGAGTCAGACTTAAAGTCATCCTCTTCTCCCGGATCCCATATCCGTGTATGGATCAGGCGTGCTATGGTTGCATTGTGTGAACGGGGGTCCATCTCATCGTTCCGGACGAGCCTGGAAGAATTGTCGCGGTGCCAATGAGTGTTGTCAGGCATTGAATGAGCGAAAGCGGGGTTGTCAGTGTGGGGCGGGGGTTCTGGGTCTGGGGCCTTTATGTATATGATCTCAAAAGGATCACTGGAGTTGGGTTCGTAGTCGGTGTGTGTGGGGCCTGTTGTATCAGGGCAGTAGAGAGGCGTGCTGTGGCTGTCGTCAGAGTTACAGTCACTGTCTCTGCTGTGGCAGCTTGTGGGCGTTCCGGGGCATGACCTAAAGTCAATGGGCGGAGTCGAGGTCAACTCCAATGAGGTGCTGGTCTGTGAGGGGGAGGGTGGAAATGCGTCTCTTGTGGGTGGGGCGTGGTGTTCTGCTGCATCTAGCAGGACATGGTGTATGTAGTTGGACTGTGTTCCATATGCCTTTAACTGGTTGATATGGAACCAGGCAGTCTTCCCGTTGGGGTACTTTATTTTATATACTGAAGGGCTGATTTTGTCCGCAATTGAGTACGGACCTGAATATCTTGGGGCCAAAAACGTGCTGGGATTATAAACAGACAACATTACCTGCTGTCCAACCTGAAACTCTGTGGAATGTACTGTTCTGTCGAAACAAGCCTTGCTCTGTTTCTTTTTCTTTCCCAATTTAACTGCGGCTGTTAACTGAGCCGATCTTACATTTTCCACTAATTATTTGACTGCTGTCTCGTGTGTGAGGGCCGTCACTTCTGGGCTGGTCATGTCGAGTCCTAAAAGGAATTCAGAACCTTTCATGGGGCGTCCGGTCATGAGTGTGTGTGGGGTGAAACCTGTTGAAGCTGAAACAGTATTCCTTAAAAACATAAGTGCAAATGGGAGCACCGAATCCCAAGTCGTATTATTTTCTTGAACCATCATTCTAAGGGTCGATTTTAGAGTCTGGTTCATGCGTTCCACTATACCGCTGGACTGGAGGTGGTACGCAATGTGGAAATTTTGTTTAATGCCGAATATGGTCAGGACATTCTTCATGACCCGTCCTATGAAACAAGATCCCTGGTCCGAGTCAATACTTCTGAGGAGTCCCCATCTAGTAAAGATGTGGTGTGTCAGGATCTTTGCGGTTGTTTTGGCCGTGTTAGTTTGTGATGGGAATGCCTCTACCCATTTGGTGAACGTATCAATTACCACCAAAACGTATTTATAGCCATTCCTGCAAGGGAGCAATGGACCTATAAAATCGATCTGGAGGTTAGTCCAGGGGCCATTAACGGGGCGAGTGTGACTGAGCTGTGCCTTCTTCGAATACCTCTCCGGGTTATTCTGTGCACAAATCAAACAATTTTCGATGTAGTGGGTTACATCCTCTCTCAGATTTGGCCACCAACAGAGCTGTCTCAGGTGGGCTGTTGTGGTGGGGTCTATCCCTTGATGTTCATGACTGTCATGGAATAAGGCAATCATTTGATTCCTGTCCTTCTCAGGAACCACATACAGTTTATCTTTCAACACCACACCATCATGTGTGGTCAGAGCATGTCTGAATTTGTCATGTGGGGCTGAAAAGTTTCCTCTCAAAATCTCCCTGAGATTGCTGTCCTGTCTTTGTGCGTGCACTAGATCCTCAATGTTTGTCTGTGAGACCTGAACTGAACTCACAGGGGCGCCAGCTGGGGCGCTAGCTGGGGTGTCCAAAAATGTCCGTGCCTGGAACCTGCTTTTGCCAGTGCGTCGGCTTTCACATTTCCAGGGGGGGATGACCGATGATGACTTCTTACTTTAATTATTCCGTAAATCCTATCCTTTGCCTGTTCTAGGATATGGCGGAGCAATGGGGCTGATGGAAGGGGCTTTCCATCTGCGGAAACAAAACCTCTTGTCTTCCACAGGGGTAGAAAATCCGTCAAACTGTTGCAAACATATAAACTATCAGAATATATACCTGCTGGGCTGGGGAACGAATCTGGGTGGTCCACTATGTAAGCTATGGCCGCGAGCTCTGCTGCCTGTGCACCTAAGTGACCGGGTAACTTTAAAGATATCTCTTCTAATGCGCGTCCCTGCGCATCCTCTACATAGATGCCGCATCCTGTAATGCGCTCACCATTTAAAACAGTGGATGAACCATCCACATAAATCTTCAAGGGGGCACACGTGTCTGTGTGCTGGGGGCTTTGAGTTGAACTTCCTATCTTCCTGGGGGGCATCTTTGCAATGAAGGGTCCTGTGTTGTGGAGGGGGGCTACTATCTCGCAATCATGGGGTTGTCCTGGGTATTGGAGGTTATCTTCTAAAAAGTTGTGTGTGTCTTAGTCCGTCCTTGTAAAAGAAGGGTCCACGTAGCTACTCTAATTTGGCTAACTGAGCCGTTCCTGAAGGAGCACGGCCAAGAGGGTCAGATCTGTGCTTGCTACCTCAATTGCATAGGGGGAAAGCGGGTCTGGAACTTGTAGTGCAGGGGCTGCGCTAAGGGCTTTTTAAATCTTCCACAGCCTCTGTATGCTGTGGAAGCCATTCCCAAGGGACTCCTTTCTTAAGGAGGTCTGCAAGTGGGGCTGCTTTTATCGCAAAACCGTCAATATGGTTCCGACAGTACCCAACCAGTCCTAAAAATGACCGGAGGGCTGAAACATTTTGGGGAAGGGGCAATTTGACGATCGAGTCAATTCTTTTGAACTTGATCTCGCGTTTGCCGTGCGTGATGACTATACCCAAATACATCACTTGAGACTCCAATATTTGTGCCTTTCTGCGATTCACTTTACATCCGATTGTCTTCAGAAGTTCCAGGAGTTCAAACAGAAGCGTGATGTGCTCTGCCTTGGTGTCTGTCTTCAGTAATAGGTCGTCCACATACTGTACCAGACATTCGGGTCGGGAAAATTTTGATAGTCCATTTGCCAGCTGTCGGTGGAAAATTGACGGGGAGTTGTGGAATCCTTGTGGGAGGCATGTCCACGTGTACTGCTGACCTTTAAATGTGAATGCGAATTTGTACTGGCACGCTTTCGCCAATGGGATTGACCAGAAGCCGTTGCTAATGTCCAAAACCATAAAATACTTGGAGTTGAGTCCCTGCTTGAGCATGGTCTCGGGACTTGTTGCTACCGTGGGGGCTACTGCTGGGGTAACTTTGTTGAGTTCCCGATAATCAATGGTCAGGCGCCATGATCCATCGGGCTTCCTCACTGGCCAAATAGGGGCATTATTAGTGGAGGCTGCTGTCCTTAGTACGCCCTGCTCTAATAAGCTCTCTATTACCTTTCCAATTTCTCCCTCCGCTTCCAGGGGAAATCTATACTGTCTTTGTGGTCTCAGGTCAAGTCCTGTAATCTGAACTGGTCCAGTCATCCTGCCGCAGTCGTGCCGGTGACTGGCAAATGCTGTCCTGTGTTTGTTTAAAACTGCCCTAACCTGTTTGTCCGTGCTGAGCATGGTCGGGTCAAAGCAATAGTCGCCGACTGCGCTAATCCTATTTTCATACTCACCTACTGTGAGCGTTGCAGGTGCTCTGTCTGATTTTGCCATTCGCCAGACACACTGATTGACTGGGTCAAAGGACAGGCTGTGGGCATTCATAAAATCAATACCCAGTATGTGTTCTGCTGCGCGGGGCAGATTAACTAAAACAACGGGGTGTCTGGTGGAGATATTCCCTAGCTGAATTGGTACAGGGGCTGTAATGGTTCCTTGCTGTGAGTGTCCTGTAAAGCCGCTGAGTGTTATTGTGGCTGTAGTGGGCCACGTGTCTGCCCGTGGTGTAGTGGAGGAATTAATGGTCATGCGGGGCCTCCTGTGTCCCAGAGTAATTCTATGGGCTGTCCCCGAATTTTCGCTGTGACTACCGGTCATCCGGATCTGTCCCAGAGGGTGTCACAGATCCAAGTGGGGGAGCCCGAACACCGTCAGTCCGTTCCGTCCACATTGGTCTGTCCTGACTGCGTCCCTATACTGTGAATAGGCTTCGCTCTGTTCCTGTTCAGAGTGCCTGTCTGCTGGCCTCTCTGAGGTTTTTGTGGTGCATTGCATTCCCTAGCAAAATGCCCTAACTGTCCGCAGTTAAAACATTCCTGTGACTTTTGTGGGAGGCTGTTCTGTCCCTCATTTACCCATGCGGGGTTTTGGTTCGCTCTTACTGCTTGGATGTCTACCTCGGTTTGCGCCTCCTCGGGCTTCTTAAATGCTGTCTTACCATGAATAGATTGCTCCCAAGCGCGGGACAATCTTTTCAAGACCCATTTTTCATTATGGGCCTCTTCTGAGGGGTCGTAATTAGAGCAGGCTTTCTGTCCTGCCTCTGTGGCGTGGGAGATAATAGTGCGGGTCCATTTAACCATGTTATCTTGGGTCAAATGTGCACGGTCTAATTCACCAAAAACTGCAGTGAAGTGAATCCACAGCCTTCCTGCAAATGCTGTGGGGTGCTCGGTCTTTTTCTGCCTACATCTGTTTAGGCCTTCGACTGGGTCTCCTCTGTTATACTCTATCGCATCCAAAATAGCTGTATGCATTTCTTCGAGGGTGCCTCCTCCAATGTTCTGTGGGTCGGGGAGGGCTGCTACAACTGATGAGTCTAAACTCAAAACTGTGAGCTTAACCTGCTCTCGCTCATCAAGGCCGTACATGGTCGCCTGTTGCTTAACTCTTGCAAAGAATTGGTGGGGGTCTGAAGTGGGGAGGAACGGGGTGATTTTCTCACACGCGTCCCTTAGTTGTGTTACGGTTAGGGGGGTGGTGTAAGTGATCTCGGGTGCGCCGTCTGCGGTTACTTTTCGTTGGGTGGTGACTGGGTTCATTGGTGCGGCTGCAATCTGATCTGTGGGGGGTTGGGGCGCTTTCCTTTCCTGCGGTCTCTCCTGCGCACATGTTCCCTGAACATATCGCTGCGCTGTCTCGCTTAACTCCTGCCAATCTGGTGCATTCTCTTCCTCTAATTGCGTTCCAAAGGTTTCTTGGAAGCCATTCTGCACAGAAAGCAGAGATTGCAGCTCCGCAATCTGCTTCCTACACTTTGCATGGTCCATTGTGCTTTGCCTTTGCTCAGTGGTGGCAGCATGGAGTGGCCTTAAAGCTGCCTTCAGGCCGCTACACTGCTTCTTCAGTGTCTCTACCTGCTTTTCTGACTCTTCTCTTATCAAGACTGCACGCTGCACATCTTGATAGGTTTTTTCGTATTGTACCTGGGAGCTGCTCAGATGGGCTAGACAAGACTGGTGTGCCCTCTTGGCATCATCCACCTCTCTATCCTCATCTGCCAACTTTTGCCTTAATTCTAAATTCTCTCTTTCGATGTCCCTGACATCCACTTTGCTCATTCTATTTCTCTCCTATAAATCTGCTCGGAGCATCCTGACGACTCCTCTGTGCCTCGCAATTGTGCCAAGCAGGACACAATTGCCATCGGCTTACGTGCATTACTCAAACCTTTCTTATAAATTTCAGACAGGTTCTCCCAACAAGTATGCCTTATACTCCCGGGACCTGTCTCCTCATTCAAACAAAACTCACTCCAAAGGAGCCATCCTTTCCCTTTGAGGTACTTCCTGAGTTCCAGCTCCCAAACGGGACACTGACCTACTCTGCTGGTCGCTGCGACCACAAACTCTTGGGGATGCATGAGGCGCTCCATTGCCTGCATGGCCATTTCTTCTATCTTATGATCTCTTTTAAATTTGGAACGAGGGATATTAAGGCGGTGCTATAAAATACGGGTACGACTTTCTCTATTTTCCGAATTATAAACTCCCGACAGTTTGTCGCAACAAAAATTTCTCGGTTTTACCTTATAACCCTGTTAGTTACGCATGCAAAAACACACTTCCGAATTATGAGGATTGATGTGAACTACTTGAACACTTGTGGTTTTTCCTTTTTCCCAATTGGATTTCCGATTCAAATTGCTGGGTTCTCTCGGAGTGGGGGGGGCCACTTCTAGTTGGGTCCTGTCAGAGTTCGCCACTAAATGGCGCCATTTAGTGGCGAACTCTGACAGGACCCAACTAGAAGTGGCCCCCCCACTCCGAGAGAACCCAGCAATTTGAATATTAATGGGTGAGTGTGCTTTTCACTCAATTGGCTCTGTTTTATTCCTTAGCTCTAGAGTCACCAGGTATCTTTATGATACCGCCACAAGATTCAAGTTCAAGTTCAGACCAATGACTCAATACACCAGTTAGTAAGTTCAAACAAGACACATTTATTATTACACAGTTATTTACTACTCATGCATATAACACTAAAAGACTAGGTTATTCCTACCACTAACAGGCCAATACTTATCTGGAATAAGGGAACTGCCGGATCAGGGAACAATGGCCTCTTGCTTTGTCCTGGATCCGCAGGCTTCCAGTTGGTGTGGACTAAACGGGTCAGGAGTGTCTACTCTCGTAGCGTGTGTTTTATGACACTTACTTGATGGCGGCTGCTGACCAGGCCTCTCCTTCTCAAGGTCTTCTGCTGCAACGGTGTTCTGCTGGGAGGGCCGGCTGGTCAAGAAGAAAGAATTAGTCCTGGGACCTGACTTTTATAGGTCCCAGGGCTTTGCGCCCTTCTGGGCGGACCCTCTATAAACTTGCAATCGATTGGGTCTCTTCCCAATCGATTGATTTGAATTTCCCCAATAACGGGGCTGTTCCTCGATCACTGGGCAGTTCTTTCCACCTTATTGGTGTCCTTTGTCTCAGACTCCACTGGCGCCGGGATGTCTGACCTGCTACAGAATGTTTCAATCTCTTCTAATTGTTGTGTCCATTGTGCCTGGGAATCACCGGGAATCGCTTACTTAATATGCGCAGCTCGTTAGTTACAATTCTGTCTGGTTTCTTTAGCAGCTAGAATACACAGGGGATTCTGCAAACTGCTTGTCTCTTTGCAACTGTCCATTTTTCCCTGTAACCTTTGCGTTCTTCCATTTTGTGTGAGGAAGTGGCCAACCCAGGTGACTACAAGCAATATAAACAATGTACATAAAAATATTAACATAGTGCAAACACCGCCTCCCTTCCCCACAGGTCCGACCATTACTTAACCCCCTTATCTACGCCAGCCTAACCCCTTCCCTCCCCCCCCACCCCTCCTTCTGCTGACGAT
Organism: Scyliorhinus canicula; assembly: GCF_902713615.1. Classification (NCBI taxonomy): domain Eukaryota; kingdom Metazoa; phylum Chordata; class Chondrichthyes; order Carcharhiniformes; family Scyliorhinidae; genus Scyliorhinus; species Scyliorhinus canicula. Next base: position 61,113,045 of record NC_052151.1, on the reverse strand, counting down.
TAATTCTCTGCGAAGAAGTCGATGAATGGTTGCCATGTCCGGGCGAACCCTAACAGTGACCCTCTCATGGCGAACTTAATTTTCTCCAGGCAGAGAAAACCAGCCATATCCGATAGCCAGGCCTCCGATTTCGGGGGCTTCGAGTCCCTCCATGCTAGTAATAGTAATGACTTTACAGGTGAGTAGCCATTTTTGCTCAGAGGCAACGAGCCCAGGGGGACTGGGATTGCCACCCCAGTGCTTGGTAGGGGGTGAGGGACCTGCAGCTGGGGCAGAGGAACCCCCGGCTAGGGTTGGGGGACGTTCCGCAGGAGTGAGCTGCTATGGGAGGGTGAGGGGGAGGGGGGGTGAGGCGCTGGGTGGAAAATGGGAGGGGGGAACTGCTTGCAGCATCACCATGCCAACCCTTGGATTGTGTGTACCGGTTCTGCCAAATCTTGTCCCTGTCTGTCTGTCCTAATGACCACCCATAACCCTCAGCGACTGCTGGGGCCTCTGGCTGTGTGAAGGCTGTTGCCAATACAGAATTGGCAATTGTGATTAAGTGAGCTCTTCACACATGCCAAATGGATTCCCATGGATGGGTGGGCCATGTAGCATGTTGGAATCATTGCCTAGAGTCCCAATCACACCTTGATGCCTGGAAATTGTGCTTCAACAATGCGGGAGACAACACCACGCACGCAACATCCAAACACCCAGGGAATGGGTGCGAGGACATGTCTACAACCGGAGGCTGGGAGAGGGCCATCGTCGGGCGGGGGGGGGGGGGGGGGGGGGGGGGGGGGGGGGGTTGCCTGGAGGGATGGGCAAATGGTCCGAAGGGATATGCAAAGAGTCCGGAGTCAGCCTGCATTGCGGAAGGAAGTGACAGAGGCATCGTAATGGTGTGCAAAACGGTGTTTAATGTCCTGTACGATACAATTGCACCCTGCCCCCCCCCCCCCCACTCCCCTACCTACCCCCGTCCCCCTCTTCCAGTACCCTCAGTGATCCTCAACGTGCTTGGCCCTCCTAGCTCTACACTGCATCTAGGTGTTTCCCCAGGATGCACATCTTTCTTTTTTTAATTTAGAGTACCCAATTAATTTTTTCCAATTAAGGGGCAATTTAGCATGGCCAATCCACCTAACCTGCACATCTTTGGGTTGTGGGGGCGAAACCCACACAAACACGGGGAGAATGTGCAAACTCCACACAGACAGTGACCCAGAGCCGGGATCAAACCTGGGACCTCGGCGCCATGAGGCTGCAGGGCTAACCCACTGCGCCACCGTGCTGCCCTCCCAGGATGCACATCTGGGGTGAAGGCTACCAGCTGCTTACCTCGTCCCGTGACCTTCAATGCCCCTAGTGGGTGTCCTCTGGGGGCTCTTGGTCTGGACGGCACCGGCTCCCTTGTCGCTGGCACATGCACAGACACAGTGAGGAGGAGGGACTCAGTCCCTCCTCCTCCAAGGTCGGTGCCCATAGGGCCCTAGGGTTCACCTTGGGATGGAGGGGCAGCTGGTTCGGGTCCTAGATGCCTCTTCATCATCCAGCTCTGCCAGCCCTGGAGGCATCCCATGTTCCACTTCATTGTGCTGATGCCATGAGCGATACTCCTCAGTGACTGGGCCGTGCTCTGCAGCGCCTCGGCATTGCCCACCTGCAACTGGGGCAAACTTCGCAGTACCTCGGCCATTCCCATCTGAAAGTGGGACATGTCCCGCAGACCCTTATCAAGGTCAGACTAGTATCGGGTCACATCCTTCAGCAAGTCGGAAATTCTGCCGAGACCCTCAGCCATGGCCGTCATCGCCACGGCCTTCACTAATGGTGCTGACATCGTGCACCAGACTCTCCACTGCGGTCGCCACCCTAACAGTGTTGGCCTCGATGCCACTCATTGCCAGCACCATCTTCTGTGCCCATAGCCTTTGGAACTCCTCCAATTGGCTATGGATCTGCTGGAATGACGCTGATATCTCCCTCTGAATGTCCCGGCTGCTCCCTATCGTCTCCATCAGCTCCGAGTACCTCTGTACCACAGGCTCAGCATCAGGCTGGGACCCACCCACGTCCTGGGATCCAGCAGACCTCTGACTGCTGTCTCGCCTGGGGATTCCTACCTCCACCTGATGTGCATCATCAGTGGTGTGATGCTCACCAGATTGTTCCCCCGAAGCCTATTCACTAACATGTCCCACTGAGCTGTGTGTATCTGCGCTGGTGGAGGGTGGGGATGACAGCTGGGCCGCGATTATAACCATTGCATCCTCGGAGCTCTCCTCCGAGGTGGTCTCCTCGGAGTCAGGAGAAGGGGCCATCTGGGATGGGCCAGCGCCAATGGCTGGAGGACCTGTGGGAGAATGGACAGGTGGTCAGTGGGAGGGATGGATCAGTCAGTAAGGCAATAACAACTCACTTTAACAGATCCTCCAGATGGAACCCGTTGGTTCCTCACCTCTGCGCCGTCCACCAGCCTCCGTGAGGGTGACTGATCTGTTCTTGGCCACCCCAGTCACCTCCAGGGCCAACACCTCAAAGGAGGTGAGGATTCTTAAGTCTGGCACCCCTCCGCCAGTCTGGGCCCTCTCCCGACAATTATGGGAGATGTTTCCTGAGGGGACAGCAGCGCTAACTACATGCGTGGTTCACATTGGTGGGGAGGGGGGTGGTGCTGTGAAGGGAGGGTTGGGGGGATTAAAGGGGGAGGGGTAGAAGAAGGATTGGGGGTCGCATGGGGAGTTGGGGTGGGTGCTCCCTCAGGGGTGGAGTGAGGGGGGGTTTGGTGTCTACCCACTCGTGCTGTCCGTTACAAGTCCCTGCTCCTGTAGGCAGTTTGACTCCTCCACCTGCCGGCCGTCATCCCTTTCTCTGGTCCCTGGGTCGAGTGGATATTCCAGGGACCCAGGACACGTCTATGGGCAGTTGGTTGCTAGGGCCAGGCTGCCCTCCGACTGTCCGGCCCCTCGGCTGCTCCTACCTCCACCTGCTGTACCGGGGCGGTTGTGTGGTGCTCACCAGTGAGTGTCCCAGAAGCCTCATCACAAAAGAGCCCAGCCGCGGTGATAGTCTCTGAGATGGTGGAGGGTATAGGAGATTGCAGCAACGGAAACTCTAAGTCTATGTCATCATTGGACCCAAAGTCCGGGGTCTCCTGTGTCATGTTGTGCTGTGTGTCTGTTCCCTGCGTGTTGGGTTCCTGTGTGTCTGTCCTCTGTGTGTTGGTCCCCTATGTCATGGTGTGCTGTGTGTCTGTTCCCTGCGTGTTGGTTTCCTGTGTGTCTGTCCTCTGTGTTTCCGTCCCCTGGGTCGCGGTGTCCTGGCTCGTCTCGGGCGGAGGGCTGTTGTTACATTTGCGTGGGGGAATAGGGTGGTTGGTGCCAGGGACACGGTGCTGGGTACTCACCCTGGCTCCCCCGAGGAGGTCGTGCAGCTTCTTCCGACACTGGTCTGCGGTCCTGGCTACCGGCCCAATGGCGCTGACGGTCTCGGCCACCTCCGCCCGTGCACGCAGAACGATGGCGCATGCTGACCTGCGGCCCAGCCCGGGGTACAAAGCCAGCCTCCTCTCCTCCACGGCGTCCAGGAGGGTGTCCAATTTACCGTCCCTGAATCTCAGGGCTGCTTGACTGGCGGCCATCTTGCCTGCAACAGCTGTGTGTGGGGGGAGAATGCTTTTCAGCAACCGCGGCATCGCGTGAATGATGCAACCCGCGTATCGGCGGCCGATCGGCACCTGCTCCCTCGGCGCTTCATGTTGCGCCCTTGCTAGCCCCTTGTGAGCCGCTGAATTGCTGCATCTAGGGGCCCGATGACGCCGTCGTGAAACTCCACGGTTTTCAAAACGGTGTCAGCACGTAGCCCCATTATTGGCGAATCCAGAACATGAGATCACCCAACCAGGCTGAGGCACCAGGCGGAGTAGGAGACCTCCACCCAATCAGAGTTTGCCTCTGGGCTATCAATGAGGCAAAGATGAGGGCATCCATCTTCACCCCCATTGAATGTGGTAGATTCTTCACTGCCCCCTCAAGGGTAATTAGGGATGGACAATAAATGCTGGCACATCCTGCGATGCCCACATTCCATGAACAAATAAAAAAAAGCACCAGCGAACTTGACACCCCAAATATGGCCACGAGCGGACATGGATCCAAATCTCTGACATGGTGTTAATGAAAGAAGCCCAGAAGCGAATCGTTAGCCGGCCCCAGAAAAGAATCCGCTCATCCTAGCTCTAGTCAAGTGCATCCCGTGCAAAACCTTAAACTGAATCAGGCTAAGCTGAGCACGTGAGGTTGACCCTGTGATGGGCCTCACTCCACACCTCACCATTCAGAATAGGACCCAATTCCCCAATTAACGGGGAAACATTCGCTCTTGCCCAAGTTCAACTTGTATACAGAAAAGGAGCCAAAAATGCTAAGCAGCTTCATTATGTTGTCCATGAAAGGTACTGAGTCAGTAATATGAAGAAGTAAATCATCTGCGTAAAGGGACACCCGATGCTCCACCTCTCCTGATTTATCCCCCTCCACTTAACAGAGGACCCCGGCACTATGGCAAGTGGCTCTATTGGAGCAACAGGAGCACCCCCCCTATTGAATGGAAAAAACCCGGAGTTCAGAACATTTGTACAAACACTTGCAGTAGGGGCCTTGTACAGTAGCCAAATCCAAGTAATAAATCTGTGGCCAAAACCAAGCCACCCAAAAATCTCAAACAGATACTCCTACTCCAATCTATCAAATGCCTTTTCGGCATCCAGGAAAACAATCACCTCCAGTTTGGGCAGCAAAGAGGGGAAAGGACAACATTTAACAGGCAACATATATTGGCCGACAATTGACGACCCTTCACGAAGCCTGTCTGATCCTCCGAGGTTACATTTGGGAGGCAGGGCTCCAGCCCCAGCACCCTGGCAAGTAACTTGACATCTGCATTTAAGTGAGATAAGAGGGTATGACCCACACTCTGTCAGGTCTTTGCTCTTCTTAAGGATCAAAGAGATAGAGTAAGAAGTCTTACAACACCAGGTTAAAGTCCAACAGGTTTGTTTCAACCACTAGCTTTCTGAGCAGTGCTCCGAAAGCTAGTGTTTGAAACAAACCCGTTGGACTTTAACCTGGTGTTGTAAGACTTCTTACTGTGCTCACCCCAGTCCAACACCGGCATCGCCACATGAAAGAGATGAGGAGGCCAGTGTGAGGATAGAGGGCAATGAACCCCAGGATAAGGAGTCATTAAACATGTCCAGACTTAAAGGCACTATCTGCTCCAAGAAATTCTTGTAAATTGTAATTGGAAAGCCCAGGGGCTTTGCCAGGTTGCATCAAACCAATACATTTTATAATTTCATCTGGGTTTAACAGAGATTCCAACTCACCGCTCCTCTGCACCTCCACAGCTGGGATGGATAGACTGTCTTAAAAGTCAGACAGGGCCGATCCATCTGTCAGAGACTCTGATATATAAAGATCATGGTAGAGCAATTCAAAAGCTGCATTAACCTGAGGAGGGAGGAATCAAGGCGACTGCTCGAATTGTGTATCTGTGTGATCTCCCTGGAGGCCACCTGCCATTTAAGCTGGTGAGCCAAAAGACGGCTTGCCTTCTCCCTGTATTCGTAAATCATCCCCCTCGTGCACCACACCTGGCTCACCACCCTGTCAGTCAACCATAGTTTAAACTGTGTTTGCATCTTTTTCCGACTTGCCAGAAACTCCGGGGTGAGTACTGGTGGTCCACCTCAAGAATGGAGTGCACCAGCTTCAGCTTCTCCACTCTCGCTGTCCTCACCAAATGCACTTTATAGCAGATAATTTTCCCCCTAAGGACCACCTTAAGGGCCTCTCCCAGCGTGGAAGGTGAGATTGACTCGGTTTTGTTAACTTTTATAAAGTCCTCAATGGCAGTGGACATGTGCTCAAAAAAATTTCTATCCACTAATAGTGTTGTGTCTAACCTCCATGGCGGACTTTGTGTGGGGCCAGACTCCAGTGCCAAATCAACAAAGTGCAGGGTAGAGTAGAGCAGTGGGTTGGATTGAGGATTGGTTGACTAAAAGAAAGACGTATGTTGGGATAAATGGGTCCTTCTCTGGCTGGCGAACAGTAACCAGCAGGGGGCCACAGGGGTCAGTCCTCGGACTTCAACTGTTTACAATCTATAGAAATGATCTGCACACAGGGACAGAGTGTAACAGCAAAATTTGTGCATGATACCAAATTAGGTGGGAAAGCAGGCAGTGAAGAGAAGTTACAGATTTTACATGTTAATAGGTTAGGAGAGTGGGCCAAAATTTGGCAGATGGAGTTTTTAGAACATAGAACATAGAACAGCACAGAACAGGCCATTCGGCCCTCGATGTTGTGCTGAGCATTGTCCGAAACCAAGATCAAGCTATCCCACTCCCTGTCATTCTGGTGTGCTCCATGTGCCTATCCAATAACCGCTTGAAAGTTCCTAAAGTGTCCGACTCCACTATCACAGCAGGCAGTCCATGCCACACCCTAACCACTCTCCGAGTAAGGAACCTACCTCGGACATCCCTCCTATATCGCCCACCCTGAACCTCATAGTTATGCCCCCTTATAACAGCTACATCCACCCAAGGAAATAGTCTCTGAACGTCCACTCTATCTATCCCCCTCATCATCTTATAAACCTCTATTAAGTCGCCTCTCATCCTCCTCCGCTCCAAAAAGAAAGGCCCTAGATCCCTCAACCTTTCCTCATAAGACCTATCCTGCAAACCAGGCAGCATCCTGGTAAATCTCCTTTGCACCCTTTCCAATGCTTCCACATCCTTCCTATAGTGAGGTGACCAGAACTGCACACAATACACCAAATGTGGTCTCACCAGGGTCATGTACAGTTGCAGCATAACCCTACGGCTCTTAAACTCCCCCCTGTTAATAAACGCGAACACACTATAGGCCTTCTTCACGGCTCTATCCACTTGAGTGGCAACCTTCAGAGATCTGTGGACATGTACCCCAAGATCTCTCTGTTCCTCCACATTCCTCAGAACTCTGCCGTTGACCCTGTAATCCGCATTCAAATTTTTTCTGTCAAAATGAATCACCTCGCACTTGGATTAAACTCCATCTGCCATTTTTCGGCCAAGCTCTGCATCCGATCAATGTCTCCTTGCAGCCTACAACAGCCCTCCACCTCATCCACCAATCTTGGTGTCATCAGCAAATTTACTAACCCACCCTTCAGCCCCCTCCTCCGAGTCATTGATAAAAATCACAAATAGCAGAGGACCCAGCACTGATCCCTGTGGTACACCGCTGGTAACTAGTCTCCAGTCTGAAAATTGTCCATCCACCACCACCCTCTGTCTTCTATGTGATACCCAGTTACTTATCCAGTTGGCCAAATTTCCCTCTATCCCACACCTCCTTACTTTCTTCATAAGCCGACCATGGGGAACCTTATCAAACGCCTTACTACAATCCATGTATACGACATCAACTGCTCTACCTTCATCTACACACTTAGTTACCTCCTCAAAGAATTCAATCAAAATTGTGAGGCAAGACTTACCCTTCACGAATCCGTGTTGACTATCCCAGATTAAGCTGCATCTTTTCAAATGGTCATAAACCCTATCCTTCAGGACCTTTTCCATTAACTTACCGACCACCGTAGTAAGACTAACCGGCTTATAATTACCAGGGTCATTCCTATTCCCTTTTTTGAACAGAGGAACAACGTTCGCCACTCTTCAGGCTTCTGGCACCATCCCCATGGACAGTGAGGACTCAAAGATCAAAGCCAAAGGCTCTGCAATCTCATCCCTTGCCTCCCAAAGAATCATTGGATATATCCCATCTGGCCCAGGGTCGACCCTAAGGTTTTTCAAAATTGCTAATACATCCTTCCTTGAAACATCTACCTCCTCCAGCCTACCCGCCTGTATCACACACTCATCCTCAAAAACATGGCCCCTCTCCTTGGTGAACACTGAAGAAAAGTATTCATTCAACGCCCCTCCTATTTCTTCTGACTCCATGCACGAGTTCTCACTAATGTCCTGGACCGGCCCTAACCTCACCCTGGTCATTCTTTTATTTCTCACATAAGAGTAAAAAGCCTTGGGGTTTTCCTTGATCCGACCCACCAAAGACTTCTCATGCCCTCTCCTAGCTCTCCTAAGCCCTTTTTTTAAGCTCATTCCTTGCAACCTTGTAACCCTCAAGCGACCCAACTGAACCTTGTTTTCTCACCCTTACATACGCTTCCTTTTTCCTCTTGACAAGACATTCAGCCTCTTTTGTGAACCATGGTTCCCTCACACGGCCATTTCTTCCCTCCCTGACAGGGACATACCTATCAAGGACATGCAGTACTTGTTCCTTGAACAAGCTCCACTTTTCATTTGTGCCTTTCCCTGACAATTTCTGTTCCCATTTTATGCTCCCTAATTCTTGCCTAATCGCAGCATAATTACTCCTCCCCCAATTATAAACCTTGCCCTGCTGTATGGCCCTATCCCTCTCCATTGCAATAGTGAAAGACACCGAATTGTGGTCACTATCTCCAAAGTGCTCTCCCACAAACAAATCTAACACTTGGCCCGGTCTGTAGAGTTAATGTGGATAAGTGCGTGGTCATCTAGTTTGGCTGAAAAAATAGAAAGGCAAATTATTATCCAAACGGAAAGCAGATTCAAGATGCATCTGGGCAGAGGGATCTGGGTGTCTTTATTCATAAATCACAGAAAGTTGGTTTGTAGGTATAGCATGTAATAAAAAAGGCAAAATGAAATTTTTAGCATTTATTGCAAAAGGACTGGAGTATAAAAATAGAGAAGTGTTGATGCAATTGTATAGGGTGTTGGTGAGACTTTATCTGGATACTGTGTCCAGTTTAGGTCTCTTTATTTTGTAAGTTTCAGGGCAATCCTCCATATTTTTAAAAGGACTCCGGAGAAACCTGACATTTTAAAGTGGCCAACTCTGGCTGCTAGCTGACAAAACCTCCCAGAAGGCTCGGCAGGACTAACCTAACCTGCCTGTGGATTGGGCTCAGGAAAGGTGCGAGCCACAGGAATCCAGGTGCAGTAAAGATACAGACACACCGTTGATCTAATCACCAGAAGAACAAAGGGAGATGGAGATCAGCAGACGAGGAGAAAACAGCCCAGCAGGGAGACAATGGCCACCCAAATTGGCCCCATGACAGAAAACCAAAGACCCAATCTGTTAATGGGATATCGTTCAGGAAGCTCCGGACAAACATTAACAGTTCGTTAAAACTGGCCGATGTGATCTAATCACCAGAAGAACAAAGGGAGATGGAGATCAGCTTTAAAACTGGCCGACAAGCATTAAACAGGACATTGAAATCGACAAACAGGGAAAGGCAGTTTCAGTTAAAACCGAAACTGCCAGTGTCCAGAAATCCATTGTCCTGGAAATTGCTTAGGGGGCGGAGTCAGCCTTTTGAAATTGACCTTTAAAAGAGACATGCGGGAGAAGTTTGGAGGTTTTTTGTAGAATGGTGACACGAGGGAAGATCAGCCGGCACCTTTTCAACCCAAGGAAGGAAGCACCCGGAGACGACAGAGCCCCCCTAGGATTGTAAGTATCCTCAGCCAACTTGTTGAAGTTCCCCGTTTGCGCCGAAATCAGGGGCGGCGCCACTTTTGCGCTGCTCCGCCCACTCGCCGAGTAGGCCACACACCTTCGGGACGGCCTCAGGACGTCACCTGAGGCCCTCCTCCGATGCTACACCCTCGATGGGACGAGTTCCCGACAGCGTGGAACTTTTATCCTTTTTCTTCCCTTGACCCCGGCGTGGCGGCTGCGGACTGAGTCCAGCGCTGCCGCAGCCGGGAGTGGCGGGGGGGGGGGGGGAGTTGTTCCACGGGCTGTGGGGACTTTGGCGGGGGCTGGGTACACTGGTGGGGGATGGTCCCAGGGTGGCAAGGGGGTTACTGGGGGACAGTATGTGGCAGGTCGGGGCCGCGTGCAGCCAGCGCCATGTGGCACAGCTGCAGGCCACCGCCGTGCGCATGCGCGACCACGGACCCAACAATTCTCTGGCCGTATCCGCAGGTAAAGCCTGGGGCTTTGCGTTGTGTGCCTGCAAGCACCCCCCCCCCCCCCCCCCCCCCCACCAGATGGAGGATCGGTGCAGCTTTTGCGCCGTTTTTCTGGCGTAAAACGCCACTGTTCCAATGCCGGCATCAGCACTTAGTTTGCAAATCGGAGAATCCAGCTCCATATGTTCCGCTTTGTCAGGCAATGTAGAATGAGAGGTCACAGACATAGGTTGCGAGGCAGTAGATTTAGAACTGAGATGAGGAGAGACTATTTTTCGCAGAGGATGGTGAATTTGTGGAACTCGCTGGCCCATAGTGCAGCGGAATCTGAATCAGTAAATGGTTTCAAGAAGGAGATTGATGTATTTCTGATAAAAATGGGTTAAAGGGATATGGAGAACAGGGAGGGAGGAGGATTTGTGACCAGGAAAAGATGAGCCATGATCTGATTGAATAGCGGAGCAGGCTCTAAGGGCTGAATTGCCTACTTCTGCTCCTAATTCATATGATCCAAAATAACAATCGCTGAGTACTCAGCCCCCAACACTGAAGGGAGCAGAGGCCTAACTACAACAAAAAGTCAATCTGCAAATATACCTGATGAACATGTGAAAATAACAAAAAGTTTTTATCACCTGGGTGCAAGAAGCATCAAGGATATACCCCTTTTATCTGCTCCATGAAATACAACAAAGCCCTGGCCACCCCTGGTGTAGTAAGAGATTTGGGCTTGGAATGATCCAGTCTAGGATCCAAATTACAGTTCAGGTCCCCGCCAAAAGAAGAAAGAACAATACAGTACAGGAACAGGCCCTTCGGCCCTCCAAGCCTGTACCGGTCATGATCCCACCCTTGGTCAAAACCCTCAGCATGTCTTTGTACCGTATCCCTCTATACCCATCCTGTCCATATATTTGTCAAGATGTCTTTTTAATGAGATCTTCCAGGCACTCGCTACCCTCTGCGTAAAAAAACCTGCCTTGCACACCTGCTTTAAACTTTGCCTCAAGGACCTTAAACCTATGCCCCCTAGTGACTGACTGAAGTAGTGGGGATTGACCTGGTGCCAAACCCATCGACCCCGAGCTGTCCTCCTTAGGATCGGGGTGGCCTAGATCAGACAGCCATTGGTGCAGGATGTGGATTTAAATGACCCCTGCAGACTCCTGGCTCTCACGCTGCTGACCGCTCGCCTCGTGCTGTGACTGCTCAGAGTGCCTCTGGTGATGTGAGAGACACCCAGGCCGCACCTCTGGGAACCCTCATGCCCCAGCTGTGCCATCAAGGGGATGGGCATGACCAAGCTCATCAGAAATGGCCCCACTGCTGAGGAAGCTGAGGATGAGCACAGCTCACCCAAACCAAAGGGTGCCTGCTCTGTGGCCCTTGGAACCCTCTCTGGTTCTCTGCTCCTCTCAGTGACCCCGACACCTCCAGGTCTCTGCTTGGTGAGGCTGGCAATGCTGACAGCCTCTGCCATCACCTCCCAGGTGATTCAGGAGGCCGGGCTTCAGTCTGCGGCTCACTCTGGGGAAGAGGGTGTCTCCCATCTCCTCATTAGCATCAAGCAATGGGTCTATCTCAGACTCCCGAACTCGGGGGCGGGGTGGGTGGGGGAGATAGGGTGCGGCTGGTATTCTGTGAGCCACCTTGGCAGCTGTAGTGAGTGTGTGCTGAGTGGACCGCTTGAAAATAGCCCAAGCTGTCTGTGGTAATTGTAGATCTGAGTAGATGCAATACAACTGAGCAAGCACTAGAGGGAGCATGGGAGAGCTATAAATACACAGGGACAGGAAGTGACGACACACTTCATGGAAGGCAGAACTGGTAGCAGGACACAGACACAGGCAGGCAGCATTTGAGGTAGCCGTAAGTTAAGCTCTGAAGATAGAACAAATTCACAATAAAGCATCTTCTCCACCTTTGAGACTACGAGCTTTATTAAGACACGAGGAACAACACATGGTACCAGCAGTGGCTTCAGGCGCTTACTACAGGACAACTCAGCTGCAGACACAGAAAGAACAAAATGGCATGGAAATCTCCTACTGGACATTGGACTTGGGAAGACATCGCTTATTCGAGGATGTGGCTTGGAACCCCACCTCAGCTGGACACGACCGGCAATGTAAGAAATGTCTGGAAAATATTTAAACAAATGTTCGATTTTATATCATAGCTAATGATGTAGCAGCAGCCTCAGACTAAATTAAAATAGCAATGCTCATCGCAGGATATGAAGCTAGGAAAGTATATAATGCATTTAAATACTCAAAAGATGAAGACAGCAACAACTTACAAACAATACTAAACAAATTTGAAGAGTACTGTATGGAATTTGAACAGCACGATATGCTCAGAGGCCAAACTGCTCAGAGACTGAGTGATGCAAAACTCTACAAACAGAAAGGGTTCAGTCAAGAAATCGTGAGCGAAAAGTACAGATCAAAAAGAAGAAATAACTTGAATTTTTCACAAGCCAAAATGCTGAAATCCAGTCCAGATCGAAAGGAAAAGGTAACTTACAACTTTCAGAAACAAAAAACGCTGAAATCCGCGATAAAATGGCGTCGGAGCACATTTTACAGTCTCGGGCAGACAAAGAACAAAAAAACTGTGTCTGCGCAGGAAACGGAAGCCACGCATGCGCAGTTACAATCACCCGTTTTGCGTTCTGCGCATGCGCAGTCTCAAAACGTTTTGGTCGCGGATTGTTATGCGCATGCGCAAGACGCGCATGCACAGTGGATACAAAACCGCACAGTAAAGGAAGGCCGATTTGCGCATACGCAATTGATTCCTACGCATGACATCACGAGCATTATGACGTCTGAGCATCCGGACCACGCCTACTTAAAAGGGAAATGCCCGATAATTGAAAACAAGATACTTAAAGCGGTAAAACCAAACTTTCTTGCCTGAGAAGACAAAAAAATGCCTGAACTTAAACCAGCAGTTGAAAACAACTCGCACAACACCCTGGAAAAAGCAGTCTGCACCACCCAAAGTGAAGAGAACAAAAAGAAATCCGAAACAAAAAAAGATGATTTGTTTTTCGAAGAATACTACTCAGACATGGCTGAGTTATTCGGATATGCTGATCACAGCATCAGCGACACAGTCGCAAAGCTCAACACGAATCTACTCGTGGTAGATGAATCCAACACCATGGTGCCATGGCAGATCGTTGATACATTGGATGACAGCAATACCCAAGATGAAGACGACGTCACACAGAGAGCACAGAAAGACTCCAGAGAGAGAGCAATGACAGGCTCCACAGTGAGAGTGATGAAAGACTCCAAAAGGGAAGCAAGCAAACACTCCCTGACGAACACCATGCATGAACAAGACCATGAAGGTCAACCCGCCGTATCTGAGCAACCGCAAGCAGACTATGAAAGCCTACCAAGCTCACATAATCAAAAAGAAGACAATGTACATCTACCCACTGCATGCGAAAACAGTGACAAGGTGATCACACTTGGCGTACAGGATCACAGCGAGACTGACAGTTCTCAGCTTGTCTGCACAGAAGCACAGAGTAGGGCCACCCAAGAGTCCAGAGAGATCACGTCAATAGAAACCATGAAGATTTTGACTCCAGAAGAGGAGCGCCAAGAGTCCAGAGAGACCACGTCAATTGTAATCATGAAGATTTTGACTCCGCAAGAGGAGCACCAAGAGTCCGGAGAGACCGCGTCAAATGAAATCGTGAAGAATTTGACTCCAGAAGAGGAGCACCAAGAAAGCAAAGACGACGAAACAAATCCACCACAAATGACTAATGTCACCAGCATCAATGCAACATCAGATCATTCTCACCATTCTCGAGACGAAACGTTCAATGTAACAGATTCCACAAAGGACACTCGCACCAATAACTGTGACAATGACTCAAATTATCCACACGGGACACTCATTAAGCATAATAAGAAAAACAAAAGCCACAAGAAGCACAGCAGAAACGAGAACAACAACAGCAAGAACAAAAGCAACATGAAGCGCGATAAGAACAACAAAAATCGCAAGAAGGACTGCAGAAATAAGAACAACAACAGCACCAACAAAAACTACAAGCACAATGACAAAAACTACAAGAGGAACAACAAAACCAACAAGAAGCATAACAAAGATAGCGACAACAACAAAGACAGAAACGACAAAAACAGCAACAAGAACGGCAACGAAAACAACAAAGACAGGAACGACAGAAGCAACAGCAATAAAACAACGACTTGTACAAAATGGTACAACTCTGCACATGAAGGACAATGCCACAGCACACTGCAAAACAATGACAAGACTACAAACATGCCATGGGATGACAACGAATCGCACAAACACACATCTGCTCCAGAACAAGCAAGCACACCAGCTTTCAAGGCAGATGACATACTAAATCGATACCACAAGCACAGAAAAAAGTCCATGTCAGTCAACATCAGTGGTTCAACCATGCAAACACCTCGGGATGACGTATTGGTTACTTAAAATAACAAGAACACCGACAACATTCACCACGTCAACAACGAAAAAGAAATAACTCAATGAACAAATTCATCAAGTTTGGACTCATAAATGTTTTTATTACGATTGGACTCATGAATATAAATTGCTTTGTAAATATGCAATAGCACCATCTCTTGTATAGATACATATACCGTAAGTAATCTAACTGTTTTGTACAATTTTCTTTAACAATGTACAGAAAATATGTAAAGAAAAAAGGGGGGATGTGGTGATTGTAGATCTGAGTAGATGCAATACAACTGAGCAAGCACTAGAGGGAGCATGGGAGAGCTATAAATACACAGGGACAGGAAGTGACGACACACTTCACGGAAGGCAGAACTGGTAGCAGGTCACAGACACAGGCAGGCAGCATTTGAGGTAGCCGTAAGTTAAGCTCTGAAGACAGGACAAATTCACAATAAAGCATCTTCTCCACCTTTGAGACTACGAGCTTTATTAAGACACGAGGAACAACACACTGTCAGTCACTTTAGTGATGATTCCAAACCCCAGTAGTTACAACACGTGGTGGGCTGGGATTTGCTTTCAATTCGTGTTGGCCCATTTCCAACGAATAGCACCACCAACGAAAATGTGGATGAGGAAAGGGCCCTGGAGATCACGGGATTGTTGGGGGAGAGAGCAGTCATCGACAACGAGGTTCGCCAGTGCCAGAGAAGTAAGGATCCACTGTCCCTTTGTCTACGTGACCTGTCTCAAGTGAGTTGTTGATGTCCCAGACAATTATCCTTCTCTTTCACTGAACCCATGTCCATGATCTGGAGTTGCTGCCCCCCCCCCCCCCCCCCCCCCCACCCTGTGACCCAAAAGACCTCCGAGGAGGAGAGTTCCGAGGAGAACACCAGCAATGCGTCACAGTTATCACCCCACACCTTCCACCGTCCACACCCCAATGGGCGACATAAGCAGACAGGTTTCTGGGGCAGTATCTGGTGAGCACCAGACAGCTGCTGATGAACATCAGGTGGAGGTATGAATATCCAAGGGAGACGGCAGTCAGAGATCTACTGGATCCCAGGACTCAGCTGGGTCCAAGCCAGATGCTGAGCTTCTGGACAACGTTCTCTCAGATGCAGAGGACAGGCCACAGCCATGGCAGTCAGGAGTAGGTGTCAGCAACATTCCAGTGAACGCAAGGCTGATTGGAGGAATTCCAAAGCCTTCAGTGACAAACCACGAACACAGGGTGCGATTCTCCACTCCCCACGCCAGTGGAGGGCCGGGCGAATCACCACATGCCACCCTGGCACCCCCCGCGATTCTTCCACCGCCCCCCCCCCCAAAAATGGCATGTCGTGGAATCGCCGGTCGCCATTTTTCACGACGACCGGCGATTCTCTGGCCCGGATGTGCTGAGCGTCCTGACGAACCCGACCAGTTCACGCCGGCGCCAACCACACCTGGTCGCTGCCGACGTGAACATCACGCGACAGGTAAGTGTGGGGCCTGTGGGGGGCGGAGAGAAGAACGTGCACCACGGGCATGCTCGGGAGGTGACGGGCCCGCGATCGGTGCCCACCGATCGTCGGGCCGGCGTCTCTAAGAGACGCACTCTTTCTCCTCCGCTGCCCCGCAAGATCAAGCCGCCATGTCTTGCGGGGCAGCGGAGGGGAAGACGGCAATCGCACATGCGCGGGTTGGAGCCGGCCAACCTGCGCATGCGCGGCTGACGTCACTTAGGCGCCGCCGTCGCGTCATTCTCGGCGCGCCGCTTTGACGCAAGCGTCAAGGCCCGGCGGCCGAGTTTCTCACAATGCAGCTCCTAGCCCCCTGGGGGGTGAATAGGGTGTGAGGAGAAGCCTCCGACGCCATCGCGAAACTCGGCCGAGTTCACGACGGCCTTTCCGATGTCGCGCGGGAGCGGAGAATCGCGCCCTCAATGTCTGAAGCATGGGTGCTTGTGTCCAAGGCATTGCTCAATCTGTGATGGCCATGGCTGAATGCCTTGACATCATGTTCCAGGCACTGAGGGACATGTCCCAGACACAAGTGGACATTGTCGAAGCACTCCAGAGTGTGACCTAGTTACTGACGAGCAACGCTGAGGGCTTCAACACATGCAGACAATGAGAAGCCTACAAAACTGACAGGGCCAGATGACTCAAAGGCTTCTGGAGCTCACTCCATCTGCTCCTCTGCCCCATGCAGTCACCGAAGTTCACACAGGCACTCTCAGGGAAGAGAAAGTGCTGGAGCCCATCCCGGGATTTCCGCTAAGAAAAATAAGGCGGTCTCCAGTTCTGAATCCACCCCTCCTGACACCGGCACATCTCAAGGGCAGCAAGTAGAACAGGGTGGCACAACGATGTATGTGACACTGGTAATTGGGCGACCGCCAAGGGCATCAAAGGCCACAGGGATTGGAAGGCAGCGGGCTGCCTCCACCTCTGATGCTCATCCTGGGACACACCTCTACATAGCAGTAAACCACGGAGGATCAAGAAGAGTGGGGAGCACTGAGTGGGCACTGGTGAGGTCACTGTTCATAGCTGGGAATGAAAATCTGTCACATTAAAATGTTCACCTGTAAAACACTCCTGTTTCCCCCAGCTCCCTTCCTCCTTCAGCACAGTTGTCCTAGATCAAAAATCCTTGATGCAGATGCAGAGTTTGGATGTGAGCGCACTGTCAGCAGAAAGACAAATCAGAGGGGCAGCACAGTTGCACAGTGGTCAGCTGCTGAGGACCAGGGTTCGAAACCCGGCCCTGGGTCAGTGTCCGTGTGGAGTTTGCACATTCTCCCCGTGTCTGCATGGGTTTCACCCCCACAACCCAAAAGATGTGCAGTGTAGGTGAATTGGCCATGCTAAATTGCCCCTTAAGTGGAAAAAATAATTGGGTACTCTAAATTTATTTAAAAAAAAGAAAGACAAACCAGCACTTGAAATAACTTAGCATACATGGCTACAGACCAAGTGCTAGAAAATGGGCTTAGAATAAATAAGTGTTTGATGGCCGGCACAGACATAATGGGTCAAAGGACTATCTCTAGCATCCACAGTATTTTGCTTTTATCCTAACAAACGGTAGCACGGTAGCATTGTGGATAGCACAATTGCTTCACAGCTCCAGGGTCCCAGGTTCGATTCCGGCTTGGGTCACTGTCTGTGCGGAGTCTGCACATCCCCCCCGTGTGTGCGTGGGTTTCCTCCGGGTGCTCCGGTTTCCTCCCACAGTCACAAAGGTGTGCAGGTTAGGTGGATTGGCCGTGATAAATTGCCCTTAGTGTCCAAAATTGCCCTTAGTGTTGGGTGGGGTTACTGGGTTATGGGGATAGGGTGGAGGTGTGGGCTTGGGTCGGGTGCTCTTTCCAGGAGCCGGTGCAGACTAGATGGGCCGAATGGCCTCCTTCTGCACTGTAAATTCTATGATAAAAACTATAGTATTCCCTGACATATGCCACAGTAACCTCCCCTTTGTCCCACTGCAGGTCCATCAATACCCGTTGGTGTTGACGTACAGGTAGAAAGTCTGGACAGTATATCTGAAGTGGATATGGTAATTCATTTAATGTATACATCAACATACAGTATAACATTACTCTTTGATTATGTATTCACATGTTGTGTTAAAATAATTTAATTCCAAAGTATAAGTAATCTTATGGATCAATGTGGTGATCCAGTTTGCAATTTGCTGTCTTGAGAAACAAAAGATAGCATTTGTGGTTGGTATGCACATACATATCAACATACGAATTAGGAGCAGGCAGGGGGCATCTATCCCCTCGAGCCTGCTCCACCATTCAATAAGATCGTGGCTGATTTGATTGTGGCCTCAGCTCTACTTTCCACCTACCCTTGATAACCTTTGACTCCCCTGTCAACTCTATCGATCTCCGCCTTAAAAATATTCATTAATTCTACCTCCTCTGCTGTCCGGAAAAGAGAGTTCCAAAGATTCCTGGCCCTCTGAGAGAAAAAAATTCTTCTCATCTCCATCGTAAATGGGAGATGCCGAATTTTAAACTCTGCCCCCTACCTAGCTCCTGTCTCTCCCCTAAGGGAGAACACCCTTTCAGTGTCCAACCTGTCAAGCCCCCCCTCCGGATCTTGTACGTCTTAATAAAAAGAAACATGATCAGATTTTATTTTGTGTGTGTTACCTTTTCTCACAGGACTTTACAATGACGTTGTACCTGAGGCATTACTGGAAAGATGAGCGCCTTTCATTCCCAAGCACTAACAATTTGAGTATGACCTTTGATGGGAGGCTCGTTAAAAAGATCTGGGTTCCCGATATGTTCTTTGTACATTCAAAACGGTCCTTTATACATGATACCACTACAGACAATATCATGTTGCGTGTCTATCCTGATGGAAAGGTACTTTACAGTTTGAGGTAAGCAGACAATATAGTAAAACACAGTACACGCATTAGGAACTTGAAAGAGGGGAAGAAATAGTTCTTCGCATCATCTATGTTTATTTTCAACAACAAAGGAAGTTTTGCTTTGTTTTTTACAAAAATTGGATCCTGTTCCCATTGGAATCTAGACGTTAAAGTAACACATCATTTTGTGAAGCCTTTAATAAGAAAGAATAGGTCGATTACCAACTCACGTGCTCCCTGTACTTATTTACTCAAATTAGGCTGTGGTGCTACTCACTCATTGGGCAACATTCAATTCTCTAATTCCGTAAGTGCTGTGCGCCTAATTGCAAAGGCCAAATTTCAGTACGTAGGGCAGAAAACGACACAATTCTTCAAACTTTGCATTCAATTTTGCACAGGAGGTTCATTGGAAAGCCTGTTTATAGCAGAAATATAGGGGAGGGAGGGGGTGAATTTCCCCCAACTCATCAGATGGAAACTCACGGGATCAGTTGGACTGCTCGAGTTTTAAAACCAGCCCAGTTAGTTCACTGACTTTAAAAGCTGTTTTTCACTGCGAGAGGAGATCGAAAGCGCTGTCAATGCTGACTGATACATCAGCTATGGATGTGTGGATGTGTATTGATGGATATTGCAGTTGACATTACCTTGGATAAATATGGCAGAGAAAAATGAGAGAGGCGATGAACTTGATTACCATGGGGCAAGCTGCCTACCAGGGCAGCAGATCGCAGAGCTTGCAACTAGCTCCCTACTGATCCAAGAGGGGCAATTTTATCTTCCGGTGGGAAGCTGATAGGAATGCATGGTAATCCCTGATGGGAATCTGACTCAAGGCTCCAGCAATTTGTAACTTTAATCATTAAAATCCCGCAATCCGGTTGTATAGCTGTTTCTGGCTGGAAGCGCCAATGGGTTGGCAGAAAGGAACTGAAGCCTGGCTGCTGGAGAGTGTCCAACAGAGGAAGAGCCATGGCAGGGAGGTCTTGAGGTTGGAGGGAGGATTATTTACAGAATTACATCCACCATCCAAACCCAAATGGTGTTAAAATCGCAGATTGGTGTAAACAGAGCGTGAAATTGAGCTGCTCTTTTTCAGCTGCTCCTCTGTTGCGTCTGTTTACCAACTGTGATTAAGTGTATTCCTGGAGGTTTCATGACATGACCCATTCCCAAACTCCAGCTATAGTCGACCAACACACCCATCCTTGTTGAGGCACTGCTTTCCTGAACCAATTGGAAAGCAAAAGGACTCATTGCCCAATTGGATGATGATTGACTGTCAGCCAATTCAGCCTCCCCCCCCCCCCCCCCCCCCCCCCCTCCCAACCCACACACACACACACACACTTTTTAACATTTTTATAACTGGTCAAGAGAAAAGTTCAAAGAAAATTGTCCAAAAAAACCCAACCTTTTTTTAATGTCCCAATAATGTTTCTCCAGAGTTGCACAGAACAGTGTCCTGGAGATTGACCTTCAATTCCTGGAGACTCCAGGCCAATCCTGAAAGCTGGGCAATCCACTGCTGAGCCTTACTGTATTGGTGTTTTAGCTCAAAGCAATAGTCACAGTATTTGATATGTTGCTTGCAGGGTTACAGTAACATCAATGTGTTATATGGATTTCACTCGCTTCCCACTCGACACCCAGAGCTGCTCGCTGGAAATTGAAAGCTGTAAGTCAGGCCTTGTGCCACATCAAAACTTAATAATTTCATGAAACTTGCTTGTGACAAAAATCTAATCACCTCAGTAGGAAATTCATAGTGTAACTTAATGTTTGCCTCTAGGCCTGAAGTAGTTCCAAAATGTTTTGAACACTGTTTAGTAGTGGAACAACTATCGGATTAGAATGAGGGAGGTGAAAGGGCACAGACGTCTGTGCCAGTAGCCTGTGGTAACTTTGGGAGAAGGTCCCTGAAAACCACAAGGGCAATTAGGAATAACCAATAAATGCCGGCATTGCCAGTGATGTTCACACCCATAACAATTTTTAGGAAAATAGGGATAGTATGGATACCGTGGGCACCATGGTAGCATAATGGTTAGCACTATGGCTTCACAGCGCCAGGGTCCCTGGTTCGGTTCTTGGCTTGGGCCATTTCACGTTGTCCCCGTGTCTGTATGGGTTTCCACCGGGTGCTCCGGTTTCCTCCCACAAGTCCCGAAAGATGTGCTGTTGGTAATTTGGGCATTCTGAATTCTCCCTCAGTGTACCTGAACAGGCGCAGGAGTGTGGCGACTGGGGGCTTTTCACAGTAACTTAATTGCAGTGTTAATGTAAGCCAACTTGGGACAATAAAGATTATTATTGAAAAGATTATTATTATTGGGGCTTCACTGGTGGTGTGCCGGAGTTAGGAGCCTTCCAAATTCTAATTGTGCACTTCATGAAATGTTTTTCTCTTGTTGCTTTTGCTTCTTATACTAATTACTTTAAATCTGTGCCCTCCTCGTTCTCATCCTTTCATGAGTGGGAATAGTTTCTCCCTATCATTGACCAGACTCGGTCAAACCTTCCTCAGCCTTCTCTTCCCCAAGGAAAACAGTCCTAACTTTGCCAATCTATACTCATAACCGAAGTTCCTAATCCGTGGAACCATTCTTATGACTCTTTCCTGCACTCCCTCTCATGCTCTCACGCAGCACCTAATGTGTCATGGTGCTTAAAATTGAATTTTTCTTTGTCTCAAACTCCCATGCAGGAATGCTATCTACTCCCTGTTGGGAATCACAACTGTCCACCCGTGGGCCGCTCAGAAAAAGTCCCTCCATGCCAGTTCTGTGAGAGCTCAATTGCATATTATGTAATGCTCCTTTTAATAAGAACAAAGAACTAAGAAAATTACAGCACAGGAACAGGCCCGTTCGGCCTCCCAGCCTGCGCCAATCCAGATCCTTTATTTCTAAACCTGGTCGCCTATTTTCCAAGGATCTACTTCCCTCTGTTCCCCCGCCCGTTCATATACCTGTCCAGATGCATCTTAACAATGATGCTATCGTGCCCGCCTCTACCACCTCCGCTGGCAAAAGCGTTCCAGGCACCCACCACCCTCTGCGTAAAAACTTTCCACGCACATCTCCCTTAAACTTTCCTCCCCCTCCTCAACCTTGAATCGTGACCCCTTGGTAATTGACATCCCACTCTTGGAAAAAGCTTGTTGCTATCCACCCTGGCCATCCCTCTCATACTTTTGTAGACCTCAAAATTGGTGAGAAGCTGCATTTAACGATTGTGTTTAACTGGAAAAACTGATCATTTATAAAGAAGGGCACACGGTAGCATTGTGGAGGGCAGCACGGTAGCATTGTGGAAAAGCACAATTGCTTCAACAGCTCCAGGGTCCCCAGGTTCGATTCCGGCTTGGGTCACTGTCTGTGCGGAGTCTGCACATCCTCCCCGTATGTGCGTGGGGTTTCCTCTGGGTGCTCCGGTTCCTCCACAGTCCAAAGATGTGCAGGTTAGGTGGATTGGCCATGATAAATTGCCCTTAGTGTCCAAAATTGCCTTAGTGTTCGGTGGGGTTACTGAGTTATGGGGATAGGGTGGAGGTGTTGACCTTGGGTAGGGTGCTCTTTCCAAGAGCCGGTGCAGACCTCGATCGCTGAAGGGCCTCCTTCTGCACTGTAAATTCTATGTAATCTATGTAAGTACTCCTTGTATTTCAATAAGGAGCACTAGCAGTAGGGAAGTGAAGTTATCTTGACCAAAGTGAATAAGGTAATTAGTGAACAAAGTAAGATCAGAGCAGAGAGCAGAGCCGGGAGGAAAACGAACGTGAGAAAAAGTGAGACTGAGAGCGGAGCAGGGAGGATAAAAAAGTGCGAGAAAGAGTAAGACTGCGAGCGGAGCCAGGATGATCAAATAGTGCAAGAAAATGCCAGATTGAGAGATGGGAGGATAAAGGAGCGAGACTGGGAGTGGAAAAAGGAGAATAAAAGAGCGCTGTAGATTTCTGTTGCATCTGCAGAGTGGGCTGTGTGCTCCCCATAACCACAATCTATTCAAAGTTGTGGGTCAGGTGAACTCCATGATACACGTTGGTGTTCTCTAAACTTGAGCCATAACACTGGTTATTTTTTAAATATATTCATGGAATATGAGAGTTGCTGGCAAGACAGCATTTATTGCTCATCCTAAATCTTGAGAAATGGTTCTTGAACCACTGCCATCCATCAGGTGTAGGTAGATCCACAGGACTGTTAAGGGAGGAGTTCCTGGACTTTGACCCAGTGCCAATGAAGTAACATTCAGATGGTTTGTGGCTTGGAGAGGAACTTGCAGAAGATGTGTTCCTTGTATCTGCTTCCCTTATTCGAGATGACAGAGGTAATGGGCGCGATTCTCCGCCCCCCACGACGGGTCGGAGAATAGCGGGAGGGCCTTCCCGACATTTTTCCCGCCCTCCCGCTATTCTCCCCCCCCCCCCCCCCCCCCCCCCCCGGCCCAACTCCCGACACGAATCGCTGCCGCCGTTTTTTTACGGCCGGCAGCGATTCACAGCTGATAGATGGGCCGAAGTCCCAGCCCTTTACGCTGTTTTTACGAACGGCAAACACACCTGGTCTGGCCGTTCGTAAAAACGGCGGGAACAACTCACTTTTTATAACCAGGGCACCGATCGCGGGCAGCGGGCCCGATGCCCGCGCACTATTTCTCCTTCCGCCGCCCCGCAGTATCCATTCGCGGGGTGGCTGAGGGGCATCCCGGCCCACGCATGCGCGGGTTTCGCGCAAATACGCGATGACGTCATCCGCGCATGCGCGGGTTGGAGTCTTCCAATCCGCGCATGCGCGGCTGACGTCATATGACGCGTCAGCCGGCGCTAACTCCGGCAAGCGGGCTTAACGAAATTCGTTAAGCCCGTGATGCCGGAGCTTACGGCGTCGGGCTGCTAGCCCCGACCGGGGACCAGAATCGGTTCCCGGTCGGGAAGGGGCGCGCTTACGATTTCTCCCGTTTTGGGAGAATCGCGCCCAATGTGTTTGGAAGGTGTGGTTGAAGAAAATTTTGCACTTGGCTGCAGTGCATCTTGTAGATCAGTATTTTTCCAACATTTCTTTCCCCGGGGCCCACGTTTTACCAATTGGCCGACCTTTGCGACCCACGCCAACCAACCTTCGCAACCCATGCTACCCGAACGTCACAACACATTTAAACTTAACTTTAATGCAACAGGTGAGCCTGTTTAGTCTTCACGATCTCACTTGCTTCGTCGTTCAATGTTATATTTCTGCTGAGGACTTCAGCTGATTATTTAAATTCTCGCTGCATCCTTTGAAAAAAAATCAAGAGGTTTGTCCTCGCACTTGCAAAGCTTAGTCTTCAAATGTCTTTGACATTTTGCTGATTTTAAACTTTAATTTGAGAATACTTCCCAGAACGTAACACACATGGGCTTTACATCCTAATTTGCATTGGCACAATTAATAACACTATACCTCAAGAAATCATCTTTGTACTGCTTTGTTCCCGATTTCAGCTGCTTCTTAATGGGTTGTTCATCAAAGGCCCTGAAGGTCATAGAATCATAGAATTTACAGTGCAGAAGGAGCCCATTCAGCCCATCGAGTCTGCAATGGCCCTTGAAAAGAGCACCCCACTTAAGCTCATACCTCCACCCTATCCCCGTAACCCAGTAACCCCACCTATCCTTTTTGTACACTGAGGGCAATTGTATCATGGCCAATCCACCTAACCTGCACATCTTTGGACTGTGGGAGGAAACCAGAGCACCCGGAGGAAACCCATGCAGACATGGGGAGAACGTGCAGACTCCAAGCTGTGCTGTCCAAGGATCAGATTTGTTTTTAAAAACAGCAGAACCTTCCCACCAGAAGCGGAGGCAGAGAGCAGGTCACGTGCCCCGCACGGACACTGCTCAGTGACCCAAGCTGGGAATCGAACCTGAAGCTGTGAACCAACTGTGCTAACCACTGTGCTACCGTGCTGCCTTGTCATACCAACACTGCTTTGTCCTGCCGTGGATTTTCCTGAGAAGCTCTCGCCAGCAGATTCAGGTGTGAGATCCTGGCCTGTTTGTGTCTCTGGCCCTCTCTTCCTTATTACAACATGATCTATCTTCAATTCTTCACACAGTCCTGTTGCTTGCTTGCTGATAGCTACAAAATGGAGGAATCTCTCCTCCATGATTTCATGCCTGTAGTGATCAGAATATCTGTTGGTATGTAAGGGGTTAAGTAAGTGCGTGACAACCACTAGATGGCAGCACCAGATCTACGTATACAAGCTATACTCAGAGAGGAGATTCCCGCCTCCTTGTATTGGGAGTGACTAGTGAACGGAGTGTTAGAGATATAGCTTAGTAAGCAGGTGTAGTTAAACATTATATATACTTATTCTTATTGATCTAATCTTCAGTTATCGTTCTAGAAGAATTAACAAACTCATAGTTATTTGTAATCGTTACTCAATAAACAGTATTTGCTTAATTTGAAGACTGAGAGTTTTATGAAACATCAACCATCACACCATTCTGGAAGTAAGCAACAGACTAACAAGATATTACAATAACGTAATATAATAGTGCCCAAATCGCAGACTGCTTGATGTCAGTGTCCGTGCGGGGCACGTGACCTGCTCTCTGTCTCCACTTCTGGTGGGCAGAATTCTGCTGTTTTTAAAAGCAAATCTGGTCTTGGCACAGCACGCTGACGTCAGGAGGAGATGGTACTGGGAGAGCACGCTGACGTCAGGAGGAGACGGTACTGGGACAGCACGCTGACGTCAGGAGGAGATGGTACTGGGAGAGCACGCTGACGTCAGGAGGAGACGGTACTGGGACAGCACGCTGACGTCAGGAGGAGACGGTACTGGGAGAACATGCTGACGTCGGGAGGAGACGGTACTGGGACAGCACTCTCACGTCAGGAGGAGACGGTACTGGGAGAACATGCTGACGTCAGGTGGAGACGGTACTGGGAGAACATGCTGACGTCAGGTGGAGACGGTACTGGGAGAGCACACTGATGTCAGGAGGAGACGGTACTGGGACAGCACGCTGACGTCAGGAGGAGACGGTACTGGGAGAACATGCTGACGTCGGGAGGAGACGGTACTGGGACAGCACGCTCACGTCAGGAGGAGACGGTACTGGGACAGCACGCTGATGTCAGGAGGAGACGGTACTGGGAGAGCACACTGACGTCAGGAGGAGATGGTACTGGGAGAGCGCACTGACGTCAGGAGGAGACGGTACTGGGAGAGCACGCTGACGTCAGGTGGAGACGGTACTGGGAGAACATGCTGACGTCAGGTGGAGACGGTACTGGGACAGCACGCTGATGTCAGGAGGAGACGGTACTGGGAGAGCACACTGACGTCAGGAGGAGATGGTACTGGGAGAGCGCACTGATGTCAGGAGGAGACGGTACTGGGACAGCACGCTGACGTCAGGAGGAGACGGTACTGGGAGAGCACGCTGACGTCAGGAGGAGACGGTACTGGGACAGCACTCTGATGTTGGGAGGAGACGGTACTGGGAGAGCACGCTGACGTCAGGAGGAGACGGTACTGGGACAGCACGCTGACGTCAGGAGGAGACGGTACTGGGACAGCACGCTGACGTCAGGAGGAGACGGTACTGGGACAGCACACTGACGTCAGGAGGAGACGGTACTGGGAGAGCACGCTGACGTCAGGAGGAGACGGTACTGGGAGAACATGCTGATGTCGGGAGGAGACGGTACTGGGACAGCACGCTCACGTCAGGAGGAGACGGTACTGGGAGAACATGCTGACGTCGGGAGGAGACGGTACTGGGACAGCACACTGACGTCAGGAGGAGACGGTACTGGGACAGCACACTGACGTCCGGAGGAGACGGTACTGGGACAGCACACTGACGTCAGGAGGAGACGGTACTGGGATAGCACACTGACGTCAGGAGGAGATGGTACTGGGACAGCACACTGACGTCAGGAGGAGACGGTACTGGGATAGCACACTGACGTCAGGAGGAGACGGTACTGGGACAGCACGCTGACTCAGGAGGAGACGGTACTGGGAGAGCACGCTGATGTCAGGAGGAGACGGTACTGGGAGAGCACGCTAACGTCAGGAGGAGACGGTACTGGGATAGCACGCTGACGTCAGGAGGAGACGGTACTGGGAGAGCACGCTGATGTCAGGAGGAGACGGTACTGGGAGAGCACGCTGACGTCAGGAGGAGACGGGACTGGGACAGCACGCTGATGTCAGGAGGAGACGGTACTGGGACAGCACTCTGATGTTGGGAGGAGACGGTACTGGGAGAGCACGGTGACGTCAGGAGGAGACGGTACTGGGAGAGCACGCTGACGTCAGGAGGAGACGGTACTGGGACAGCGCGCTGACATCAGGAGGAGACGGTACTGGGAGAGCACGCTGACGTCAGGAGGAGACGGTACTGGGAGAGCACGCTGACGTCAGGAGGAGACGGTACTGGGACAGCGCACTGACGTCAGGAGGAGACGGTACTGGGAGAGCACGCTGACGTCAGGAGGAGACGGTACTGGGAGAGCACGCTGACGTCAGGAGGAGACGGTACTGGGACAGCACGCTGACGTCAGGAGGAGACGGTACTGGGACAGCACGCTGATGTCAGGAGGAGATGGTACTGGGAGAGCACGCTGACGTCAGGAGGAGATGGTACTGGGAGAGCGCACTGACGTCAGGAGGAGATGGTACTGGGAGAGCACGCTGACGTCAGGAGGAGACGGTACTGGGACAGCGCACTGATGTCAGGAGGAGACGGTACTGGAGAGCACGCTGACGTCAGGAGGAGACGGTACTGGGAGAGCACGCTGACGTCAGGAGGAGACGGTACTGGGATAGCACGCTGACGTCAGGAGGAGACGGTACTGGGAGAGCACGCTGACGTCAGGAGGAGACGGTACTGGGACAGCACGCTGACGTCAGGAGGAGACGGTACTGGGATAGCACACTGACGTCAGGAGGAGACGGTACTGGGATAGCACACTGACGTCAGGAGGAGACGGTACTGGGAGAGCACGCTGATGTCAGGAGGAGGCATGGAATCTTTAAGGTGATGTATAAGTTGCCAGTCAAATGGCCTGCTTTGTCCTGGATGGTGTTGAGTTTTTGGAGCTGTACTCATACGGGCTAGTGGAGACTATTCTCCACTCCTGATTTGTATCTTGTGGATTGTGGAGAGGCTTGGGGAGTCAGGGGACGCAATTCTCCGAGCCCCGCGGCGGGCCGGAGAAGCGCCGCAACCACGCCACGACGCTCCGGCGCGCGACTCTCCAAGTAGCGGAGAATCCACATGACTTGCGCAGGCCGTTTGGCGCGCCACCGTCGGCGGGATGCTGGAATCGGCAGGGTTCGAGCAGCTGCGCGGAAACGGCAGAGTCCCACTGCCACCATTCACCCCTGGTCGCTGCCGGCTCTGCGTGGAGGGTCGGGGGGGGCGGCCTGTGGGTCGGGGAAAAGTGCTCCTTCACCGGGGGTGGTGGCCTCCGATGGGGTCTGGCATGTGATCGGGCCCCACCGATCGGCGAGCCCCCCCGCCCCCCCCCCCCCCCCCCCCCCCCCAAAAAGGCCTACTTTGTTGCATGGCCAGCCCATGAGCCCCCACGCCATGTTCCTTAGGGGCCGGTGCGCTGAAGAAGTCCCCCGCGCATGTGCGTGCTGACACGGCCCAACTGCACATGCGCGGGTTGGCACGTCGCCCATTTGGTGCCGGGAAGGGAGGCTGGAGCGGCGTAAACTACTCCAGCGCTGTGCTGGCCCCCTATGGGGGGCAGAACCGGTCGTCCCCGCGCCCGTTTCGCGCCGTCGTGAAACGCAACGGCGTTCACAACGGCGAGAACACTTAGTCTCCATTTTGGAGAATCGCTCCCAGGAAGTGAGTTACTCACCACAGAGTTCCCAGCACCTGACCTGCTCTTGTAGCTACAAGATTTATGTGGTTAGTCCAGTTCCGTTTCTGATCAGTAGACTGTTTTCAATCTTTGAGAGATTTATAATGATAATAATCTTTATTACACATTACACTGCAATGAAGTATACATCTCATCATATATGGAATTATATCAGCACTGCAAGGATGATTTAATTGAGCCCCATCCTATTTATCCAAACGACTATAACCACATTGCCTTTGATCCATGTTGTCTCCAGATGCATACACTGATGATGACCTCATGCTGTACTGGAAGAGTGGCAATAAATCATTGACGACTGACGAAAAGATTTCTCTATCTCAGTTCATGATACAAGAATTTCGCACAACAACGAAGTTGGCGTTTTACAGCAGTACAGGTCGTACACTTTTTAAAAGTCCTTTGAGAGAGATGTTTTTCTTTTCAAATTCACATTTTAATTTGTATATTTTTAAACTTAAATCAAAATAATTAATGTCTTGGATCCTTTCTGAATATGCATTTTTGGTGCTATCTTGTCTTTGGTGTGGGGGCAGGGGGGATGGATAGCAGGGAACAGGAGATGGGGGGATGAACAAAGAACAAAGAACAAAGAAAAGTACAGCACAGGAACAGGCCCTTCGGCCCTCCAAGCCTGTGATGACCATGCTGCCCGTCTAAACCAAAATCTTCTACACTTCCTGGGTCCGTATCCCTCTATTCCCATCCTATTCATGTATTTGTCAAGATGCCCCTTAAATGTCACTATCGTCTCTGCTTCCACCACCTCCTCCGGCAGCGAGTTCCAGGCACCCACTACCCTCTGTGTAAAAAACTTGCCTCGTACATCTACTCTAAACCTTGCCACACGCACCTTAAATCTATGCCCCCTAGTAATTGACCCCTCAACCCTGGGAAAAAGCCTGAAGGGGGGATGGTGAAGTCAAACTTTACTGCATTAATGAGGCAAAAGACAAAGTTGGACAAAAAAATTAACTGAACAAATGAGTAATTTTCAAAGCTTCACCATTTTCATTTGGAGTTCAGTAGTGTGTCTGGTCCAGATGGCTTGCATCCTAGGCTTCTAAAGGAAGTGGGAGTGGAAGGACTTGCCATAATCTTCCCATCTTCTCATGATACAAGGGAAGGTGTCAAAGGATTCCTAGTGAAGTAGAATAGAAAATGATAGGTAAATGTGACGCCCTCATTCACAAAATTGTGTAAGGACATTCCTAGTAATGGCAGGCTGGTCAGTTTAACATCACTGGTGGGTAAAGTTTTAGAAATTATAATCAGGGGAAAAAATAAACAGGTACTTGGAGAGGTTGAGTCAGTTAAGGGCAGGCAGCATGGATTTGTGAAAGACAGCTCATAGAGGACTAATCTTACTGAATTTGCTGATGAAGGAAATATAACAGATATTGCTTTTCTAGGAACATAGGAATTGGGAGCAGTGGTAGGCAATTCAGCCCTTCGAGCCTGCTCCGCCATTCAATCAGCTCATGGCTGATCTCTCCCTGGTCTCAAATCCACCTCCCTACCTGTTCCCCATATCTCTTTAACCCGTTTATTATCAGAAATACATCAATCTCCTTCTTGAAATTATTTAATGACTCAGACTCCACTGCACTATGGGGCAGCGAGTTCCACAAATTCACCACCCTCTGCGTGAAGTAGTTCCTCCTCATCTCAGATATAAATCTACTACCTCTCAACCTACATCAATTAATTTTAAGAAAGCATTTGACAAAGTTTCACATAAAGGCTGGTGAACAAAATTGAAGCGTATGGAGTAGCAGAGTCAATGTCAGCTCAGAGTTTAAAAATTGACTTAAGGACAGAAAACAATGAGTTGTTGTTGTAAATGGTTGTTTTTCAGACTGCAAGATGGTCGACAGTGGTGTTCACCGACGCTGAGTGCTAGGACCACTGCTTTTTTTTTACATGAACAAATGAATTGGGATGTTGGGAAACCATGTAAAATTTAAAAATTTGCAGATGTTTCCAAACTAGGAGGTGTGGTTATCTCTGAGGATGATACCAGTCGGCTGCAGCAGGCTTGCAGAG
This sequence comes from Scyliorhinus canicula, assembly GCF_902713615.1. NCBI lineage: Eukaryota > Metazoa > Chordata > Chondrichthyes > Carcharhiniformes > Scyliorhinidae > Scyliorhinus > Scyliorhinus canicula. The sequence goes on along the minus strand of NC_052151.1, from coordinate 61,082,175 downwards.
TGGGGGCAGACAAGTGGCAGATTGAACTTAAGGCAGAGAAATGTGAAGTGATGCACTTTGATGGAAGAAATAAGGAAGCAACATCCACTTAATGGCAGAGTTCTAAAGATTATTCTGGAACCTGGGGGTTCTTGTGCATAGATCTCCCAAGGCTGATTTTGGGTAGAATTATGGAGAAGAATCAATGCAGAAGTCTTAGGGCAGCACGCTAGCATAGTGGTTAGCACATTGGCTTCACAGCGCCAGGGTCCCTGGTTTGATTCCCCACTGGGTCACCGTCTGTGTGGAGTCTGAACGTTTGCCCCGTGCCTGCCTGGATTTCCACTGAGTGCTCCAGTTTCCTCCCACAGTACAAAGATGTGCAGATTAGGTGGATTGGCCACAATAAAATTGCCCTCAGTGTCCAAAAAGGTTAGGTGGGGTTACTGGGTTACGGGCATTGGGTGGAGGTGTGGGCTTAAGTGGGGTGCTCTTTACAAGGGCCAGTGCAGACTCGGTGGGCTGATTGGGCTCCTTCTGCACTGTATGTTGTATGTTCTTCTATCAAACACCTTCTGAAGATCCATGTATAAACATCTATCACATTCCATTTATCTACACGCATATTAGTCGAGCACAGCCGGACATTGACAAGTCTCTGTTTTGGCCATCACTTTTAAAAGTGTTTTGTCCCATATTATGCATGCATGAAATTTACCCACAGCAAAGTTAAAATAAACTGCTTAATAGTTAATACATTTGATGATTTTCTACCTCATTGAACAGTGATGTAACAATTTTAATTTTAATTTTGGAGTACCAATTCTTTTTTTCCCCAATTAAGGGGCAATTTAGCATGGCCAATTCACCTACCCTGCACATCTTCTTGGATTGTTGGGGTGAGACCCACGCAGACACGGGGAGAATGTGCAAACTCCACACGGACAGTGACCTGGGGCCGGGATCGAGCCTCAGTCCCCAGTGCCATGAGGTAGCAGTGCTAACCACTGCGCCACCATGCCAGCCATGATATAAGCCCAAGGGGCTGGTTTAGCTCACTCGGCTAAATCGCTGGCTTTTAAAGCAGACCAAGCAGGCCAGCAGCACGGTTCGATTCCCGTACCAGCCTCCCCGGACAGGCGCCGGAATGTGGCGACTAGGGGCTTTTCACAGTAACTTCATTGAAGTCTACTCGTGACAATAAGCGATTTTCATTTCATTTCATTTTTCATTTCATTTCATATAACAATTTTGCTCTCTTTTGCTACCTTTGTCATTTCCAAAGCTGTGTGGAAAATTCTCGATAGTGTCTCTGCTATTCCTCCCCATAGTCCCATGGTACTCTAAATTCCACACACTTTCCAGTGAATCTCAATCCCAGGCACGACATCCATATTTTGTGGTCTAGTGATCACCCACATTTCCCTCCTCTCTCTACTGCCACACTGTCTTTGTGATGGAGGACATCAAAACTGTAATTTTAAACCAACTAAAATGACATTGCATATTCATTTTCAGCTGTCTTCTAAACAGGGGATTTCATTCAGTATAAACTGAAAATGATCCCTGTGTTAAACCTTCTCTTCACAGCATTGCTGCATTAATGGGACATAATGATGACCATTTATCCCCTATATCAACCCACAGGTTGGTACAATCGCCTATACATCAATTTTACACTGCACCGCCACATTTTCTTCTTTTTGCTACAAACCTACTTCCCAGCGACTCTGATGGTCATGCTGTCCTGGGTGTCATTCTGGATTGATCGGCGAGCTGTACCAGCCAGAGTTCCATTAGGTGAGAAAATCAAAACCAAAGATGCAGTAAATGTTTGTGTTCTGTTGAGATTCAGACCAGACTGGCTAAGACCTTATGGAAGTGTCCATAGGAGTGTAGGGAGGAATGTGGGCCAATCTGCTGCTATGCTATGTAGTTTGGGACTTTTAGACCTTCCTTAGTGGGGGTTTAATTTAAAACAGTCCTCATGTCTCCTCTTCAGAAACAGAAAGGTTTTTTAATGTATTTCCCCGTTTATAACTGGTAACCTATTTTCCCTGCCCCTTCAGCTTTGGAATGATTCAATCCTCTATTAATAACCCCACAACAAACTCGAGATAGGGTAAAATCAGAGGATTTGTTCATTTCACGCCCACTCAAAACACAGGAAGAAGGATCGCAATGTAACCCCTGGTACATTCACACTATAAAAGAGGGATGAGGGAAAGAAAGAGGTACAGGGTGAAAACCACAGATAAAATAACAATTATTGTGCAGAAAAAAAGTACTTTAGAACATCAGGCAATACAAGGTACAGGGTGTCTTCCCATATCCCACAACACTGCATTAGGTATCTGAATATACAAGTTTGGTCTAACGTAATTAACGGGATTGTTGATGGCTGTAATTCTTGACAAAGTGAAAAGCACTTCATTTAATTGAAAAAAAGTAAAACAAAGCATGCAGCACCAGCTCTCACACACACACATACCTACACTCACAACAGACCTACGGAGAACTCGAAACACAGTCACAAGAGTGACCACCTGCTAAGCTCGTGGAGGCACTCTTTTCCTACGCGTCGGCCGTGTCAGCCTCCGCGATGGCTGACGCGTAGATGAACCCCCCCACGCATGCGCGGGAATGACGCCAGCAGCCGCTGACGCTCCCGCACATGTGCGGACTTGCGCCAGCCGGCGGAGTCCCTTCAGCCCCGGCTGGCTCGGCGCCAAAGGCCTTCCACACCAGCCGGCGGGGCGCAAACCACTCCGGCGCTGGCCTAGTCCCTGAAGGTGCGGAGGATTCCACACCTTTGGGGCGGGCCAACGCCAGAGTGATTCACGCCACTCCGTCCCGCCGGGACCCCCCGTCCTGCCGGGTATGGGAGAATCCCGCCCATGGTAGTCAAGTTAATTTTTTAAAAGTTCCAGTCAACAACAATAAAATAATGCATAAAAATGTGTTTTAGTTGCCGGCTGAGATATAAATATTAGCCAGGATTATTGGCCACTTGCAGTGCTGAGAAATACCACGCTACCTACCAGGACTTTTGGTTTGATTTGGGGCCTCAGAGGGGAACTCCCTGACGAGGCAGCACTTAGTCCCATTTCCTGCACTGAGCAGTTCCGCTCGCCTGAACTACTCAGTGCAGCAAGAGATCGGGACATGGTATCTCGATCTCACGCCGTGCGAGATCGTGTTAGATCTTGGGAGGCGTGTCGAGTCAGGTAGATCCCGGAAGAGGGATTTCCCCCGGCATCCACTGGCTGTGCCACTCTGCCTTTTAACTACTAACCTCACACTATCCCCCCAACTCTCTCTCGCGATCATTACCTTGTCTTTCTTTCTAAATATGTTACATCATTACCTTATTGTTATTGCTCCTCTTAACTTCCCTTCTTTGTTCTTTTGAAGATCCTCTTTAATCTTTCAAAATTAAGATTCATATTCTCCTAATGTAACTTATTCTTTCCCAAAACTTGGGAACAATGCACCTCCCTCAGTTTTCCATTCCTTTTAACAATAAGTTTTAAAGCCTAAATTTTCTATTCACGCTTTTTAATCTAAACTTTTTTGTGCTGATAATGTGCTGATAGTTGACCTTGCTCCTCCTTTTAGGTTTCTCAGTTTTAAAAAAAAGTCAACAGATAACTGGATGCAATTACATCAGTACAATTAGCTAATAGACATTTTGTCAGAGTTCTTGTCTAAATTCTTGATTATAAATTGTGTCCTTTGTAAAACATGTCCTCTCCCTCTAATTCCAGGTATAACGACAGTTCTAACTATGTCCACCATCATCACGGGTGTGAATGCTTCCATGCCAAGGGTGTCCTACATTAAAGCTGTGGACATTTACCTGTGGGTTAGTTTTGTGTTTGTCTTTCTCTCGGTGTTGGAGTACGCAGCTGTCAATTACCTAACGACAGTGCAAGAGAGAAAGGAAAGAAAACTACGGGAAAAGGTGAGAAGTTGCATATTGGATCCTTTGACTGCTATTGTGAGGAGCCAACATATTCATCATCTAAAGTCGTGCCTAGTCTTTCTAGTCGTTTGCACTAACATTTACTTAAAGGCTTCCTATAAAGCAGGGTAAAGAATTGTATTTTTACCTAGGGGCTAACGGAAGGTCATCAACCTGAAACTATTCATCTCCACAGATGATGCCTGACCTGCTGAGTACATCCAGCACTTTTTGTTCTTATTTCAGATCTCCAGCATCCTCAGTATTTACACCAACATATGAATTGGAAGCAGGAAGAGGCCATTCGGCCCCTCGAGTCCACTTCGCCATTAAATAAGATAATGACTGATCTGATTGTGACCTCAATTCCACATTCCCGCCTACTCCATTTGCCCTTTGACTCGTTTATTAGTCAAGAATCTATCTAATTCTGCCTCAATGACCGTACCTGCACCACGGTCTGGAGAAGAGATGTCCACAAACTCATGACCCTCTGGGAGGAAAAATTCTTCTCATCTTCGCCTTAAATGGGAGACCCACTTATTTTAAAATGTGTCCCTCAACCTGGTCTCTCCCACAAGGGGAAATATCCTTTCGGTCCCCTCATGGTCCTTATATGTTTCAGTAAGATTGCCTCTCATTATTCTAAGCTTCAATGGGTACAGGGCCAATCGATCCTCATAAGTTAACACCCATCTTCCCAAGAAACATCTCTGAACTGCTTCTAATGTAATGATGTCCTTTCTTAAACAGGAGACTAAAATTGTGCACAGTATTATTGATGTGGTCTCATCAATACCCTCTACAACTGCAGCAAAACATCCCTACTTTTATATTCCATTACTCTTACAGTAAACAACAACATTCAATTTGCCTTCCTAGTCACTTACTGAATCTGCATACTACCTTTCTGTCATTCATGTACCAGGACACCCAGATCCCACCGTTCCTCAGAGTCTTGCAATATCGTCCCCATTTAAATAACATGCTGCTTCTTTATTCTTCCTGCCAAAGTGGACAAGTTCACATTTTCCCAACTCCACCTGTCAACATTTTGCCAACTCACCTTATCTATCTTTGTGCCTTTACAGACTCTTTGGGTGCCTGGCACTGATCTGGGTGTGCTGGGAACATTGCGGAGAAGCCCAAATTGGGCTTCGTACCAGGCACTGCACCTGCGAGGCCTCACCCGGGCCGATTAGGAGACCAGGCGTGATGGCCACTCCGGGAGTCTTGGAGACTATTGGAGCCCTCCAAGTGGTCGGGGGGGCAGAGCAGTGACATCCATAGATACATAGAAGATAGGAGCAGAAGGAGCCCTTTTGGCCCTCTAAAGCCTGCCCTGCTATTTATCACGATTCACAGCTGATCATCCAACTCAATAGTCTAATCCTGCTTTCTCCCCATAACCTTTGATCCCATTCGCCCCAAGTGCTATATCTCGCCACCTCTTGAATATATTCAATGTTTTAGAATCAACTACATCCTGTGGTAATAAATTCCACGGTAGCGCAAATGGATAGCACTGTGGCTTCACAGCGCCCAGGGTCCCAGGTTCAATTCCCCACTGGGTCACTGTCTGTGCACGTTCTCCCTGTGTCTGTATGGCTTTCCTCCGGGCACTCCGGTTTCCTCCCACAGTCCAAAGGTTCGGTGAATTGGCCGTGATAAATTGCCCTTAGTGACCAAAAAGTTAGGAGGGGCCATTGGGTTACGGGGATAGGGTGGAAGTGAGGGCTTAAGTGGGTCGGTCCAGACTCGATAGGCCGAATGGCCTCCTTCTGCACTGTATGTTCTATGTTCTTTGGGTGAAGAAATGACTCCTTATCTGTGTCCGAAATGGTTTACCCTGAATTCTCAGACTGTGACCCCTGGGGCGCAATTCTCCCCTACCCGGCGGGGCGGGGGTCCCGGCGTAGCAGAGTGGAATTCTCTGCACCTGTAGGGGCAGGCCCGGGCCGGAGTGGCTCCCGCTCCGCCGACTGGTGGCAACGGCCTTTGGCGCCACGCCGGCTGGCGTCGGGGCTAGCCGAAAGGCCTTCACCGTCGGCGTAAGTCCGCGCAGGCGCCTGAGTGTCAGCGGCTGCTGACGTCACCACCGGCGCATGCGCGGTAGGGGGGCTCTCTTCCGCCTCCGCCATGGTGGAGGCTGTGGCAGCGGAGGAAGAAAAAGAGTGCCCCCACGGCATAGGCCCGCCCGCCGATCGGTGGGCCCCGATCGCGGGCCAGGCCACCGTGGGAGCAACCCCAGGGTCCGATCGCCCCGCTCCCCCCCCAAGGACCCCGGGGGCCCACTCGCGCCACCAATCCCGCCGTCACAGAGTTGGTTTAAACCACGTCGGCGGGATTGGCCTGTCAGCGGCGGGACTTCGGCCCATCGCGGGCCGGAGAATCGCCGCGGGGGGCCCGCCGATCGGCGCGGGGGGCATGCCGACCGGCGGGGTGTGATTCCCGTTCCCGCCGATTCCCAGCTGGCCGAGAATTCAAGCCACGGTGGGGGCGGGATTTACGCCGGCCCCGGCCGATTCCCCGACTCTGCGGAGGGTCGGAGAATTCCACCCCTGGTTCTGGACACACCCAACATTGGGAACATCTTCCCTACATCCACCCTGTCTAGTCCTGTTAGAATTTTATAAGTCTCTATGAGATCCCCCTCATTCTTCTGATCTCCAGTGAGAACAATCCCAACCTCGTCAATATCTCCTCATATGACAGTCCCACCATCCCTGGAATCAGTCTGGTAAACCTTCGCTGCACTCCCTCGAGAGCAAGTACATCCTTCCTCAGAGAAGGATGTTTCCTCTCTGCCAACCAGTTTTCTATCCACCTCAATACATTTCCGCCAATCCCATGTGCTTTAATCTTGCACAATAATCTCTTATGTGGGACTTTGTTCCCCAGAAAGCCAGGCTTTGTTTTTTGAAGCTTCTTGAATTTCCACAGCAGGGTGGAAGCAAGGTCCTGTGATAAACCTTTCCTACAGCGACAGTGGGTTTGCCTTGTGGTAATATTACTGAACTTTTGTAGTTAAACACCTATAAAACAATGTAGTCTAGAGAGTGTTTACTTGTTTGTCGAAACAAGTGAGGTTCTTTTAAGGTGAATTCTATTAAGCAAATTTAACTTGTAACTACAATCTTGTGTTTAATATATATTTTCTTTCGACTTAATGATTAAAGTTCCCCTAAGTGTTGCTATAATTTGTTGTACCTGAATTCAGTAGACTTTTTTTCCTCATTGTCAGAATACAAAAAAAAGGGTTGTGATACATGGACCATGTTTCCCTTTGGTCAAATCATTGATATATATTGTGAATAACTGGAGTCCCAGCACCGATCCCTGTGGTACCCCACTAGTTACTGCCTGCCAATTTGAAAAGGACCTATTAATTCCTACTCTTTTTGTTTCTGCTCTGCCAACCAGTTTTCTATTCACTTCAATTGACTTTCCCAAATCCCATGTGCTTTAATCTTACAAAATAATCTCTTATGTGGGACTTTGTTAAAAGCCTTCTGAATGTCCAAATATACCACTTCGACTGGCTCCCCCTTGTTAACTGTACTGGTTACATCTTCAAAAAATACTAACGGATTTGTCAAGCATGATTTCCCCTTCATGAATCTATGCTGACTGACTGATCCTGCCACTGCTTTCTAAACGTTCCGCTATAAAATTCTTGAGAATGGATTCAAGAATTTTCCCCACTACCGATGTTAGGCTTAGTGCTTTCTCTCTACCTCCCTTTTTGAATATTGGAGTGACATTAGCTACCCTCCAATCTGCAGGAACTGTTCCAGAGTCTATTGCAGGGGTGGGCAAACTACGGCCCGCGGGCCGCATGCGGCCCGCCAAAGGTCTTTATGCGGCCCACCAAGATCAAGTCATTAAAAAAAAAATTTCTTTAAAAAAAATTTTTTTTTTTGTTTTAATTTTAAGGTTAATATGGGGGGGCTGTTGGGTTACTGGTATAGGGTGGATACATTGACTTGAGTAGGGTGATCATTGCTCGGCACAACATGTGTTTCATGTGAAGTTTCTACTTTAAAATATTAATTAATAAAAATTAATTGCTTTTGTTTCTTTAAAAACCTTTTATTTTGGCTATTTTAAATATTAATTATTTTACTTAATATACTATGCAGCCCTTTAAAATTGTGAATTTCTGAATGTGGCCCTTGCACGGAAAAGTTTGCCCACCCCTGGTCTATTGAATCCTGGAAGATGACCACCAATTCATCCGTTATTTCTAGATCCACCTCCTTAAGTACTCTGGGATGTAGATTCTCAGGCCCTGGGGATTTATCCGCCTTCAATCCCATCAATTTTCCCAGCACATTTCTCTACTAATATTGATCTACCCCAGTTCTTCACTCTCACTAAACCTTTCATTCTCCAACATTTCTGGTATCTGATTTGTGTCCTCATTTGTGAAGACAGAACCAAAGTATGTATTCAATTGCTCAGCCATTTCTTTGTCCCTTATTATGCTTCCCCTGTTTCTGTCTGTAGTGGGCCTACATTTCCCTTTACCAATCTCGTTCTCTTCACTTATCTATAGAAACTCTTAGTGTCAGTCTTTATGTTCCCTGCAAGCTTCCTTTCGTATTGTACTGTCCCCTTCTTAATCAATCCCTTCGTCCTTTGCTGAATTCTAAACTGCTCCCAATCCTCAGACCTATTATTTTTCTTGGCCAATCTGTATGCTTCTTCCTTGGATCGGATACTATTTCTAATTTCCTTTGTAAGCATGGATTGGCCCTCTTACCATTTTGTTTTTGTGCCAGACAGGAATGAACATTGCTGTAGTTCCCCCATGCATTCCTTGAACGTTTGCCATTGCCTATCCATTGTCATCCCTTTAAGTAGCTCTCCCCAATCTACCAAGGCTAACTCATGCCTTCATAGTTTCTTTCCATTATTAAGATTCAGCACCCTAGTCTCTGAATCAACTACTTCACTCACCATTTTGATAAAAAATTCTATCATGTTGACATACCCTGGCACTCCCCCCGACACCTGAGCATTCTGTCTGTGCCAACTTGACACCCTGGCAGAGCCAATCTTGCACTGTCAGGGTGCTCAGTTGGCAATGACAGGTTGCCAGGGGCACTACCTGTGTGCCAAGCCATCAGTGCCAAGATGGCAGGGTGCCAGGTTGGCATTGTCGAGAATCCGGCCCATGAAAGGGGGGGGGGGGGGTGAAGTAGAGGTAGGGAGAGTGGGGTGGTGAAGGGGCTTCATAATGGCTGGAGGATTGATAGGGGGGTCCTGAAGAGAGGGCCCATTGCGGGGTGTGCTCACTTGGGGAGGTGGGGGGTGGATAATGCAGAATGTCTGTGGGGTTACCATTGTTTGTGTGTGGGGGACCCTCAAGCTCACTAAGTGATCGGGGCACCCCTTTCAAAACGGCGCCCCAATTTCTGAGGAGCCACTCTGGCTGGCAAGTTCAGCTCCCCACTTCTGAAAAAAATGTCAAAGTGGAGGCTAGAACTGGGAGACCCCACACAGCTCGCATCCATGCCAACGAGGAGCTCTGCCCCACGATTCCGGAATGCTGACCTGGCCAGGTTGTTGGACACCGTTGAGAGTAGATGGGATTAACTGTTCCCCGGGGTGCTCGACGGGTCAGCCACAGAGCAGCCAGTGCCAGCTGGTAGGAAGTGGCAGTGGCTGTCAGTTCAGGGAGCCTCACCAGGAAGAGTGGCACTTTGTGCACTAAGAAGATCAAAAAAACTCCACCGGGCCACATGGCTGGGTTGGCACCAGCTCCCTGGCATCAACCCTGCCCGCTGCCCCCGATGACCATACACATCCCCTGCCCAACACCAGACCGTGCCCAGCCCATTCATGTCCAGCAGTGCGGCCCATGCCTGCCGGTGGGCCTTGCCGGGGCACTCAAGAGCATGTCTCAGTCGCTGAGGGCATCAACACCATGCTGCAGGCATTGAGGAGCCATCGGGGCTGGCAAAGTCAGATGACACAGGGGCAGCCGGGGCTCAACCCAGCTGCCCCTCTGTCCCAAGGTGACCCCCACCTCTATGGGCACTGACCCAGAGGATGGAAACTGGGTGTCAACCCGGAGCCAACGTATGGATTGGCGACAGCGGCCGCCAGCTCCCCCAAGCTCCTAGTCTGGGGTTATGTCACACAGATTTACATAGAATTTACAGTACAGAAGGAGGCCATTCAGCCCATCGAGTCTGCACCGGCTCTTGGAAAGAGCACCCTACCCCCTACCCAAGGTCAACACCTCCACACTATCCCCATAACTCAGTAACCCCACCCAACACTAAGGGAAATTTTGGACACTAAGGGCAATTTATCATGGCCAATCCACCTAACCTGCACATCTTTGGACTGTGGGAGGAAACCGGAGCACCCGGAGGAAACCCACGCACACACGGGGAGGATGTGCAGACTCCTCACAGACAGTGACCCAAGCCGGAATCGAACCTGGGACCCTGGAGCTGTGAAGTGATTGTGCTATCCGCAATGCTACCCTGCTGCCCAGATGGGACAGGATGGTGGGGGGATGGGTGGGGGAAATGGTTGGGGAGGGAGGGGTTGGAGGGAAGGAAAAAGGGAGGTGGTTGAAGGGGGAGCGAGGGAGCGGGATGACGGACGAAGCCACATCCTATGTGAAGCGGGCGAGGATAAGGGCCACCCTGGTCTCGCTGCGGGACCCTCGCTGCTGCTGCCTGTCCTCCATAATTCGGCTGCACCGTTCAATGACGGCCCAGGTGGGCCCATTGTATTGCAATGGTCACCGGCCTCTGTACTGGTGTCATTAGCCAGGGCCTCAGTGGATACCTCTTATCCCCCAAGAGCCAACGGGTCATCCTGTGTGGTCCTTGAAGAGGCCGCGGATGTCACTGCTCCAGGATGTAGCTGTGTGCACACTCCCTGGGAAGCGTGCACATGTACATGATCTTTATGTGGCACACGAGCTGGAAGTTCAGGGAAGAGAATCTCTTTCTGTTGATGAAGGGCACTCCCTGACAGCCCGGTGCATGCAAGGTGACATGCGTGCCATCTAATACTCCCTGGATCCCGTCAATGGCAGTGAATCCTGCTGCCTGGGCATCTTTTTGGGCCTGGTCCAGGTCAAAGTTTACATAGTTAGCTGCCCGGGCAAACAGGGCACCTCATGGATGCACGTGGGCTGCAGCTTGTGAGATGCCACACATGTTCCCGCTCGAGCCGGGAATGACCCTGAGGCATAGAAGTTGAGGGTTGAGGTGACCTTGATGGCCACTGGGAGTGGGTATGCTCCTCCTCCATGTGGTGCCAAGTCCGTAAGGTCATGGCACAGGTGAAGCACCATCTCCTTGTGGAGGCGGAGCCTTCTGCGGCACACGCTGTCTGTGCCATCTATTCAAAAGTTCAGCCTTGCCTGTACACTTGGGCCTTCACCGGCCCTCGCTGGATTCCTTCTGGTCCGATGGATGGACGGGTCCTCAGGGTGTATGGCGGATCCCTGCACATGGGCCGCCGCCTCAAACCTCTGTCGATGCTACCTTCTCCGCTGTCTGGCTGCCTGGCCTGCCTGCAGCACTGTGAGGGCAACCTCCGCGGTGTCCTAGATATCATTCATCCCGTGTAATGTCTGTAAGGAATTGGAGAGGGTGAGAGACTGACAACCAGCGATGTCCTCCCCTCCGAGATTCTCCATTCCCCCATTGCTCCCCCCTCCCCCGTTCCCTGCCATCTGACACATCCTGCCCATGCACCCCTGACCACAGCAGGGGCCACTGATCATAGAACCATAGAATTTACAGTGAAGAAGGAGGTCTTGGAAAGAGCGCCCTACTTAAACCCACACCGTCACCCTATCCCTGTTACCTTGTTAACGCTACCTGGACCCCTCTCCGTTGCACACACCCACCCTCTGTTCGCAGAAATGTCCCTGGTGCTGGGGCCCAGCCTCTGGGTTTTCGGATGTTGATCATGGTGTTGCTTCCTCCAGTGTTCGGGCACAGTGTCTTAACATCACGGTCTGATTGGGATGCTAGCAATACCTCCCACAAACTACATGGCACATCCACCTGCGGAATCTACCTGGGAGGTGTGAAGTGCTCACTTAACTACAATTGCCAATTCCCGTTTAGCAATAGCCTTCAGCCAGTGGGAGTTATGGGTCATCAGGCAGGGGCTGGGGCTGCCGCCGTTATGGTTACATCCACCCCCAACCCCCAGTCTGGGGGCAACCCACCCCCCATCACTGATAAAGCCCCCCCTCCCGCAACTGTGTCTGCCCCCCATGGGGGCTCCCCCACCAACCAATCCCCCGGGCATTGGGGCAGCAACTCCAGTGCTCCTTACCCAGGGGCGAAGAACTCTAATAAATTAGTCAAACGCATTTCTCTTTCACAAAGCCACATTGACTCTGTCTGATTGCATTAAGATTTTCTAAGCACTCCATCTTAACCTCTTTCGTAATAGATTCTAGCATTTTTCCTGTGACAGATGTTAAGATAATTGGCCTGTTGTTTCCAGCTTGCTGTCTCCTTGGTATCTTCGCTATTTCCAATCTAATGGCACCTTTGCAGAATCTGCATTTGTATTCTGCTTTTGCATTTTTATACAGCCTTATATCTCGGAAAGGCCATAAAATGGTTCCACATAAATTGTCATTATTTTTTATATAGGAATGCAAGGCAACTGTTTGAGCACAGCATGGATTCTATAAATGGTAATGCAATGAAACATCAATTAATGGTGGACTTGGCTGAGGAGGAATATTGGCCAGTAATTGAGAAGAACTCACTACTCTTTTTCAGAAGAGTGCCGTAGGACCTGGGACTTTGATTTAACATCTCACTTAAAAGATGGAGCCCTCCTTCAGTACTGTACTAAAGTGCAAACCTAACAACCTTATAGGTGTGTTTGTGAACACCGCTGCTCAGATAGGATTTCACATTGGCCCCAAGCTCCAAACTGTCCCTCAGGAGCCGGAGTCCCACAGCCCGAGCTGCCTTGTGGAAATGCCCCCCGGCACCCTTTCACACTGCATGGAAGGATTTTCTGCATGGACACGTTGTGAAGGTCCCCAGTGAAGGTCCTCTACTGAGGAGTCTTTTCCCTAAACATCAGGGATCTGGACTGGAGGGTGTTGCACACAGCAGTACCATATAACCGTAGGTTGCAGCAGTTCACGGACTCCCAAGAATCCTGCCTTTTCCGTGGTCCTGTGGCTTTACTCCCTTTTTAATTTTTTTAAAAAACCTCGTGTCATAGCTTTGTTTGCACTTCAGCCCCACATTCCTGATCTATGGGCACCCAGCGTGCAGAGAGACAATGAAGGAGAAGGATCTCCTCATGAACCTGCTCCTGGTCCTGGCCAAACCTGCAATCAACAGGTCCAAGGGGGCCATCCGACCCGAATATCTGCCCTCCTACTGTGGCGACATTCACAGCCGGGAATCCCTGGAGAGAAAGCACACAGCATTGTTCCATGCCCGTTGGCACCGCGGGATTGGAGTGCATTGTCGTTCCTCTTAATCACGTATTGATTTGATGGGTTAAGTTTTATTTGTGATTAGTTTTTTTTTTGTTTAAGGCAGTATCCGGTAAGGGTCTGCCCCTGTGTTAAAGTCCCTGTAGGAGGTGGAAGGAGGCTTTGAATCAACAGCATTTCAGCCTGAGGCAAGAGTGCCATCAACTGTGCTTAGCAAAGAGAAGTGTGACTACCTACACTTAATATAGAACATAGTACAGTGCAGAAGGAGGCCATTCGACCCATCGAGCCCCCACTTCCACCCTATCCCTGTAATCCGATAACCCCTCCTAACCCTTTTGGTCACTAGGGCAATTTATCATGGCCAATCCACCTAACCTGCACGTCTTTGAACTGTGGAAGGAAACCCACGCAGACACGGGGAGAACGTGCAGACTCCACACAGACAGTGACCCAGTGAGGAATCGAACCTGGACCTTGTCTTAACTGGAGAAGACTTGTGTCTATGTTCCTTGAGTTGGCTACAGTTTCCAGCCAAGCTCTGGGATCATTATATATGGACTGTACTCTTTCTCTTCTGCACACTGTAGTGCATACACATATGGTATGTGTTTATAAAGCTTTGACAATATTTAATCCTGATATGACTATTTCTTTTTATGAATCATATCATATAACTCGAGTGGCCATTTGGTCCACGATGCTTTTGCCAGCTCTTTGTAAGAGCTGCCAATTAGTTCCACTCCTTGCCCTTTCCCCAAAATCTTGCCTAAGTTTCCCCTTCAAGTATTTTTCTTCTATTTTGGTCATTAATATAAGCTTCTCCTGTTACAGCTACCCTGCACGTGTACAATACCTGAACCAAGACCATTAATGGTGGAACGTACCTTTAGTGATGGGGAGGTCAGCAACCTAGCTGAATTTGCCGGGCCTGATTATATGCCACAAAATGGAGAAAAGCAGGACAGAACGCTGGTAAATCCTCCAATTGCTGGTGAGCCAACTGAAAACAAGGAAAAACTCTTAAGAGGATACACTTGGATTGACACCCACATCATTGATAAATATTCCAGACTGATATTTCCAGTTTCTTATGCACTTTTTAACGTGATATATTGGTCTATTTACTCATAGACATTTCTGCATGTAAATGGTTTTAAAGCTTTGTCATCGCTCCTCAGAAATAACTCATTGGGAGGGGGCAATTATTTCAGTGACTATGCTTTCTAACTTCCAACCATGATGGGATCAAGCCAATACCACAATCAGTCATATTCCAGTCTGAAATATGGTAAGCAGCATTGGATGATGTGTGACGTACAGCTAAGCGGTTCAAAGTTTCCTATTCAGAAAGAGTTGCTTAATTATACTATACATTGGTTGGTAGATGGTTTGGTTTAAATCATTTTAGATGTATTTCAGACAAGTTATTTTATTCTGATTTGTCCGTAGACATTTAGTTTTGTTCCATTATAAGAACATATTGAAAGTTTCTAAGTTTTTTTTCTAATGTAGATAAGAAACCTTAAATTTGTTCTTCAACTCCCCCTTTTATATTAAAAACATTTATTTTTAAATGAATGGATCCCTTGAAGAAGCCAGTGCAATGGATAATGCATATCATTACTGTTGGCTAACCATAGGTTTTGGTCAAACATCTGCTAGTAGGCATTCAACACATCTAATGATGTGAACCCTGTAAGGCAAAGCTCTCATAATTAAGATTATCTGTGTCTAATTATCTACTTTTAGGTAAAAGGACAGCAATCTAAAATAAGCATCTTTCCGTTTAACATTGCTGAAGGACTACAGATTAATCTTTGTTATTTAAGTGTTGAAATAAACCACGGTGCTAAATAAATTGTTGTATGTTTTAGTGAAGTCTCAGGTGACTATTATGCATTCTGGTTCTTCCGAATCTAATAAAGCTCCAGGTGGCAAGTTTTTATGAGGCTGTTAACAGGCCATCTTGATTGCCAAGGGACCATAGAATCATGAGCCCAAAGTGCAGCAGACAGCATTTTATAGCAAAGAAACTCAAGCACTTTCCACTGATTGAATTACCACTCTCATTGTAAGTTGCATATGATGTAAGCGGGTTCTTTGTTGGTCAGCTGCAATCCCATCACTGCGCTCAATCATACCATGTAAAGGCTGGTCAACCTTTCGTATTGGGCTGCTGAAGTTGCATCCTTACAGACAGATTACAAACCATGATTAGAAGCCCAGCGCTACATTTGCAGTAAAAGGACAGCAATCTAAAATAAGCGTCTTTCAGTTTAACATTGTCGAAGGACGACAGATTAATCTTTGTTATTTAAGTGTTGAAATAAACCACAGTGCTAAATAAATTGCTGTATGTTTTAGTGAAGTCTCAGGTGACTGTTAGTTTCTCTGTTAGTTCTTGTTGTGGCGGGGAGGGAAGGGGAGGGGCTTTTTAGTTTTCTCTTTGCACTATTTGCTGGCAGTGTTGCTACTTGCAGCAAACAAAGTTGATGCGGATGAAAATTCTTTTAGGGGGTTTGACGTATGGAGGCGAGGAAGAAGCACTCACAAAGAGATTATAAATGTAGGTTCAATTACACATTAAAGGGTTATGTAAATAGTCTGCTATTCCAGGATCTTCATTTAATCCCATAGATCCATAAATGGAATATCAGAGGGTATCTTTGTTCAATGTTTCTGCCACGGAACAGTACCATTTTTTGGGGGGCTTACCTGAAAATAACTGGTACCACATGGACAACTTTTCCATGTTTACCCTTTAAACATGTATGACACTGGATCTTTCCTAGCCACCAACATTAACAAACTCCACCTCTTGACAGATGCATTAGACAATGACAGAACCCTCATTTACAAAGAGCAACATATTCAACTTCTCTGAACCCAGAATATATATCTTGGCAACCAGGATTCCCAAGAATACACAGCACGTTGATGGCACCCAAGCCATTTGATTCCTCCAGGTGGGAGTCCCTGAAATGCCAAATTGTACCCACCTCACGCAACAGTAACACCTCACCTCCCAAATGTCAGAGGGGTTCAGCGTTGCACCACTCAATCACCTCCTCACAAACTTCAGTTTTTGTCTTTACAGTGGGCCGGATTTTGTGGGGATGGTCATGGGGTTGCAGGTTGAGGATGGGAGGGTGGGAGGAGCACACAGTAAAATGTTTGTGTTTGCCATCATTACCCGTCTGTACTGGGCATGACTTCAGGATGTAAGACTTGCTCAGATTAAGGGGCAGCACGGTAGCATGGTGGTTAGCATAAATGCTTCACAGCTCCAGATCCCAGGTTCAGTTCCCGGCTGGGTCACTCTCTGTGCGGAGTCTGCACGTCCTCCCCGTGTGTGCGTGGGTTTCCTCCGGGTGCTCTGGTTTCCTCCCACAGTCCAAAGATGTGCGGGTTAGGTGGATTGGCCATGCTAAATTGCCCTTAGTGTCCTAAAAATAAGGTTAATTGGGGGGGTTACTGGTATCGGGTGGATACGTTGGCTTGAGTAGGGTGATCATTGCTCGGCACAACATCGAGGGCCGAAGGGCCTGTTCTGTGCTGTACTGTTCTATGTTCTATGTTCCATTAGTGCAGAAATTCTTTAAAGTTGCAATTTATTACCCAGTGCTCCAGCACAGGCTGCCTTAGGCTGATACCTATCTCTGACACCCCCCCCCCCCCCCCCCCCCCGCCCCCGGGCCCTGCCCAATGTGGGAAACAATTAAATCAACACAAAATTTCCCACTCTCATCTCACTGTTAGAAACCCCATATTCCACCTCGTTCAATCAAGTGTAACTGGGTGGTATGACTGATAACATTTAGGGCAGCAGAAATGATTCTGAAAAGCATTTAGTCATTAAATTATGAGATATTTTAAAGTTAAATTTCAAATAAGGTTTAAAAGTTCTCAAAACATATCAGCTTCTACCTTCTCTGCATGTGTAAAACCCAATCTTCAGTTTGTTCCATGTTTTCTGAAGTGCTTTTTTAATACATATTTTTATTCGTTTTCGCATTTTTACAAATAGTGCACCAAACCTTCAAAACTGGTACAGTACAGCATAAATGCTTCTTCATACTTGAACACAGAAAAAGACAGGAGAAACCAACACAGTTGGCTCAGCTTAGTCATCAAACCTGGTGCCTCCATTTATAGAATTTTAAAAAACAGTGAATGGATAAGCTAGAGGATGGGGAAGAAGAGGATAAAGTCATGAAAATATGGTAAAATGATGCACACCTTCACATGTAGCGAGCTCAATGTGGTGCTGCATAACTTATGAAAAACCTTGAAGGAGCAAGTCAGGCATTATGGAACCTTTATATATCTTTTGGAATGCATCCAATTTAGAACGGAGTATGCAAGTTCGGAACTCCAATGGGATACATTCCATGATAATTTAATGCTAATTCTGAATTGAAGGAGATTTATTGCTAATCCAGTAACAAAGGATGTTCTTCCATGCCGCAAAAGTTAGGATATTGTACAGCCTTTTTCCATTAGCATCAATGGTCCCCCAACTTGGAGACTCAGAATTAGGAACAAAGGATCAAATTCTAAGGCTGTACTGAATATATTCTCATGCTCTTTAAGTAGGATTTAATTTTGACACAAGACAACACACAATGTAAATAATCTTGCTCAACTACCGTGCACTTTTGGCACAGCGATAATATAAAAGGGTCAAATCAGTGTTTCAAGATTGGTGTGATATACATGTTTGAACTGAGTCTCCTTCATTCTATTACAGACTGAGATTCTATTGGCATTTTCCCATATATTGCCCCAAGTCTCCTCAGCAATAGACGTTGCTAAGTCTTTTTCCCAAGACAGCAGGGTTTCTAATATACTCTTACAGGATCTACAGCATGTAGTGTCATAAAACATGTTGATTAATTGGGTTCCGTGGAGATCAGTATTTCTTCCACCGGGGAGACAGAAGTATCAAGATGCATAGTTGTCTTATTAAGAATAAAATCTCAGAGGTTCCGCTCAGGCTGGTGGAAATTATGAAGTGCATTTGTTCTATGAAATCTGGGAAGGCACCAGGATGGATTCCCAGTGGAGTTTTACAAGAAATTTGTGGCAGAGCTGGGGCCACTTCTGCTGGGCATTTTCAATGATTCGCTATTCTGGGGGGTGCTGCAGACAACACTGGCACATGCTTCCATCTCTTTAATCCTGAAGAAGTATAAAGATCCAGAGGAGTGTGGGTCATGTTAGCCCATATCTCTGTTGAATGCCGATGCAAAGTTGTTGGTGAAGGTGCTGGTAACTTGCTTGGAGGAATGTCTGATGGGGGTAATATCTGAGGATCAGACGGGGTTTGTAAAGGGCTGGCAGTTGTCGGTGAATATAAGGAGACACTTGAATGTTGTGATGTTGCCTCCGTCGGGTTCTGAGCCGGAGGTAATATCTCAATGGACGTGGAGAAAACGTTTGACCGGATAGAATGGGAATATCTTTTTGAGGTACTGGGACGGTTTGGGTTTGGACCCAGGTTAATTTCCTGGATCAGATTGTTGTATAGGGCCCCCACTACGAGTGTTCATACCAATGCATTCAGCTAGGGGTATTTTTGACTGTATAGGGAGACAAGGCAGGGGTGTCCCCTTTCCCCGTTGCTGGTTGCATTAGCAATTGAGCCACTGGCTATTGCACTGAGGACATCAACAGAGTGGAAGTGTATAGAGATGGGTGTGTCCCTTTATGTGGACAACTTACTGTTGTATGTAAGAGATCCTCTCTCCAGTGTGGGAAGGATTATGGAGGTGCTTAGTAAGTTTGGGACCTTTTCTGGTTATAAACTGAACGTGGGCAAGAGTGAGATGTTTCCAGTGAACTCTCAGGGACAGGATGTGAATCTGGAGCAATTGCCGATTCAGCTGGCCAGGTCAAGTTTTAGATGTCTGGGAATACAAGTGGCTCACCAGTGGGCATTGTTGCATGAGATAAATCTGGCCATAGATGGGGTGAAGGAGGATTTGAAAAGGTGAGATGCCCTCCTGTTATTGCTGGCGGGAAGGGTCCAAACAGTGAAAATGGCGGTCCTTCCAAAATTCATTTTGTATTTCAGAATCTTCCAATCTTTTTACCTAGATCTCTTTTCTGGGAAGAGTGACAAACTTTGTATGGGTGGGCAAGACTCCTCAGGTCCGGAGAGCGTTTTTGCAGAGAAATAGCCAGTCAGGGGGGGTCGGCATTGCCTAATTTGACGAATTACTACTGGCCGGTGAATATCGAGAAGGTTGTGGAGCAAAGGTCGGTTTGGGGGCGGATGGAGAAGGCTTCCAGTATAGGGTCGTGTTTACGAGCATTGTGAGCCGTTCTCACTGGCCAGTTGCTCTACGAGCCCGGTGGTAATTGCCTCCTTAAGGAGATGGAACCAGTTCAGGCAACAAGGTCTGGGAGCGGGAAGGGGTAGAGAGGTTTAGCCACTTATTTGTGGAGGATAGGTTTGCGGGGCTAGAGGAACTGGTGGAAAAGTTTCAGCTTCCTGGGAGGAAATGGATTCAGGTATTTGTAAGTGATGAACTTAGTTTGGATGGAACTTTCTACGTTTCCTCGGTTTCCACCCCCCTCACTGATGGACAAGGTTGTATCATTGGATGAGATGGGGGCAGGGAAGATCTCTGATATCTATGGGCAGTTGACAGAGAAGGAGAGGGCTTTGCTGGAGGAGATAAAGAGAAGGGAGGAGGCATTGGGTGGTGCATTTGAGTGGGGTATGCGGAGTGAGGCCTACACGTGTTAAAATCTACCTCCTCGTGTGTGAAACTGAGTCTAATCCAGTTTAAAGTGGTGCACAAAGCACGCATGACTAAAACATGCATGAGTGGGTTCTTTCTGGGGGTGGAGGACAGATGCAAGCATTGTTCAAGGAAGCCGGCAAATCACTCACACATGTTTTGGTCCTGCCCTAAATTGGGGAAGCTCTTGGCCTCTTTTTTCGAGATTATGTCAGAGATTTTGGGGGGTAAGGGTGGCACCTTGTGCATTGGTGCCAATTTTTGGGGTATCAGATGAGTCAGGACTGCAGGAGGGGAAAAAGGCTGATGTATTGACCTTTCCCTCGCCGATAGCCTGGAGGATGATTCTGCTAGGGTGGAGGGCACTGGAGACAACTAGGATGACGACTTGGTTGGGGGGACCTATCGGAATTTTTGCACCTGGAGAAAATGAAGTACGCCGCCATCAGTGGTTCAGAGTAAGGGTTCTATTCGAGTTGGAGGCTGTTTTTCTCTTTCTTTAAGAATTAGTAGTCAAAGAACAAAGAACAATACAGCACAGGGACAGGCCCTTCCGCCCTCCGAGCCTGTACCGGTCATGATGTTGTCCCTTTGTTTAAGAAGGGTAGCAGGGATAATCCAGGGAATTATAGACCTGTGAGCTTGACGTCAGTGGTAGGCAAACTGTTGGAGAAGATACTGAGGGATAGGATCTATTCACATCTGGAAGAAAATAGACTTATCAGTGATAGGCAACATGGTTTTGTGCAGGGAAGGTCATGTCTTACAAACCTAATAGAATTCTTTGAGGAAGTGACAAAGTTAATTGATGAGGGAAGGGCTGTAGATGTCGTATACATGGACTTTAGTAAGGCGTTTGATAAGGTTTCCCATGGCAGATTGATGGAAAAAGTGAAGTTGTATGGGGTTCAGGGTGTACTAGCTAGATGGATAAAGAACTGGCTGGGCAACAGGAGACAGAGAGTAGTGGTGGAAGGGAGTGTCTCAAAATGGAGAAGGGTGACTAGTGGTGTTCCACAGGGATCTGTGCTCGGACCACTGATGTTTGTGATCTACATAAATGACCTGGAGGAAGGTATAGGTGGTCGGATTAGCAAGTTTGCAGATGATACTAAGATTGGTGGAGTTGCAGATAGCGAGGAGGACTGTCAGAGAATACAACAAAATATAGATAGATTGGAGAGTTGGGCAGAGAAATGGCAGATGGAGTTCAATCCAGGCAAATGCGAGGTGATACATGTTGGAAGATCAAATTCAAGAGCGGACTATATGGTCAATGGAAGGATCTTGGGGAAAATTGATGTGCAGAGAGATCTGGGAGTTCAGGTCCATTGTACCCTGAAGGTGGCAACGCAGGTCGATAACGTGGTCAAGAAGGCATACAGCATGCTTACCTTCATTGGACGCGGTATTGAGTACAAGAGTTGGCAGGTCATGTTACAGTTGTATAGGACATTGGTTCGGCCACATTTGGAATACTGCGTGCAGTTCTGGTCGCCACATTACCAGAAGGATGTGGATGCCTTGGAGAGGGTGCAGAGGAGGTTCACCAGGATGTTGCCTGGTATGGAGGGTGCTAGCTATGAAGAAAGGCTGAGTAGATTAGGATTGTTTTCGTTGGAAAGACGGAGGTTGAGGGGGGACCTGATTGAGGTCTACAAAATTATGAGAGGTATGGACAGGGTGGATAGCAACAAGCTTTTCCCAAGAGTGGGGGTGTCAGTTACAAGGGGTCACGATTTCAAGGTGAGAGGGGGAAAGTTTAAGGGAGATGTGCGTGGAAAGTTTTTTACGCAGAGGGTAGTGGGTGCCTGGAACGCTTTACGGAGGTGGTAGAGGCGGGCACGATAGCATCATTTAAGACGCATCTAGACAGGTATATGAATGGGCTGGAACAGAGGAAAATAGACCTTGGAAAATAGGAGACAGGTTTAGATAAAGGATCTGGATCGGCGCAGGCTGGGAGGGCCGAAGGGCCTGTTCCTGTGCTGTAATTTTCTTTGTTCTTTGTTCTTCTTTGTTCTTTGTTCTTTGTTCTATCCATGTGTTTGTCAAGATGCCTTTTGAATGCCGTTAATGTATCTGCTTCCACAACCTCCCATTCCAGGCAATGCATTCCAGGCACTCACCACCTTCTGTATAAAAAACCTGCCTCGCACGCCTGCTCTAAACTTTGTCCCACGGACCTTAAACCTAAGACCCTGGTGACTAACCCGTCCACCCTGGGAAAGGGTGCCTGCCTATCCACTCTATCCACGCCCCTCATAAGCTTGTCGACCTCTATCAGGTCATCCTTCAACCTCCGTCTTTCTAATGAAAACAGTCCGAGTCTATTCAGCCTCTCTACATAGCTATCACCCTCCAGACCAGGCAACACTCTGATAAACCTCCTGTGCACCCTCTCCAAAGCCTCCACATCCTTCTGGAATTGTGCGTAATATTCCAAGTGCTGCCTTACCAAGGATCTATATAACTGTAGCATAACTTTCCATTTTTTATACTCGATGCCCCATCCAATGAAGGCAAGCATTCTGTATGCTTTCTTGACTACCTTGTCGACTTGTGTTGCCACTTTCAAAGATCTGTGGACCTGCATGCCCAGATCTCGCTGACTTTCTATATTCCTAAGAGTTTTTCCACTTACTGTATATTTCCCCTCTGTATTAGACCTACCAAAAGTCTCAGCAAAGCATGGGGGTGAGCCATAAAGAGGGACATAGAGGATGAGTTGGTGGGCTTCTTGTTATTATAAAAGTTGTATAAAGTTGTGTTTATTGTAAAATGGAAAATGTCTTGAATAAAAATATTTTCCCCCCAAAATTCCAAGAAAACAGGAGCATGGTCGGAGAGAACCTATAGAGCAGGAAGCCACCCAGTATAGGATTGTGTTTGGCATGAAGAAATAGTCACTTCTAGTATGATATTGATGATGAGCAGAAAGTAAAGTGAACTCTTTATCATTAGGATGCAGTGTTCTCCACATGGGTACCTCCTCGCAAACCGATGCAGAAGTCAAATCAGCAAAGTCTATGAAGACTTTAATAACAGGATTAGGGGGATAGTTTGATGGACCATATACATTCATTATCAAGGCAATTTTCCCATATAACCCTCCCCCTAACCCTAACCCTGACAATCCCATACCTACCCACTTATCCTTCACACAGTCCTCCATTTCAGAGGGCACATTATTATTGACTAACACTGCGACACCCTGACTACTGGTCAAGAACGAGGCCCCACCAGTCTTTCTTCAACTCTAGATGCTCTCTGTCATCTTTTTTTAAATTTAAAATGCACCGGAGGAAACCCACGGAGACACGGGGAGAACATGCAGACTCCACACAGACAGTGACCCAAGCCGGGAATGAACCTGGGACCCTGGAGCTGTGAAGCTCGTTTCCTCCCACAAATCCCGAAAGACATGCTGTTAGGTAATTTGGACATTCCGAATTCTCCCTCAGTGTACCCGAACAGGCGCCGGAGTGTGGCGACTAGGGGATTTTCACAGTAACTTTATTGTTAATGTAAGCCTACTTGTGACAATAAAGATTTTTTTTTTTTTAAATGACCCTGCATCAACCGCCTTCTGAGTGCCAAAGTCGCACAGCCCTCTGAAAGTAAAAACATTCTCCTCAACTCTGTCCTAAATGGGCAACCCCTAATTATAAAATAGTGCCGCTAGTTCTGGACTGACCCACAATAGGAAACATGATTTCCACATCCACCTTGTCAAGACCATTCAGGATCTTATATACTTCAATCAAGTCATTCCTCACTTTTCTAAATTCCAGTGGAAACAAGCCCAGTTTGTCCAACCTTTCTTCATAAAACAATCCACTCATTTGAGTAAATCTTCTCCAAACCGCCTTCAGTACATTTACATTTAAATAAGGAGTCCAAAACTATACAGTATGCAATCTCACCAATGCCTTTTATAATAACATTCTTACTTTAATATAAAATTTCTCTCATAACTAAGGATAGCATTCATTAGCTGTCTTAGTTACTTCCTGCATCTGCATACTAACTTCTTGTAACTGGTGCATGTGAATACAGCGTTCTACAGCTGTTCCCCACAAAATAATATTGGGATAGGGGGAGGTGTTGACCTTGGGTAGGGTGCTCTTTCCAAGAGCCGGTGCAGACTCGATGGGCCGAATGGCCTCCTTCTGCACTGTAAATTCTATGATTTTAATTCAGATCCCTCTGTACCGAAGCACTCTGACGTTTCTCTCCATTTAGATAATAAGTTGGCTTTCTATTTTTCCAACCAAAGTGGATAACCTCACACTTATCTATGTTAAACTCCATCTGCCAAATTTTGGCCCACTCACCTAACCTATATGTATCCACTTATAAATTTATTTCCTCACTGCAACTTATTATCCCACTTATATTAGTGCCATCTACAAATTTGGCTACAGTACCTTCTATCCGTACATCCAAGTCATTAATATATATTGTAAATAATTGGGACCCGAGGACCGAACCTTATGGAAACCCACTAGTTACATCTTGCCAACCAGAAAAAGACCCATTTATCCAGACTCTCTGCCTCCTGTCAGTTAGCCAGCCTTCTATCCAAGCAAATAAATTACTCCTAACCCCATGCGATTTTATCTTCTGTGCGGCACCTTATCAAATGCCTTCTGGAAGTCCAGATATACTACATCTACAGAATGTCTATTATCCACTTGTCTTATTACATCTTTGAAGAACTCTAGCAAAATAGTGAAACACAATTTACTTTTCATAAATTGAAATGTCCTGTTATTACTTGCTTAATAATGGATCCTAACAACTTCCCAACAACAGATGTTAAACTAACTGGTCTATAGTTGCCTACTTTCTGCCTCCCTGCCTTTTTAAATAAGGGCATTATATTGGCATTTTTACAATCCACTGAACATTTTCCTATGTTACAGACTTTGGTCAGCTCTCAACAGTAGCTAAGAGGCTGAATCAGAATCATAACTTTTTAAGTTTTAAGACAATGCGGAAAGATCAATTCATTCCAAAAGTGATAATATAAAAAATAGAGCGTGGTTATTTTATAAACAAACTTTATTAAAACAAAAGAAAAGAAAACAATATTTAAACTTCAATTCTTTTTTTTCTTTTTTTTATAAATTTAGAGTACCCAATTCATTTTTTCCAATTAAGGGGCAATTTAGCGTGGCCAATCCACCTACCCTTCACATCTTCTGGTTGTGGGGGTGAAACCCATGCAAACATGGGGAGAATGTGCAAACTCAACACGGACCTGGGACCCTGGTGAACCTGGGACCTCAGTGCCGTGAGACAGCAATGCTAACCACAGTGCCACCGGGCTGCCCTTTTAACTTCAATTCTAACACTTAACAGATTACATGCCGTTTCTTAACCTCTTCACACTAGTTCCCATTAAACAACACTGTAACAGAACATGCAGCTCTCTGCCACTTTCATAGCCAGACTTGCATTTATGAAGCAATTTTTCTTCTGGCAGGGATATTTGTTCTGATGCCTGCCTCGGTGGCAATTTTCATGACCTTCTCTGGTCGATTTCCAAAGCATTGTCCTGTAACTGTTCAAAACAACATTCCTTCTCTCTCTCTCGCTCTCTCTCTAAGCCCTGCCCTGCCCCTCAAACAAAAGTTCTCTGCTGGGGTTTTCAGACTTGAAATCCATCAGCATTATCCTGGCTAATTGATCACTCTTGTTTATACAAAAGAACAGAGCCATGTTATTAATATGCAACTAACCTCCCATTGATAGACAAAGAGGCCATCAGACTCTGAAATGGGCTAATAGCTGGTCAGACAGCATGGTCCCGAAGAACAATGGATCTGAGGCATCCTGTGTAATCCCACTAACAAGTGTAAGTTTGCAATATTATAATGAATGGGTCCACTATCTCCGCTGCCACTTCTTTTAAGACCCTAGGATGAAGGCCATCAGGCCCTGGGGACTTGTCTGTCTTCAATCCCAATAGTTTCTTCAGTACTTTTCCCTGTTATCATAGTAGCATAGAATTTATAGTGCAGAAGGAGGCCATTCGGCCCATTGAGTCTGCATCACCCTTGGAAAGAGCACCCCACTTAAGCCCCATACCTCCACACGAGGAGAACGTGCAGACTCCGCACAGATCTCAGGATTACTACGGGTGCCACCTGCTAGTCAGAGTAGAAATGACAGGATATATAGGATGAATACGTGGCTGAAGAGATGGTGTCAAGGGGAGGGTTTCAGATTCCTGGGGCATTGGGACCGGTTCTGGGGGAGGTAGGACCTGTACAAAATGGACAGGTTACAACTGGGCAGAACTGGAACTGATGTCCGGGGGAGGGGGGGGGGGGGGGGGGGGGGGGGGGGGGGGTAATTTGCTAGAGCAGTTGGGGAGGGTTTAAATTAAAATGCCAGGGGGATGGGAACCTACGCAAGGAGTCAGAAAGAGGGAGCAAGGACAAAAGCAAAAGGTAGAAAAGTGAATGAGAAAAGTGGTAGGCGGAGAAACCAAGGACAAAATTCAAACAGGGCAATAGAGAAAAATATTGCAAGCAAGACAAACAATGTGAAAAAGACAAACTTAAAGGCTGCGCCTTAATGCACAAAGAATTTGCAATAAAGTGGATGAACTAATCGCGCAGATAGATATAAATGGGTATGATATAATTGGGATTACGGAGACATGGCTGCAGGGTGACCAGGGATGGGAACTGAATGTCCCAGGGTTTTCAGTATTTAGGAACGACAGGCATAAAAAAAAAGGTGGTGGTGTGGCACTGCTGGTTAAAGAGGAAATTAACACAGTAGTGAGAAAGGATATTAGCTCTGACAATGTGGAATCTGTATGGGTAGAGTTGAGAAATACCAAGGGGCAAAAAACATTAGTGGGTGTCATATATAAACCCCCAAATTGCAGTGGTGAGGTTGGGAATGTCATTAAACACAAAATTAGAGATGTATGTAATAAGGGAATATCAGTGACCATGAGTGATTTTAATCTTCACATAGATTGGGCAAATCAAATTAGCCACAATGCCGTGGAGGAGGAATTCCTGAGTGTATACGGGATGGTTTTCTTGACCAATTTTTCTTAGACTAGGTACTGTTCAATGAGAAGGGAATCATTGCCAATCTGGCTGTACGAGACCCCTTGGGGGTGAGCGACCATAACATGATAGAACTTTTTATCAAGATGGAGAGTGAAGTAGTTGATTCGAAGATTGGGTGCTGAATCTTAATAAAGGGAACTATGAAGATATGAGGCGTGAGTTGGTCTTGATAGATTGGGGAGAGTTACTTAAAGGGATGACAGTGGATAGACAATGGCAAACATTCAAGGAACGCATGGGGGAACTGCAGCAACTGTTCATTCCCGTCTGGCACAGAAGCAAAGGGGGTAAGAGGGCCAATCCATGGCTTACAAAGGAAATTAGAAATAGTATCCGATACAAAGAAGAGGCATACAGATCGGCCATGAAAAATAATAGGTCTGAGGATTGGGAGCAGTTTAGAATTCAGCAAAGAAGAACGATGGGATTGATTAAGAAGGGGACAGTACAGTACGAAAGGAAGCTTGCAGGGAACATAAAGACTGACACTAGGAGTTTCTATAGATATGTGAAGAGAAAGAGATTGGTAAAGGGAAATGTAGGCCCTCTACAGACAGAAACAGGGGAAGCATAATAAGGGACAAAGCAATGGCTGAGCAATTAAATACATACTTTGGTTCTGACTTCACAAATGAGGACACAAATCAGATACTAGAAATGTTGGAGAATGAAAGGTTTAGTGAGAGTGAAGAACTGGGGTAGATCAATATTAGTAGAGAAATGTGCTGGGAAAATTGATGGGATTGAAGGCGGATAAATCCCCAGGGCCTGAGAATCTGATCCCAGAGTACTTGAGGAGGTGGCTCTGGAAATAGTGGATGCATTGGTGGTCATCTTCCAGGATTCAATAGACTTTGGAACAGTTCCTGCAGATTGGAGGGGAGCTAATGTCACTCCAATATTCAAAAAGGGAGGTAGCGAAAAAGCAGGGAATTATAGACCAGTAAGCCTAACATCGATAGTGGGGAAAATGCTTGAATCTATTATTACAAACTTTATAGCGGAACATTTAGAAAGCAGTGGCAGGATTAGTCAGAGTCAGCATAGATTTATGAAGGGAAAATCGTGCTTGACAAATTTGTTGGAATTCTTTGCAGAGGTAACTAGTACAGTCAACAAGGGGGAGCCAGTCGATGTGGTGTATTTGGACTTTCAGAAGGCATTTGACAAAGTCCCGCATAAAAGGTTATTGTGAAAAATTAAAGTCGATGGGATTGGGGGAAATGTATTGAGGTGGATAGAAAACTGGTTGGCAGAGAAGAAACAAAGATTAGGTTTTAATGGGTCCTTTTCTAATTGGCAGGCAGTAACATAGAACATACAGTGCAGAAGGAGGCCATTGGGCCCATCATGTCTGCACCGACCCACTTAAGCCCTCACTTCCACCCTATCCCGTAACTCAATAACCACTCCTAACATTTTTGGTCACAAAGGGCAATTTTATCATGGCTAATCCACCTAACCTGCACGTCTATGGACTGTGGGAGGAAACTGGAGCACCTGGAGGAAACCCACTCAGACGCGGGGAGAACGTGCAGACTCCGCACAGACAGTGACCCAGCGGGGAATCGAACCTGGGACCCTGGCGCTCTGAAGACACAGTGCTTTCCACTTGTGCTACCGTGTTGCCCCAGTGGGGTACCACAGGGATCGATGCTGGGACAAAACAGGAAGGCAGGTTACTACCTGAATGGTTGTAAATTGGGAGAGGGACCTGGATGTCCTCGTGCACCAGTCGCTGAAGGTAAGCATGCATGTGCAGCAGGCAGCAAAGAAGTCTAATGGTATGTTTGCTTTCATTGCGAGAGGTTTTCAGTACAGGAACAGGGATGTGTTGCTGCAATTATACAGGGCCTTAGTGAGGCCACACCTGGAGTATTGTGAGCAGTTTTGGTCTCCTTCGCTGAGGCAGCATGTTCTTGCTCTCGAGGGAGAGCAGTGAAGGTTTACCAGACTGATTCCAGGGATGGCAGGACTGTCATATGAGGAGAGATTGACTAGGTTGGGATTGTTCTTGCTGGAGTTCAGAAGAATGAGCGGGGATCTCATAGAGCAGTGTTCTTCAAAGTAAGGGGCGCGACCGGCGGGTGAGTCGCGGGTGCGTGTCGGGAGAGTCGCAGAGCTGTTGTCCGCTGTGCTCCCGATCACGCAAATCCCCACGCAGCAGCCGTCTTTTCATAATGCCGGCTGCAAGCGGCTGCGAACATGTTAAAAAAAAATTTAGCCGCATTGCGCATGCGCGCATGATTATCGGCACACATGCGCATTCCGCGAAGATGTAAATAATTCGGCCGCATTGCGCATGCGCGCCCGAAATTCAGCGCCGTTACTCGGGCATGCATGCACAGTGTGGCTGCTATTTTTTTTAAACAGTTGCAGCTTTTTGTTTTACAAGTTCTATAGTGGTTTTTATTCATTTATTCATTTATTTTATTCATTTAATTTTTTTTTTCATTTATTTTATTCATTTAATTTTTTTTTCATTTATTTTATTCATTTCATTTTTTTTACAAGTTCGGGAAGGGGTTTATTAATTTTTTTCATGTATTTTATTCATTATTTTTTACATGTTAAGGGGATTTTATTCATTTTTTTCATTTATTTTACACATTTTATTTTTTTTTAAAGTTCGGGGTGGGGGGGGTTATTTGTTAAAATTTTACAGGAAAAAATTCAGAACTTTGGACAGATGGAGACTCCCTACTTTCCGACATGCAAGGCTTCACCTTCATCCAACAGGTTCCATTGGAGGAGCGTGTACGAGGGCCAAAGGGACCCAAAACCATTTCCTCCATTTATGTCAGCAGCCAAAAAGGTAAGAAAAAATGGTGGGTCGCTCAGGTTGGCCAGCATGGGTCGCGAAGGTCGGCCAGTATGGGTCGCAAAGGTCGGCCGGGTTGGGTCCCGAAGGTTATCCGGTTGGTAAATATGGGTCCCCGGAAAAAAAGTTTGAAGAACATTGCTCTAATGCAGCCCAGTCAGCACTCCAGTGCAAACAAAGTCAGCACTGTAAGATTGTCCACTTTTATACTGTCTCACTCTCACCACTGAAAACTGACGGAATCCAATTAACTAATTAACAAGCTGCAGCTGCAAGTAGAGTCTGAGGAAACTGTTTAAAGCTGGTTTAAAACTCACCTTCTTCTAACCCAAACAGCAACTTTTAAGTTAATTTACTAAATAAAAGAAAAACTAGACTTTAGATAAAAATGAACCCTTAATATTCCTCAGTCACCAAACTCCCACTTTAGCACTCTAATGCACCCAATTTCAGCACTCCAGTGCAAAGATTGCAAATAAGAGAGAATTATCCACTTTTATCCACAGTGCATGTTGCTCCTTCAAGAAACTCCAATATATTGCTTAAAATTTAATTTCCTTTCACAAAACCATGCTGACTTTTCCAATTACCTTGAGTTTCCCTAAGTAATAACTCCTTAAGGATTGATTCTAACACCTTCCCCACAACAGAAGTCTTGCTTGTTTTTAAAATAAATTTAGAGTATCCAATTAGTTTTTCCAATTAAGAGGCAATTTAGCGTGGCCAATCCACCTAATCTGTATATCTTTTCGGTTGTGGGGGTGAAACCCACGCAGGTATGGGGAGAATGTGCATGCTCCACACAGACAGTGACCCGGGGTCGGGAACGAACCCGGATTCTCGGCAGCGCGAGGCAGCAGTGCTAACCACTGTGCCACTGTGCCGCCAGCTGAAATCTTGCTCAGTGGTCTATAATTCCTGGTTTCTGCCTCCCCCTTTCTTAAATGGAAGGGTTATATTCCCGTACCAGCCTCCCCGAACAGGCGCCGGAATGTGGCGACTAGGGGCTTTTCACAGTAACTTCATTTCATAGATCATAGAATTTACAGTGCAGAAGGAGGCCATTCGGCCCATCGAGTCTGCACCGGCTCCTGGAAAGAGCACCCTACCCAAGGTTAACACCTCCACCATATCCCCATAACCCAGTAACCCCACCCAACACTAAGGGCAATTTTGGACACTAAGGGCAATTTATCATGTCCAATCCATCTAACTTGCACATCTTTGGACTGTGGGAGGAAACCGGAGCACCCGGAGGAAACCCATGCACTCACGGGGAGTATGTGCAGACTCCGCACAGACAGTGACCCATGCCGGAATCGAACCTTGGACCCTGGAGCTGTGAAGCGATTGTGCTATCCACAATGCTACCGTGCTGCCCTACTTTGAAGCCTACTCGTGACAAAAAGCGATTTTCATTTTTTCATTACATTTAATTTTTTTTCATTTTTTGATATCTGCTACTTTCCAGTCTGGTGGAACCTTTCCAGAATCTCGTGAATTTTGGAAAATTAACACCAACATCTACTACTACCTCTTTTAAGACCCTAGGATTAAGTCCATCAGGACATGGAGACTTGTCAGCCCGCAGCTCCATCAGTTTTCTTAGTACAGCTTCCTTAGTGACTCTAATTTAATCAAATTCCCCTTTCCCTCCCACTTCTTGATTTATGGCTATTTCTGGAATGGTTTTTGTATCCTCTATAGTGAAAACAGAAGCAAATATTTGTTAATTTTATCACCTTTTTTTATTAA
Organism: Scyliorhinus canicula; assembly: GCF_902713615.1. NCBI lineage: Eukaryota > Metazoa > Chordata > Chondrichthyes > Carcharhiniformes > Scyliorhinidae > Scyliorhinus > Scyliorhinus canicula. The sequence continues at coordinate 61,050,347 of NC_052151.1, read as the reverse complement.
CTACTATTAACATTACTTACTCGTTCCTTTTTTAGATACCTGTAGAAGCTCTTGCATCCATTTTTCTATTTCTAGCTAGTCTCCTCTCATAGTCTAATTTCATTCTCTGCCACTCTTTATATTCTAACAATCATATGCCCTGCCACTCATCTTTGCACAGTTATCTGCATTTTCCTTTAAGTTTGATGCTTTCCTTAACTTCATTAGTTAACCATGGATGACAGGTTCTCCCTTAGAATTTTTCTTTATTGTAAGAATATATTTATTTTGAGTATTCTGAAGTATCCACTTAAAGTGTCCACTGCTTCACTATTGATGTATCCCCTAGGCTAGTATTCCAGTTTACTTCAGGTAGCTCAGCTTTCATTCCCACATGTTGCCCTTATTTAAGTTTAAAATGCTAGTTTTAGACCCATTCTTTTCCTTTACAAACCAGATGTAAAATATAATCATATTGTACCTGCTGCTCTGAGGTCATTAATTAATCCACAATACCAAGCCTAATATAACCTGCTTTGTGAATGGTTGCAGTATGTGCTGCTCTAAGAAACTGTCTCAAACTCATTCTACAAACTCACCATCCAGGCTGCTCCTGTCAATCCGATATTTCCACTTTATATGTAGATTAATATCACCCATGCTCATTTCACTGGAATTACACTCGCTACTTGGCTTCCCCACTCAGCTTGGCCCTAGATCCCTGCTGGAGCCAGGTCCGGAAGGTGCATAGATTCCATGGATAAACTGGTAAGTGGGTGATTTAAGTGGCAGTCAGTGCAGGCGCACCCTGCTGACTGGAAGATCTGGGACAATATATACTTGCATATATAATTAATTTCCCCATGCCAATTATTCAAAAGAACTAATCTGACCAATTTGGGAGTAGTCATCTCAGAGTACTGTGAACCAGCCAGTCAATCAATCTCTACGGACATTATACTGGTCTCACAGAATCAATATTTTAAGAAACTATAAGAAACTAGAGTCCTGAACACAGCCCAGTCCAGTATGCGAACCCCCCTCCCATCCATTGACTCTGTCTACACCTCCTGTTGCCTTGGGAAAGTGGGCAGCATAATCAAAGTCCCCTCCCACCCGGGTTATTCTCTCCCCCAATTTCTTCCGTCGGGCAGCAGTTCTCAGCAGTCTGAGAACACTCACTAACAGATTCAAAAACAGCTTCTTCCCCGCCATTACCAGGCTCCTGAGTGACCCTCCTATGAACCGAACTGATCACTTTTATTCAAACATCCAGCTTTGCTCAGCACAGTGAATGTTTCACAGGTCAGCCAGAATATTTGGCAGCCCAGTAATACCAATACTGTTCTTATTCAACCCTGCCAAAAACTCCATAGCATATCCCTAATGTCATCATCCTTCTTGGATTCTTATTAAATTCAACCTGAAGATGTGCAATCTTGGTATTCATAGAATCATAGAATTCCTACAGTGCAGAAGGAGGCCATTCAGCCCATCGAGTCTGTACTGACCCTCTGAAAGAGCACTCTACCTGAGCCCAGTCCCCTGTCCTATCCCTGTAACCTCATAACGCCATCTAACGTTTAGATGCTAAGGAGCAATTTAGCATTGCCAATCGACCTAACCTGCACATCTTTGGACTCTGCATTCCACACAATTAAACTGAACTTCAAACTCCACGTCAAGTGCACCCCCACAGTCACTCATTTCCCCTCTGAAATGTTGCCCGTCTCTATCCCTACCACAATCTTATTAATGTTTAAATTATCATTTCTGTTATTGTTACCTCTGGACTAATCCTTGCGCCGGAATGTGGCGACTAGGGGCTTTTCACCGTAACTTCATACTTGTGACAATAAAAGGTTATTATTATTACTATATTCCTGCTTGCTGCCTGATGCTTTAGGCTGCCTGAACCAAGTCATTCAAAATAATCTGCCCACACCCTATCCTGCAGCTTCCTGGCCTGCTATTCCTTCATTTATTTTGATAATAATGCTATTACATGTCAACAGTGTAATACTGCCCTCTATTGGTTTGCAGTGAATTTGTAATAAATGTTCCAGAGTTTCAAAACAACAAATGAAACAACTCAAGGGTCTTGGGAGTCATATGAATGCAGGAGCGGCTGCGTTTTCACAAGCTCTGGCTCTGCTCATCTTGTAATTATAAGATCATACAATCATAGAATTAACAGTGCAGAAGGAGGCCATTCGGCCGATCGAGTCTGCAATGGTCCTTGAAAAAAGCACCGTACTTAAGCCCACACCTCCACCCTATCCCCATGACCCGTAACCCCACCTAACCTTTCGGACACTAAGTGGCAATTTGGCATGGCCAATCCACCTAACCTGCACATTTTGGACTGTGGGAGGAAACCAGAGCACCCGGAGGAAACCCACGCAGACACTGGGATAAAGTGCAAACTCCACACAGACAGTCACCCGAGGCTGGAAATGAACCCGGGACTCTGGAGCTGTGTGGGAGCAGTGTGAACCACTGTGGCACCGTTGCGCCCTTTATTTCATCCTGATGCACAATTCGTAATTGTATTTTCTGGAGAGAGATGTTTTGCACTATGCCGCTGAAGGATCCTGATTGATGCTTTGTGAAGAGGAGCCAAGAAAAATAGTAAAAAATCCTCGTTTGACCCTGGCGGGTGGAGTGGCCTGGGACAGGGCCCAGCTTGCAGTGGCGTTGCTGCTGGTGGGCGAGCTTTCACCTCGGCAGTGCTGTGTGATGGCTTCAATTAAGAATGTTGCCCTGGGTGAAGATCCCGGCTCTGTGGTACATGTCTTTAGATCTGACTTTGAAGATTTTCAAGGTACCCTTGGGAGAACGGTGGTGGAGCATGAGGGAGTTCTTGCTTTTGGAAGAGCATTTTGCTTGGTAAGGTCCACCTCTGAGACATTGCAATCCTGCTGCATGTTGTTTATCCTGACTGGTCTGAGAGGTAGGGGCCGGCAAGATGTGCCCTTGAGCAGGCACCTTGGTGAGAAGTCGAGGCAGATTCCCAATTGCGTTTGAAAAATTGGCTGCCATGCTTTAATAATCTTGATTTGAAGGCTGGGTGCATCAGGCTCGATAGAGCACGGGGTTCGAGGCCTGCGACTGGTTGGGACCCCGACCACTTACCCTTAAGTTATCCTATCCTCAATGTTCATCATGAGGGATTGGAGGTGGTCAATCATGTTGAGTCATCTCTCCACGGCCTGGGCCTAGGTTATGGGTTGCTTGGGCACCGGAGCAGCGGCATGGTGGAAGTGAAGGTGCTTCGTTCGTTGGATCCTTGACAGATCCTGAGGAGTCTTTGTTGATCCTGTCTTGGCATCGGCCATCTGAAGCGACACGGGTGGTGGCATTATCCGGCAATTCTTCTATGATCTTGGACGTTACTCCCGTTCTGATTATGCTGTTGATTATTTATTGTTGAATTTTCTCCGGCAAGGACAGGTGACATATGAGCACTAGGGCGATTGTCGTTTTATCCTGTTCTAGAAAAAATCATCTTCAGTCGATTATGTGAAATGTGGTCTGTGCAGTTTTACTCCTTTTTGTCATTGTGTTATAATCTTTGTGGCTATGGGAGGGGAATGCTTTTTTAACACCCCTTCTCTAATTTCTAATGAAGATGAGTGGAGCCAGAGCAGGGTGATGGATGGATGGTAGGGGTGGAGTTGGAAGATTGGGTTAGTTAAGTCCTCAACGAGATTGAGGATCGCCCTCCAGTTCGAGGTAATCTTGTTGGGTTTTTATTTTGGTTACTTTTAAGAATCCGTGCCTTTTTCCTTCGATGGCCTGGGCAGTTTATGTAGCCTGGGGACGACTGGGTTCTTTCTGATTCTTACTGAGGTTGGAACTCTTCTTCTGGGTCTTTTGTTTTGAGTTATTGGAATGGGAGGATATGAATGGTGATGCACGCTGAGGTGGGTTTGGTTAATCCTTGGTTCGTCTGTTGAGCAAGAGATTGTTTTTAGTATCCTTCGGGTGATGGTGGTCAGTACTGGGTGCTGGTTGATATCTTTAGATCTGCTTGGGGGTTCTTCCCTTAAGGCTTTTCTTTCCCTCTCTTCATCTGGGTGAGCAGGGCATCCAATTGTTGAGTGCCTTGATGGTTTTTCTTCTCTTCAGTGATGGAATCTTCTTGGCTGAGGCTGGTGGAATCACCCGGTTATTTTCAGTATAAATGGGGGTGGAGCATTGCCCTGGATGTGGTTGGAGATATGCAGGTCTGACTGGGGTGTGGGTGTCGGTGCGTACTGAGGCAGCACGGTAGCACAAGTGGATAGCACTGTGGCTTCACAGCGCCAGTCACAGGTTCAATTGCCTGCTGGGTCACTGTCTGTGCGGAGTCTGCACATTCTCCCCGTGTCTGTGTGAGTTTCCTCCGGGTGCTCCGGTTTCCTCCCACAGTCCAAAGACTAGTGCAGGTTAGGTGGATTGGCCATGATAAATTGCCCTTAGTAACCAAAAAAGGTTAGGAGGGGTTATTGGGTTACGGGGATAGGGTGGAAGTGAGGGCTTAAGTGAGTCAGTGCAGACTTGATGGGCCGAATGACCTCCTTCTGCACTGTATGTTCTCTGTCTATGTCCTGGGGGTTCTGATTCCTGTGTGTCAGGAGGTGCTGGGCTAGGTCAGGTTCGGTGCTATGGCTGGTGCTGTTGCGTCCTGGAGCTCGGAAGGTGCCTATTGGGGATGTTCTGAGAGGCTGAACATTGCTTCGGCTGTGCAGGGGGTCAAGGGTTTGAGCCGAGTCCTGTATTTTGGTTGCCCCTCTGTGGGTGGGGTGCTTTCTTTGTTGAATGAGCAGCTTGTTTTCTTCCTCAATCATAGGTGATCAGCGTGAGCCAAAGAAATATGGAACCAGGATTGGGCTCTGAACCTTTGTTATCCTGCAGGTTACTTCTGGCAGATCTAGCTCTTTTTGTACTTCCTGAGAGGCCCAGAGGGCTTAATCATAATTGAAGCATGTTGTTGCTGCTCCTCTCTGTACAAACTTATGGAATGATGTTGGATCTGTACTGGGCCAGAGACTGGGGTTTAGTAGTGTTGTGTGGTATATGTAGCTCCCCTTTAGATCTGGGGTTTTTGCGTAATTTCTTCATTTTATATTCATAGAATCCATAGAATCCCCACAGTGCAGGAGGCCATTCAGCCCATCGAAAGAGCACTCTTACTAGGCCCACTCCCCTGCACTATCCCCGTAACCCCGCACATTGATCATGGCCAATCCACCTAAACGACGCATCTTTGGACACTAAGGGACAATTTAGCATGGCCAATCCAGCAAAACTGCACATCTTTGGACTGTGGAAGGAAAACAGAGCACCTGGAGGAAACCCACGCTAACACAGTGAGAAAGTGAAAACTCCACACTGACAGTCACCCGAGGCTGGGTCCCTGTCGCTGTGACGCAGCAGTGCCACCGTGCTGCCCTTTTGCAAGGATGGGTATAAAGAATCCGTGATGGGTTCCTGCATGGGTGCTGACAGGTTTGGTATCGGAAGAGAGGTGGCTGTGGTGTGTCACTGGTGCTAGAGTCAAGGGAGATATATATTGGTCCGTGCTCAAACATGACGCAGTAACTGTATCCTGAACTCTCATGGTAATTGCAAGTAGATGCGCCCTGGGAGGGTGTGCATCATTTTACCATGTTTTCATAGCTTCATCCTGTTTCTCCTTTGGTCTCTGGTGGGGCTTTTAGGGGCATCGAGCAATGTTTAGTGATTGCATTGAGCCAGTTATTATGTTGTTCTCCTGGTCCCCTCTGTTTTCGTGTATGTTGAGCCATTTCTTCCTCGCATTGTTTTCAAAAATGTAAAACTTCAATGATTATACCATTTTAAAGAAACCTTGTACTTTATATAATAAAAATCTAATTGTCTGTTGTTCTTTTTTTTAAAGTCTATGTCACAATTATCATAAAGTATCTAATACCTGCTCAGAATATTTGCACATTCATCCTTAAGCCTATAATGTATAAACCTCAACAGTTGAGGATGTAGAATAGTGTATAAATAGCACAGGGAACATACTATACAAACATACAAACTAGGAGTAGGCCCCTTGGCCCCTCGAGCATGCTCTGCCATTCAATATGATCATGACAGATATAACAACCCACATTTCCAGGGGCGGCACAGTGGCACAGTGGTTAGCAGTGCTGCCCACAACGCTGAGGTATTTACGATACTTTGCTTCCTGAAATCAATGACCAGCTCTTTAGTTTTGCTGGCATTAAGGGAGAGATTGTTGTCGTTACACCAGTCCATTAGGTTCTCTATCTCCCTCCTGTGTTGTTCTCTGCCTTACTCTAACCAGATGGCTTTGATGTGCAGTGTTGGTCCGAGAATGAGTCTTGTAAACTAACAAACTATTTATTTAACACTACAATTGGATTCAACACTTATCCATAAGAACTAACAGTTGATTAAACACATATTAAACTATACTCATCTAAAATCAAACTCACTACCTCATCAACTACTCTCTTGCTCTCTATCTTCAGTACTCCTAGCCAGCTCCTGCTCCGACCACCTACTCCAAGCTTCTGTCCCACAAGGCTTAATGTCATCCCTTATATAATTCTAGGATTGCTCCCTCTAGTGGCTGCTTGTATCCATTTCATTAACCCTTCCATTACCTTCATGTATGATAATACCACACTTACATTACCTTCATGTACACTCCTCCTGTATTCTGACTTGTTGTTGTTCGAGATCCGACCCACTATGGTCGTCTCATCAGCAAACTTGTAGATGGAGTTGGAGCCAAAAGGTAAGATCCCCTCTCTCCACCCATCCCGAGGCATAGCTGGACATGAGCAGCTCGCCTTCTACGCTGAGAGAAAGAGAGCGAGACCAAAGACTAGAGACAGAGACAGATCGACAATAACAGGCTGCAGAAATCAAGCATTCGGAACCAGCAAATCGACAAGGAATCAAGATCTGGGAAGTATTCATATTCTTGTCAAACAGGCAGATTGTTAGAGTAAGAATTCTTAGAATTTAAGTGTGCCAAAATCTTAAAATTGTCTGAAATAAAGTTGAGTTGGATTCGAGTCTTTTCGGTGGGAATTCAGCTGTTGGAGTGGGCGGAGCTACAGAGTCGAGAGGTGAGTTCTTAAACTAGCTGCTTCGTGGATTCGAGTCTTTTCGGCGGGAATTCAGCTGTTGGAGTGGGCGGAGCTGCTTCGCTGCTTAAACAGCGGCCACAGGGTCTTTGGGGATAAATTTGAAGAGTGACATCACAGCAAAGCAGTGGCCTGATTGGCTGGTAAGGAAAGTGTTCCAGTTAGCAGTAGCTGGAAGAAATTTAACTCTTCGTGTGTTGGTAAGTATTGTGATTGACAAGTGAGTTGGTCACACCGCAGATTAGGATTGGTGAGGGAGACAGGGAATGGGTGACCAAAAGGCAGAGAAAGAGCAGGAAGGCAGTGCAGGTGTCCCCTGCGGTCATCTCCCTCCAAAACAGGTATACCATTTTGGATACTGTTGGGAGAGATGACTCACCAGGGGAAGGCAGTAGTAGCCAGGCTCATGGCACCGTGGCTGGCTCTGCTGCACAGAAGGGCGGGAAAAAGACTGGCAGGGCTATAGTCATAGGGGATTCAATCGTAAGGGGAGTAGACAGGTGTTTCTATGGTCGAAAATGAGACTTCCGAATGGTATGTTGCCTCCCGGGTGCACGGGTCAGGGATGTCTCAGATCGGCTGCAGGACATACTGAAGGGGGAGGGTGAACAGCCAGTTGTTGTGGTGCATATAGGCACCAACGATATAGGTAAAAAAAACGGGATGAGGTCCGACAATCAGAATTTAGGTAGTTAGGAGATAAGTTAAAAAGTAGGACCTCAAAGATAGTAATCTCAGGATTGCTACCAGTGCCACGAGACAGTCAGAGTAGAAATTCAAGAATAATCAGAATGAATACATGGCTTGAGAGATGGTGCAGGAGGGAGGGGGTTCAGATTTTTGGGACATTGGAACCGGTTCTGGGGGCAGTGGGACCATTACAAATCGGACAGTCTACACCTGGGCAGGACTGGAACCAATGTCCTAGGGGGTGCTTTTGCTAACACTGTTGGGGAGGTTTTAAACTAATGTGGCAGGGGGATGGGAACCACATTAGGAAGTTAGAGGACAGTAAAGAGACAGTAAAGCCAGTAAGGTACTAGATAATAAACTCAATGTGACTAAGGGGAAGAGTAGACAGGGAAGAGATGAGGAACGCAAATGGACAGATGGTCTGAGGTGCATTTGTTTTAACGCGAGAAGTGTAGCAGGTAAGGCAGATGAATTTAGGGCTTGGATTAGTACCTGGGAATATGATGTTATTGGTATTACTGAGACTTGATTGAGGGAAGGGCAAGACTCGCAAATAAATATTCCAGGGTATAGATGCTTCAGGAGGGATAGAGAGGAAGGTAAAAGGGGTGGAGGAGTTGCATTACTGGTTAGAGATGATATCACAGCTGTGATTAAGGAGAGCACGATGGAGGATTCGAGCACTGAGGCAATATGGGTTGAGCTGAGAAATAGGAAGGGTGCAGTAACATTGTTGGGACTTTACTACAGGCCTCCCAAAATCGAGTGTGAAGTAGAGGTACAAATATGTAGACAGATTATAGAAAAATGTAGGAGCAATAGGGTGGTCGTGATGGGAGATTTTAACTTCCCCAACATTGAATGGGACTCATGTAATGTTGGAGGTGTAGATGGAACAGAATTTGTAAGGAGTATCCAGGAGAGTTTTTTAGAGCAGTATGTAAATAGTCCAACGCGGGAAGGGGCCATACTGGACCTGGTATTGGGGAATGCTCCCGGCCAGGTGGTTGAAGTTTCAGTCGGTGATTACTTTGGGAATAGCGATCACAATTCCGTAAGTTTTAGAATACTCATGGACAAAGACGAGAGTGGTCCTAAAGGAAGAGTGCTAAATTGGGGAAAGGCCAAGTATAACACAATTCGGCATGAGCTAGCGAATGTGGATTGGGAGCAGCTGTTTAAGGGTAAATCCACATTTGAAATGTTGGAGTCTTTTCAGGAAAGGTTGATTAGAGTGCAGGACAGACATGTCCCTGTGAAAATGAGGGATAGAAATGGCAAGATTAGGGAACCATGGATGACGGTTTGAATTGTGAGACTAGCTAAGATGAAAAAGGAAGCATACATAAGATCTAGGTGACTTAAAACTGATGAAGCTTTGGAGGAATATCGGGAAAGTAGGACAAATCTCAAACGCGCAATAAAGAGGGCTAAAAGGGGTCATGAAATATCTTTGGCTAACAGTGTTAAGGAAAATCCCAAAGCCTTTTATTCGTATATAAGGAGCAAGAAGGTAACTAGAGAAAGGATTGGCCCACTCAAAGACAAAAGAGGGAATTTATGCGTGGAGTCAGAGGAAATGGGTGAGATTCTTAATGAGTACTTTGCATCGGTATTCACCAAGGAGAGGGACATGACAGATGTTGAGGTTAGGGATGGATGTTTAAATACTCTAGGTCAAGTCGTCATAAGAAAGGGAGAAGTTTTGGGTATTCTAAAAGGCATTAAGGTGGACAAGTACCCAGGTCCGGAGGGGATCTATCCCAGGTTACTGAGGGAAACGAGGGTCGAAATAGCTGGGGCCTTAACAGATATTTTTGCAGCATCCTTGAGCACAGGTGAGGTCCCGGAGGACTGGAGAATTGCTAATGTTGTCCCTTTGTTTAAGAAGGGTAGCAGGGATAATCCAGGGAATTATAGACTTGTGAGCTTGACGTCAGTGGTAGGCAAACTGTTGGAGAAGATACTGAGGGATAGGATCTATTCACATTTGGAAGAAAATAGACTTATCAGTGATATGCAGCATGGTTTTGTGCAGGGAAGGTCATGTCTTACAAACCTAATAGAATTCTTTGAGCAAGTGACAAAGTTAATTGATGAGGGAAGGGCTGTAGATGTCATATACATGGACTTCAGTAAGGCGTTTGATAAAGTTTCCCATGGCAGGTTGATGGAAAAAGTGAAGTTGCATGGGGTTCAGGGTGTACTAGCTAAATGGATAAAGAACTGGCTGGGCAACAGGAGACAGAGAGTAGTGGTGGAAGGGAGTGTCTCAAAATGGAGAAAGGTGATAGCGGTGTTCCACAGGGAACCGTGCTCGGACCACTGTTGGTTGTGATATACATAAATGATCTGGACGAAGGTATAGGTGGTCTGATTAGCAAGTTTGCAGATGATACTAAGATTGGTGGAGTTGCAGATAGCAAGGGGAACTGTCAGAGAATACAGCAAAATATAGATAGATTGGAGAGTTGGACAGGGAAATGGCAGATGGAATTCAATCCAGGTAAATGTGAGGTGATGCATTTTGAAGATCCAATCCAAGAGCGGACTATACGGTCAATGGAAAAGTCCTGGGGAAAATTGATGTGCAGAGAGATCTGGGAGTTCAGGTCCATTGTACTCTGAAGGTGGCAACGCAGGTCGATAGAGTGGTCAAGAAGGCATACAGCATGCCTACCTTCATCGGACGGGGTATTGAGTACAAGAGTCTGCAGGTCATGTTACAGTTGTATAGGACTTTTAATTAGGCCACATTTGGAATACTGCGTGCATTTCTGGTCGCCACATTACCAGAAGGATGTAGATGCTTTAAAGAGGGTGCAGAGGAGGTTCACCAGGATGTTGCCTGGTATGGAGGGTGCTAGCTGTGAAGAAAGGTTGAGTAGATTAGGATTGTTTTTGTTGGAAAGACGGAGGTTGAGGGGGTACCTGATTGAGGTCTACAAAATTATGAGAGGTATGGACAGGGTGGATAGCAACAAGCTTTTTCCAAGAGTGGGGGTGTCAATTACAAGGGATCATGATTTCAAGGTGAGAGGGGGAAAGTTTAAGGGAGATGTGCGTGGAAAGTTTTTTACGCAGAGGGTGGTGAGTGCCTGGAACGCTTTGCCAGCGGAGGTGGTAGAGGCAGGCACGATAGCATCATTTAAGATGCATCTAGACCAGGGGTGGGCAAACTACGGCCCGCGGGCCGCATGCGGCCCGCCAAAGGTCTTTATGCGGCCCACCAAGTCATTAGAGAAAAAAATAATAATTAAAAAAATTTTTTTTAAGGTTAATGGGGGGAGCTGTTGGGTTACTTACTGGTATAGGGTGGATACGTTGACTTGAGTAGGGTGATCATTGCTCGGCACAACATCGAGGGCCAAAGGGCCTGTTCTGTGCTGTACTGTTCTATGTTCTATATGAGGCGCCCAGAATCATAACCGGGTGAAGTAATTATTTTACTTAATATACTATGCGGCCCTTTAAAATTGTGAATTTCTGAATGTGGCCCTTGCACGGAAAAGTTTGCCCACCCCTAATCTAGACAGATATATGAACGGGCGGGGAACAGAGAGAAGTAGATCCTTGGAAAATAGGCGACAGGTTTAGATAAAGGATCAGGATTGGCGCAGGCTGGGAGGGCCGAAGGGCCTGTTCCTGTGCTGTAATTTTCTTTGTTCTTTGAACTGACTAGTGTTCATAGTTATTTGCCTGTAACTTGCAAAACACCTGGATAAAACTTATTGGACACGCACATTGGTTGAGTGGAATCTGCAGGGTACTAGTGCACCTTTCACACACCACTGGTGTCATTCAGTGAAGAGTCTCATTTCCAAAATGAGGGTCTTTACACATTTCCTGAATTTTCATCCATATTAATGTCTACTGGTGGACCTTCAGTTCCACCTACTCCATGGCAATACATTTTACAAGGGCAGATTTGTCCCAGAGACCAGACAAAATTTATCATGGAGTTTTTCAGTGGTTCGATTCCAACCTTGGGTGACAATGTTGAGTTTGCACTTTCTCCCTATGTCTGCGTGGGTTTCCTCTCGCTGTTCTGGTTTCCTTCCACAGTCCAAAGATGTTCAGGTTACGTCGATTGGCCATGCTAAATTGCCCCTTAGGGTGGTTTGCAGGAATAGGTTGGGGGATTGGGCTTGGTTAGGGTAGTCTTTCCAAGGGTCAGTGCAGTCTCAATGGGCTGAATGGCTGTAGGAATTCTATGGATTCTAACAAATATGAAAATGAAACTGCAGCTACAATAAAGTTGCAAGCGTGTTGGACAAAATCAATACCAATTAAAGCTTTTTATTATACACATCTACACAGATATATTTATTTCGATAAACAAAAATAATTCTCCCTGTACATGGCAATTTACAGGTGTAAATTAGAAATATCTTGAACAAAGCAATATTTCTAGAATTGATATTGAAGTATAGCTAGGATGAGTAACATTGGTTACTTATTGCTATAAATGAGGATTTTATTTTACTACTTATTGTGACCGGAAACGACAAAATCATCTGATCCAAAATAATTTTTTTAATTATACAACACAATAGCTATCCCATTTTAGAATAAAATCATACAAAATGCTTTAAAGCCAAGCTGCAGAAATTCAAAATTGTATTTAATTATATTAAGCAGAGATAAAAAGCATAAAGCCATTTACAGAACTTGATTTGCTTTTGCAGGTAACTGTTAAGCACTGTGTAAATGCATGGGCGCATTATCTCTATGCTTATACAGTACTGGCAATTCTACATAAGGCAGTGATCTTTTTTTGTGATTGCTTTACAATCCATCAACAGTGGAGTAAATAATTACCCTTTTTCTTTACAAAACTGTGATCATTTAATGATGGTTAGTTCAAGAGACTTGGATTGTTCAAACACCATCTCTTCATTCCTGTAACTTAACCTTTTCAAAATCTCCCTTCATCTGCTGTAACAGATCTGGGTTTAAAACAACATCCAATGCAGTCATTGCCAAGGCCTTTGCTGTTCGAAGTGTAAAATACTGTGCTTCTTTAGATCCTGCAACAATAACATATCACTGAAGTAAGCACAACTAATGCAAGATTGTCTTATTCAATAAATAGCAAATTAAACAAGTTTTTAAACTGGACTACTATATAGACAAATAAAAATTTGTTTTAACTTGACTATTCCAATGAAACTTTGGTTGGTCTCCAGGGATGAGAGTTGGTGATGATAAAAAACGTCCGACAATATTTTGGTTCAGAAGAATCATGTACACATTAAAGCGCAAAATGGCAGTCACCAAGTTCAAGAAAATTATAGCATTTATGATCTGTAGAGAAATGCAAAAATTCCTTGGCCACTTCAAATGGGTGGAATTAGACTTTAAAATGGGTAGAAAAATTAGTCTTCCATTTGTTTACCTTTTATTGCCATCAAGACTGTGGAACAATACATTTGTATAAAATTATTAAAGTGACCTCAGCATTTCATGTTTAATGCAGTTCATGCAATGCAGAGTTAAGTGAATACTAACACCAGAACATGACTTTACAAACTTATTCATAAATCCTGTGTGTTAAATCTTTAGAAACACTATTCTAACTGACTTTGGTTTTGCTTTTTAGCAGATCCGAAGTATAAAGGGAGCGACTCAACTCCATCATGCTGCTCAAGAACAATGTGCATCAATGTCTTTAATATTTAAAAAAAGTGCTTTGCAAAAGCATAGATTAAAAACTGACAGATACCATTCAAGAAACATTAGGATGGGTGACTAAATGCTTGGTTAGAGGGAGGTTCTAAAGAGGGTCCTAAAGAGAGAGATGGAGACATCAAGATTGAGAGAGACCACCTCTTGAAAGCATTAACATCAAACTCAGTTCCATTGGTTGGGTAACAAGTAGTCACCACATCCCTATGATAGATACTTCATCAGCTAAGCAAGATAATGGTGCATGCTTAAGTCATAGGCCAGAGATGTTTACCTTGACATCGTAAACCTGTTCTGGATTACATGCAAAATGAAGTGCAGCAAAGTAAAGGTTGGAAAAATATATCAGAAGGGGGAGGGATTCCATAATTGAAAAGTAAAGTTATATGTAAAGTTAAAGCGCATGGGACTGCGGGCAGTGTTTTGAGATGGGTATAAAGCTGGTTAGCAAACAGGAAGCAACAAGTTGGAATAAATGTGTCTTTTTCTGATTGGCAGGCAGTGACCAATGGGGTACTGCAAGGATCGGTGCTAGGACCCCAACTGTTCACATCATATGTTAATGATTTGGATGAGGGACCTAAAGAAAATATCCCCAAATTTGCAGATAATACTAAGTTGGATAGGAGGGTGAGCTGCGAGGAGGATGCAGAAATGCTTCAGTGGGATTTGGACAGGCTGAGTGAGTGGGCATATGTATGGCAGGTACAGTATAATGTGGATAAATGTGAGGTTATCTTCTTCGGTAGCAAAAATAGGCAGGCAGATTATTATTATTTGAATGGCTGTAAATTGAGAGAGGTGGATAGTCAGTGAGACCTTGGAGTCCTCGTGCATCAGCCGCTGAAAGTAAGCGCACAGTTATAGCAGGTAGTAAAGAAGGCAAATGGTATTTTGGCCTTCATAGCAAGACAATTTGAGTATAGGAATAGGAATGTTTTACTACAATTGTATAGGGCATTGGTGAGGCCACACCTGGAGTATTGTGTGCAGTTTTGGTGTCCTTATCGGAGGAAGGATGTTCTTGCTATGGAGCAGTGTGTTTCAAACTCTTTTTCCTGGAAACCACTTTTGCCAATTGGCTTACCTTCAGGACCCATGCCACCCTCGCTTACCTTTGATGAATTAGGACCCTAATGAGTCACTGGATGCTGACTTAAAAAAATAAACAAATACACCAGATTGTATTTTCCTCCCCTCAAGAAATATTTACAATTTTTATAATCAAAAATTGGACTCTGCATAAACATTTGTTGTCCCTGTGGCGAGATCACCACCCTCCCCAACCACCAGTAAAATGTTGGAAAACACCAGCCCCCAATTTCATAGTCAACGGTATTGGGAGCAAATGTTGGCTTTACAGAAGCAGTAAATTGACAAGACAATGCATTTCTTGAACACATGCCCAGCCTGGCACTGACTGACCAACAGGAAAGGACAAGCAGCAACTTACACTGAAAAACGAGACTTCACATAATAAGACATACCAATTTTTAAAATGATCAAGTACATATAAACACTATGAATGCTCTCCAGGTATAGGATAATCAGATTCTGGTCCTTTACCACCGAGATGATTGCAACAGTACTGCATGCATCTGTTAGAATTTTAGAATAGAATTCCTATAGTTCAGCATGAGGCCATTCAGCCCCTTGAGTCCGCACTGACCCTCTGAAAGTGCACTGTACCTAGAACCCCACCTCACCCGCAGACACTGGGAAATCCCCAGTCACTCAAGGCCGGACTTGAACCCGACTCACTTGTGCTGTGAGGCCAGTGTGCTACCGTGCTGCCCAATGTGCTGTTCCAATGTCTTGTATATTAAGTTTGCGGATCAGAAAAACATCCAACCACACAGATGTCTTACAAAACTGCCATTGAATGAATTGAATCAGTGCTGGTACCATCATTATTTCTATGCTCTAGTCAGAGCTTTTCAAAGAATTGAGCTGGTGCATGTTTGCATGACTCTGCATTGGATCTCTTTATGTCTTGGCTTTGGAATATCACAATGACCAATTAAGAATATGTACCTCCTGTAAATGAGACTGGAGGGGAGGTTAGTTCACTTTCCCATCACCTGGATTTATTCCACATGATGGCAAGTCCAGTCCAAGCAGGATGGATTAACTCAATGGGGCATTGGCTGTGAATGTAATGGATAATTTTAACACAAAAACTAGCATTTTTAGTGCGACCTTTGGCAATGGTAAGCAACTCTCCCACCTGCTCCTTTCTGATTAGCAACAGCCGCACCTTCAAATACATTATTGCTGTGCTCTGTACCATTTCTATAATCGGGATGATTGACAACCCAACTTCGCTGAAAATTACCATAAAGCACATCTGCTTCCTTCTGTAGCTTGCATTCAGCTCTCCTGTGCAATCAATTGCTGCATCAGCGTTATTCCTGATCTATTCTCTCATTTCTCCCCTAAACTTCAAATTACATTGTCTGCCCTCTGTCATTCTGGTCTTCACCATTCGCATCTTTTTGCAACTCTGCGACCCTCTGACACCTGCGGGTCACGAGGCCCACCATCAAAAACCCTGCTATGGAGGGAATGCAGGCTGATTCCTGGGGTGGTGGGACTGCCATATGAGTATAGACTAAGTTGGTTAGGATTACATTCATTGGAGTCTGGAAGAGTGAGAGGGGGGGGTCTCGTAGAATCCTGCCCAGGGTGTTGCCGAATGGATGTTTTAAAAAGGCCAGATGGCATTCCTCAAGCATAAACTACGCTGTAAACTGAATAAATTATGCAAATAAGTGCAAAGTGTAAGACTTTGGTAATACTTTAGGGTTCATTGTTGGGCTGAAGTAAGATAGATGGATCTCGTTTTTAACCACTTTTTAAATAGTTCAACTTGGGACACTTCACAGGGTGGCAGCTGTTGCTGATTAGAAACTACACTTAATGTATTAAGGACTTTAAGTTGCCAGAGAGCCTGGTTTTGAGCAGTTGTACGTTATTTTAAATGTATCAAGGGCAATTAAGTGGACAGCTTTGTGATATCGTCAGGGGCTGGGGTTCACTCAGTTCATTGGCTCTCAGTTAGAATCTGACACCTCTGCCTTTCACTCTGCTGGTAACGTTCGGGGAATCCTCGGAACATGAGGGATGAGAGGCTTACATGCTGTCTCTGTTTTGTGTTAAGTATATGTCATATCTTACTTAATAAATTCTACTTGATTCAGAAGTATTAGTTATTCAGACCTTGTTAGGTCAGGCACAACTGAGGACTCGAGTGTTAGAAATTAAGAATTCAGAATTTAGAGATTACCAAAGTATTGCAGTAAAATTCTCCTGGAAAAGTTGTTTTTTTTCTTATATATGGTTCATAGAAACAGCCTCTCTGAAGTTACATCGTCATGGGTCAGAATTTTTGTAATTGCAGAGACATTAGAACCTTTTATCAGCTCAAACTGAGAACTAATTTGAAACAGATTTATGAAATCTCAGCATACTTTATTGTATCAAATCATTTCAAACTCAACCTCCAATTCACATTCCAAAAGAGTTTTGAGAAGCATCCATTTAAAATCGGAGATGTGCTTTAATGAAGAACTGATTCGGACAGAAGCAAGAACGGACTATCTGTACCAGAGGACTCCCAAATCCATTTCGCAGATATTTTCTCATCAAATTCCCGGGAATTTTCAAAAATTTCAAGAGATCTTCAGTAGCAGGGCTTAGTTGATACCTACAGAATTATTATTTCTTCTTAGACTGTTCAGTACAGAGGTGAGATGACTGGGACTGTCTGACACAGAAATAGAGGGTACAAACAGACTTCACAGTTAGTTAATTCATCTGACATTAATCAAGTGTTCAATCAACATAGTGGAGTAGAAATCCATCTGGGGTGGTACCATGAAATAAATGGAATTGAATCAATGTCCCATTATATGCAATGCCTGATATATAATTCCATTGAATGCAATGGATATAAACGACAGAGGTTGCATATAGCAGGTGAATGATTGGATACCACTAATTTTGCTATGGCAGCATGGTGGCACAGTGGATGGCACTGCTACCTCACGGTGTTGCAGCCATCTAAAATGGCCACCTGCAAAGAACCATGGGAATTGTGGTCAACTTGGACACAACCTCTGCGTATTAGGCAAAGAAGCCAGACCTGGCCGAAACTTGCACCTAATTAAAGTCAATCACTATTTCCCCCAGGACAATAGAACTCGAATCAAGGAACGGCAACAGTAGCAGACTAACCGGCACCACTTCCCCTATTTGGAAAGGCGTACGTGTCTGGGACAATGACAGCTAGGACCTGCCCAGCCACCAAGGTATCCGCCCCTTAATTGGTCAGGATCAATAAGGGTGATCAAAACCCTTTCGATCCATTGGATCCGGAGTTAGGACCGCCCAAAAGGGCGCGAAAGAGAAGAAGGATAAGAAGCCCTGTGCACTAGGGATCGACCTCTTTTGGACCGGCCTGTGTGTGACCAATTGCAGCATATCAACTAGCCAAGTTCAAGGACCTGTGATGGCTACCTGAAGGACGAGCCCAGCCGAGACAAACCTGAAGACTTCCAACCGACCCACGTGGACGCAGATAAAGGCCTTATCTCACACACACAGTCGGTCACCCCGAAGTCAAGTAAAGGTCATCTTAGTTATTAGGTCTAGTTTAGTGCGTAGCCGCGGGAATCATTGCATATAGAAACAAGTGTTTGTTAATAAACTGTCTTTTGAACTAATATACTGGTTGTGGTCATTCGGTCAATATAAGAAACAGCTTGTGGTTCACATCAAAATAAAGAAGTCAATACCGTCAAGGACCCGGGTTCGATCCCGGCCCTGGGTCACTGTCCGTGTGGAGTTTGCACATTCTCCCCGTGTCTGCGTGGTCTCACCCCCACAACCCAAAGATGTGTAGGCTAGGTGGATTGGCCACGCTAAATTGCCCCTTAATTGGAAAAATAAATAAATAATTGAGCACTCTGAATTTATTTTTAAAAACACTTATTTTGCTCCCTAGACTATAGATTTACACTTTTGGAAAGTTGTCATAAATTCCAGGAGAGACTTCTAAATGAAACCAAAAGCCATGAGAACCTAGTGGATTTTTAAAAATTGTTATTTGCTCCCTGGATGTGGGCAATTCTAACAAGGTGGTTTTTATTGGTCATTATTAAATGTCCTGAGAAAATGGTTGTGAGTTTTCTCCTTGAACTACCGACAGTCAATTGGAGGATGATGGTCCCACAATCAGAAATGGATTAGAAGGACTTGGGTGATAGATGTTGTACGGTCCACTGCATCTTTGTTTCCAATATCTACCGAGTGACTGGACATCATAACCCATCGCAAATGTAACATGTTTGCAGCTGATACCAAAATGGGGAGGGCAGTAACAATGAATTATTTGCAAAAGGAATTGGATTAATTGTGGAAAGAGAAAAATGAAAATTTAGTAAGATAAGCATGACACTAAAATAAAAGCAATATACTGTGGATGCTAAGAATCTGACATAAAAGCAGGAAATGCTGGAAACACTCAGCAGGTCTGGCAGCTTCTGTGGAGAGTGAAAAACAGAGTTTGTAATATTACACTTTGTGGTAATATGTCATTATTCTTTGCCTTTTGATCCAGAATGGTCTGATCAGTTGATGATAAAGAAACCACCAATCTTTAGAATGAAGCAAACTAATTAATTGAATAACGATTAATTAAATAAAGTTTGAACACACTTTATTAGTAGTTATAGCTCTGTACTAAGATTAGAGTCTGTTAAACAGTAATCTATAATCTAGTATTAATTGATGATGTCCTTGTGCTAACTCTCTGTAATCTAAACTACTCCTCGTGCTGTGATCAATACTTCTCCTTTGCTAAACTGCTACTAACTACCCAACATTCCGCAAGGTCTGATATTTATACTGGGAATTGGTGTTGCCCTTTAATGTTTGAATTACACGGAGATGTAATAATTAACACTTCACTGGCGTACGTATATAGGTTTCATTACATCACCGTTTTTAACATTTATTTTCAATGTACGAGAAAGGAAAAAATGTATAATATTACTACAATACATGATATGTATATAGCTTTGAAACGTAGTGAAAATCAATAACGAAAAAGTTCAACAGGCATGATTCACAAATGGAGACTGTCCTAATTTTCACTCGTGGTGTGTTGAAGTACAAACAAGTCATCATCAGGTGTTCAACTGGTTGAACTGCTTTTGTTCTCTGACCTGGTCTTTTATTGTGCTTGTGGTATCGATTTTGTATGTCACTTGCCTTATAAACTGGTTTGCTTTTTTTTTTGGAGCAAATCCGAATTCATGCAATTTGTTGGCATGACATTTGTTTTATCTGAACAAAGTCCATTTGATGTTTCTACTCCTGCCATTGTTTTGGACTGTGCTGTTCGGTTGTCCTTCAGTTTCAGAGATGAACCATTGTGCACAGTTCGTTGTTCTGTAGTTTCTCTTTTTGTGCTGAAGAACTGTTCCGTCTAGATTGTTACAGTCATCTTCAAACTTTTTAGTTTCGGTGTCCTTTGTATTATTTGATGTGCATTGAGCTTTATGATCGGAGCTTCATGTGAACGATCTGATGTTTCATTGATCTTGGTTACATCAGTCACTTCTGGTTGATCTGATTTATCGTTGATCTCTTGGTGCTCCTCTTCTGGAGTGAACGTCTCGAAGATGTTGTTTTCTTGTAGGTGGTTTAGAATAGATGTGGTTTCAATTGATTAATTTATTGTTTTACATTGATTGTCCTGTTCTTTTGTACAGCTGAGCTGAGATCTGTCAGTCTCGCTGTTGTCTTGCACATCTTGTATGCTAATTGTGATCATTGTGTCACTATTCGCAAAGACAGTGAGTAGACATTCATAGTCTTCTTCTTGCATTGTTCTCTCTCTGGAGTCTTTCATTGCTTCCATTCTGGAGTCTGTCAATGATCTCTGTGGAGTCTTTCATCGCTCTCTGTGAAATCGTGCCGTGCTCTCTCTCTCTCTCTGGAGTCATTCGGTACTCTGTGGAGTCTCTCTCTTTTTATTCATTTGACAGGTTACTGTCGTCTAATGAATCAACGATCAAGGTATTGGATTTATCTACCATTAGTGGAGTGGTATTTAGCTTTTGAACCGTGTTGCTAATAAAATGATCATCATATCCGAATATCTCTGCTATCCAAGAATAGTATTCTTCAATGTAGTATTGATCATTTTTAGTTAAAGATCTGTTGACATTTCCTTCATGTTAAATGCTGAAACGTCTTGTTGCATGGTGCTGCAAAAGTTTTCTTCATCTGTGTTGAAATTCAGGCATTGTTCTGCCTTGCAAGGTAACAAATTTGTATTTTGTACCTGTTTTTCTCAATTTTCTGGCAGTTTCCCTTTAAGTGGGCTTGTCCAAAATGTTCTGACGTAATGACATTAGTGATGTCATACGTAATCTTAGATTGCCAAAATGCAAATCGATCTTCCCGAGTGCATTCTTTTTTCAACTGTGCATGCGCAGCTTCTCGCGCATGCGCAGACCGGTATTTTTCCAGTTTGCATCTTTTTTGGAAGTGCGCATGTGCGTACTGATCCCACATATGCGCTTAACGGGCAGAGTCGGAAAAGCGCATTTTTTTGGGTGCACTTGCGCACAGTCATCTTTTTTAGCGCAAATAATTTTCTGCTGCACCACAGCTTCAACGCAGTGAAAATTCTCTTTACCTTGACGATTAAACATGTTGGCACATCTATTTTTAGATTGCTTCCTCGCATAGCACATTTTAAACAAATCTTGAGACAGCATTTGTTTGTTGCTTTCGCACGCAGTCTTTTGAAGAACTCTTCATCACTTTCACAATATTGATCAAATTTTTTAACTGCCAGTTCAAAGTTTTCTTTTTCAGCATCATTCTCAAAATGGAATGTGTTATATACTTCTATGGCCCAGCCATGAGCAATAATACGGCAGTTTTTCGTTCATCTCTGGCAGTTTCTAGATTAGAGGATGAGAGATAGAGTTGAAACTCTTGTTTAAACACTCGCCAGTTAGCATTATAATTACAGTTCATCCAGAGTCGTCGTGGAGCTTGAGCTTTCTCCATCAGCCCTGGATTCATCGATGTCTTGCAGTAACAGGTCTTTGGTGCTTCGAAATTCGAATTGCTTCTTAACTTTCTGTACTAGATCCTCACGAAACTAAACTAGTTAGCTACAGTAGACATATCTGGTACCATGTTATAGTACGTGGTCCATTAAATTTTAAAGGTTTCCACTCCCGGAAGCATGTTATATTACACTTTGTGGTAATATGCCGTTATTCTTTGCCTTTTGATCCAGAATGGTCTGATGAGTTGATGTTCAAGAAACCACCAATCTCCTATGGGAGGTGTTGGGGAGGTTTGGATTTGGTGAAGGGTTCATTAGATGGGTAAGGCTGCTATATGAGGCCCCGATGGTGTGCGTGGCCACGAATAGGAGGAGGTCGGAGTACTTCCGGCTTTACCGAGGGACCAGGCAGGGTTGCCCCTTGTCCCCCTTGTTGTTTGCAATCGAGCCGCTGGCGATGGCATTGAGAGATTCAGAGAGGTGGAGAGGCTTGGTGCGAGGTGGAGAGGAACATAGGGTGTCGTTGTATGCCGATGACCTGTTACTGTATGTGGCGGACCCGGTGGGAGGGATGCCAGGAGTGATGGAGTTACTAGCCGAGTTTGGGACCTTCTCAGGTTATAAATTAAACTTAGGCAAGAGCGAGGTGTTTGTGGTGCACCCTGGAGACCAGGAGGAAGGAATTGGTAGGCTCCCGCTTAGGCGGGCAGGGGAGAGCTTTAGGTACCTGGGGGTGCAAGTGGCCAGGGACTGGGGGACTCTCCACAAGCATAACTTTACCAGACTGGTAGATCAGATGGAGGAGGAGTTCAGGAGGTGGGACATGCTGCCATTGTCGTTGACGGGGAGGGTGCAGTCCATCAAAATGACAGTGCTTCCGAGGTTCTTGTTCCTTTTTCAGTGCCTGCCCATATTTATCCCCAGGGCCTTCTTTAGGAGAGTGACCGGCAGTATTCTGAGCTTTGTGTGGGCACATGGGACTCCGAGAGTGAGGAGGGTGTTCCTGGAGCGAGGAAGGGATAGAGGCGGGCTGGCGCTGCCCAACCTTCTGGGGTACTATTGGGCAGCCAATGTGTCAATGGTGTGTAAATGGGTGATGGAAGGGGGAGGGGCGGCGTGGAAAAGAATGGAGATGGCGTCATGTAGAGGTACGAGCCTGGGTGCCATGGTAACGGCACCGTTGCCGCTCTCCCCTAAGAGGTTTACCACGAGCCTTTGCTGTGGTGGCGGCGACCCTAAGAATCTGGGGACAGTGGAGACGGCATCGGGGGGAAACAGGGGGCTCGATGGAGGCTCCACTGGGTGGCAACCATCGGTTCATCCCGGGGAACACGGATGGGGGATTCAGGGGGTGGCAAAGGGCGGGCATCAGCAAATTGAGGGACCTGTTTATTGGCGGGAGGTTTGCGGGCCTGGGGGAACTGGAAGATAAATTTGGCCTTCCCCAGGGGAACATGTTCAGATACCTGCGGGTAAAGGCGTTTGCTAGGCGACAGGTAGGGGGATTCCCTTTGCTGCCCTCGCAGGGGACGATGGACAGAGTGCTTTCGGGGGTGTGGGTAGGAGAGGGGAAGGTGTCTGACATCTATAAGGTAATGCAGGAGGTGGAGGAGTCATCAGTGGAGGAGCTGAAGGCTAAATGGGAGGAGGAACTCGGGGAGCAGATAGAGGACGGGACTTGGGCGGAGGCCTTGGAGAGAGTCAACTCTTCCTCCTCATGTGCGAGGCTTAGTCTCATCCAATTTAAGGTGCTGCACCGGGCCCACATGTCCGGGACTAGGATGAGTAGGTTCTTCGGGGGTGAGGACAGGTGCACCAGATGTTCGGGGAGTCCTGCGAACCACACCCATATGTTCTGGGCATGCCCAGCACTGGAAGAATTCTGGAAAGGGGTGGCGGGGACGGTGTCGAGGGTGGTTGGATCCAGGGTCAAACCAGGGTGGGGACTCGCGATTTTTGGAGTTGCGGTAGAGCCGGGAGTGCAGGAGGCGAAAGAGGCCGGTGTCCTGGCCTTTGCGTCCCTAGTAGCCCGTCGAAGGATTCTGTTACAATGGAAGGATGCAAGGCCCCCAAGCGTGGAGACCTGGATCAGTGACATGGCGGGATTTATAAAATTGGAAAAGGTCAAATTTGCCCTGAGAGGATCAATACAAGGGTTCTATAAACGATGGCAGCCTTTTCTGGACTTCCTGGCTCAGAGATAGGTAACTGGGTCAATAGCAGCAGCAACCCGGGGGGGGGGGGGGGGGGGGGTGCATTATTGTAGTGTTTATTCTGTAACTTTATAGTGTGTTAATTTGCGTTGTTGTTAAAATGCTGGGTTGTTCATGGGGATGGGGTGAATGTATATGATTGTTAATATTATTGTTATTTTCGGTATTTTACTAAGGTGCGTCAATGTTGTATAAAATCAAAATTTCTCAATAAAAATTATTTAAAAAAAAGAAAAAAAAAGAAACCACCAATCTTTAGATTGAAGCAAAACTAATTGAATAACGATTAATTAAAGTTTGAACACACTACAAAGCTATAACTACTAATAAAGTTAAACAGTAATCTATATTCTAGTATCAACTAATGATGTCCTAATGCTAACTCTCTGTAATCTAAACTACTCCTCGTGCTGTGATCAATACTTCTCCTTTGCTAAACTGCTACTAACTACCCAACATTCCCCGAGGTCTGATATTTATACTGGGAACTGGTGGTGCCCTCTAGTGTTTGAATTACACCGAGATGTAATAATTTTTAAACCAATTGTTTTTTTAATTGTTTTTAGGGTGGCCAATCCACCTAACCTGCACATCGTTAGGTTACATAGAACATAGAACAGTACAGCACAGAACAGTCCCTTCGGCCCTCAATGCTGTGCCGAGCCATGATCACCCCACTCAAAACCACGCATCCACCCTATACCCGCAACCCAACAACCCCCCCCTTAACCTTACTTTTTATTAGGACACTACGGGCAATTTAGCATGGCCAATCCACCTAACCCGCACATCTTTGGACTGTGGGAGGAAACCGGAGCACCCGGAGGAAACCCACGCACACAGGGGGAGGACGTGCAGACTCCACACAGACAGTGACCCAGCCGGGAATCGAACCTGGGACCCTGGAGCTGTGAAGCATTTATGCTAACCACCATGCTACCCTGCTGCCCCAGGTTGTAGGGGTGAAACCCACGCAGGCATGGGGAGAATGTGCAAACTCCAGACAGACAGTGACCCAGGGCCGGGAGTCGAAACCCGGTCCTAAGTGCCGCAGTCCCAATGCAAACCACTGAGGCATATGCCACCGTTGAGATGTAATAATTAACCCTTCACTGGCGCACCTATAAAAATATCACTACAGAGTTAACGGGAAAAATTCTCGCAAAAAAGGCGGATTATTCAGCCCGCCACAAGATCGCCACAGGCAGGATGCGGACCATGTTAAGGTACATCGTGGCCAGAGAATCTTGACCCAAGTGTCTTTTGGAGCTTGGGCAGTTTCTCACTGGAAAATCTCACACTTTGAATTTTTTTCTGCAGTGGGGAACTAAAGATGCTCGCAAGACCGGCTCCTCCGAGATCAGGGCCCCAATTTTAAAGGGTACCCATATCTCAAAGTTAGGTCGAGGGCCCCTCATATGCCCCCACCCAGGAAAATTGTGATTTCCCCCGCAGAAATGGGCAACACACCCAAATCTCGACTTCGGAGCGGCAAAGTGCTCCACCCCCCCCAATCACTGGATGTCCACATGACCCCCTTCCCTACCCGGCCCCACATTCATTCATCCTCACCGTCCCCACCCTCTCAGGAGCATACCCCACTGTGGGTCGCTGAGGGCCCCCCTTTAAGACTATCCCACTTTCAGGCACCTTCCGACCCTTCATAACCTCCCTTCACCCCCATTTCATAGGCATGGACCCACTCAGGCCCCGTTCCTTGGCAATTACCTGTGGTACCCTGGCAGTGCCAACCTCGCACCGCTTTCAATATGGCGTCCGGACAGGATAGCGGATTATGCGCCATCAGCTCTGCTCTGCCATGGAATTCAGCACAAAACACCTTGGTGTATAACAAATGAGGTCAAGGCCAGAGAGTTGGAGTGTTTTCCCATTGGCTACCACAATGGGAAACACTCCATGTTTCTGCTCCACCACAGCAATTAGTCCTAGAATGGGAGAATTCTGCCCCCAGTCTTTGAATATGAACCTCTTCTCATTGCATCACCATCTTTAAAGTAATTTCTGACCTTCTGCCTTCAGCCAGGATCCCACCTGAACTGGAGTTTCTCCAGAAGTGAATCCCCAATCACGCAAATGGATATCCATTTCTGTATTTCATTTTACCTTTAAGTTATTCAGAGCTGTAAAACCCCTCTTTCATATCCCCCTACTGTGTGTCATCATCACCCACCTCTCCAGGTTTGAATGTGTGAAAGACTAAATTTCTAATTTAATTCTAAGAGTTTGCTGCGAATCATTTTAAACATTGATTGCACAAAGGGTTTTTGTAACAAGCGCCACACCTATTTTTCAAACAAACACCTCTGCTTACAAGCGGACTGTGAGAATTAAGACATCCAGTTATGCATTGCTCTCCTGTCCATAACAAAGCCACTTGGATGTGTTGCACGTTTTACTTGAGTGTAATTCGCGTTTATTGGAGTGTATTAACACGCCTCCGTTTAAAGGCCGTGTGCTTAACACTGCTAGGCTCTATATGTGTATTTTCAGCTCGGGAGTCGCCAGGTGTCGTATAAACACCTCACAAATATTCCAAGGTCAGGTTCAAAGTAATACAACTATACACCGATTAGTAAGTTCCAAACGATTAGTATTTATTATTACAAATATAATAAATACGCATGCACATGCTAAGGGACTAAGCTACAACTAAACTAAGCGATCAGAATACTGAACTAAACAGGAACAGGCAAGGTCAGGGAGCGAGGCCTTCGTTTCGATCTTGGTCTGTAACCTTCAGAGAGTGTGCTGGTCGCTGGGGGTCTAGTGGGGCTGGTTCACGTAGCGAGCGTCGTATTGTCACTTACGGTTCGGCGGCTGGTGCTCAACGGCTGGAGTCAGGATACAAGTCGAAGTTCTGGGTCGAAGTCAAAGCCGGAGCACAAAAACAGACCGGACCATGTGTGGGGGTCTATCTTTTATAGGGCCCCCAATGTCCGTGCCTTTTTTGGGGCGGGCTTTTACTTTCAGGTATTGATTGGATCAGCTCCCAATCGATATCTTTCGAATCCCCCAATGTGAGGGTCTCTCCTCGATGGAGGGGGCGGTCTCTATGGTCTTTTGTGGTGGATACCTTTGGTGCCGCTCTGTCTGGACATCCACTTAAAGTATCTATTCAAACCCAAATGTTGCCATTGTGTGTGCCCAGATCTGGATTGCCTCATTAATATGCAAAGCGTTTTGCTATTAACACCTTTGGTTGAGATCTTCCACCTGGCCAGAAACTAGTTTTGCTGCGTGCAAAATGCTAATCAGTCTTTGCAGACTGCTTGTCTTGGCTAAACTGCTTTTTCCCTGCAGTCTTAGCAGTTCTCCATCTTGTTAGCCCAGTGTCCATCTTAGGTGGCTACAGATGAATCACTAACTTCCCAGGGCAACTAGAGGGTAATAATTGCCAGTTTTGAATACGATACTCACACCTCAAGATGATTTATGATTTCCTATATTGTAAACTCTGATCTCAACTACTCTGAAGGAATCATTCCAGGCTATTCTTGCTTATCCTGCTATTATCTAATCACAGAGAAACTTTGGCCAAACTGGAAGCAGGATGCAAAATTGCATGCATATTGAGTGTTTTGACACAATGTATGAGGAGAACCTAGCAGTTAGTGGACACTGGAATGATTGGCATTACTGATCTTATACACTATACCTTTGTATCCAGGATCCTTTGCAAACAAATCTACAAAACAGTACAGTATTTCAAATTACTTACCAACTGCTTCAGTGTATTCCTCCGAGTGATTCAAAGCTGATGTTCCAATGTAAAAGTAGGGGTGAATTCCAGGAACAATGAAAGAAACATTACCAAAATCTGTGGAGCCTAAAAGCCAAAAGGTAAAGAAATCTATTAACATATTTTCTAACCAACCTGCCACACTAGGGCATTCTAGAAAGTCATATTCAAATACAATAATGGATTTAAAATTACACAGAAGCAATATAGTGTTTAGTTATCGAAAAATTATCTAATTATTTAGATACCATAAAATTAAAGAATCCAATGCTTATTGTGAGTTACGCAACTTTAATATGGAGGTGAGAGGAAAGATTCAGCTATAAATAGAACGCTGCATCCTAGCCTTCCACAAAATACCATCACTGCTATACAATGGAAGGGGTCACCCATTGTTAACTTGTTCAACAACAAGTAAATAGATGTTTGTCCTATTCAATACCATCTGGAAATTTGGAAGTTGGGATAGGAAGTATTACTGCCCAGGTAGCTGATCTGCAGAGCAAATCCGCACATTGCAATCTAATCTGGTAAACATTACAATTCACAATATCATGCCGATTTATTACTCTTTGAAAAACTGTACATTATTAGAGAATATAAAATTTTAGACCCATAGAATCCCTCCAGTGCAGATGGATTGGATTTGTTTATTGTCACGTGTACCGAGGTACAGTGAAAAGTAATTTTCTGCAAGCAGCTCAACAGATCATTCAGTACATGGAAAGAAAAGGGAATTACTTTCAGGAAGGCCAATCTGACTTTGAAAGCTGTGATGGTGGGCATGGGTGAATTATGGGCTGCTGGAGCACCCGACAGCGGATTGTTGGTTACCTGCTTGAACCGAGCATAGAATGCATTAAGTTCATCAGGGAGGGGTGCACTGCTGCCAGAGACACTGCTCGGCTTCGCTTTGTAGCCCGTTATGTTGTTTAGTTCTTGCCACAACCGCCGAGAGTCTGTCTGTGACTCTAGCTTAGTTTGATATTCTCTCTTGGCATCTCGGATGGCTTTGCGGAGGTCATACCTGGATTTCTTGTATAGGACAGGGTCGTCTGCCTTGAACACCTCAGATCTGTCCTTCAGTAGGGAGTCAATCTCGCGGTTGAGCCATGGTTTCCAGTTGGGGAACGCACGTACTGCTTTCTTTGGCACGCAGTCGTCCACACATTTTCTGATGAAGTTTGTGACGGTGGTGGCATACTTATTTAAGTTAGTCACTGAGTTCTTAAATATGGACCAGTCCACTGTCTCTAAGCAGGCCATTCGGCCCATCGAGTCTGCACCGACCCTCTGAAAGAACACCCTACCTAGGCTAAGCCACCGTCCTAACACCGCAATCCTACCTAAGCTACACATCCCTGGGCACCAAGGGGCAATTTTATCATGGCCAACCCACCTAAGCTGCACATCTTTAATCTGTGGGAGGAAACAGGAGCACCCAGAGGAAACCCACACAGACACGGGGAGAACGTACAAACTCCACAGAGTCAGCCGAGGCAGGAATTGGACAGAAGTACTTGAAGCTGTGAGGCAGCAGTGCTAACCACCGTCCCACAACATTTTGTTGAACAAAATGTATTTAAAAAGCCAAGAGTAAACAGGAAAACTTTTCAAATATTAACATTCAGTTTTATTGGCAACATATCACTACTATTAAATTGTCAGAGATTTGAGAAGCTGTTCTAGAATAAAACTGATAAAGGCACTTCCAAAGTTTCACAGCAGTGTCTGCAACTCAAAAGCTTTTAAACTATGATTTTCAGATCTTGTCGTATGACTTCCGGAGAAACAAAGGGAAACTACAAAAGGAGATGAGGCAACATTCAAGGAAAAAAATATTTTATTTCTGACAGCAAATTTGAAAAACGGATTTTTAAACTTCTTTAGCCGATTGGTAGGAAATAATTTGAGTAATTATTATATAGATAGCATGCCTACAGCAGAGGTGAGCCTCAAGATGCTGAGAGTTTCAGAGTAAATTGTGCACAATTTGTAAAAAATAAAATGGTTTCAAAAAGATCATAGAATTTACAGTGCAGAAGGAGGCCATTCGGGCCCACTGAGTCTGCACTGGCCCTTGGAAAGTGCACCCTACTTAAGCCCACAATTCCACCCTATCCCTGTAACCCAGTAATCCCACCTTACCTTTTTGGACACTAAGGGCAATTTATCATGGCCAATCCACATAACCTGCACATCTTTGGACTGTGGGAGGAAACCGGAAGACTCGGAGGACACCCACGCAGACACAGGGAGGAAGTGTGGACTCCACACAGACAGTGACCGAGGTCGGGAATTAAACCTGTGACGCTTGTGCTGAGAAGCAACAGTGCTAACCACTGTGCTACCATGCCACCCTTAATGCTCACTACTAGAAACTACTTACTTAATAGAAACTGTTAAAAATTGATCAGTAACTTGGCTGCTTTCTGCCGATTCCATTGGCCAGAAATAATGCAGGACATGTTGGGGCTGGGCAGGAGTTGGAAAAGAGAGAAAGGAAGGATGACCAGAACAAACATTGAGTAAACCAGAAAAAATTTGCATGAAAATTAAAGCAGCAAAAAGCGAAAATAAATACAAGCTGCACCAGACACTACCAACTGGTCAGAAATGAAAATTGTAAAAAGATACTATAACTAATTTACCTGTTAGTGAATTCGGAATTTTATTAGTTTTGAATTCCATGCCAAGGCTTCTGCCATTTACCTCATACAAACGTTGAAGAGTCTCATTAGGAATCACATTATAGTATACTTTCTCACCAAATTCCAGTTCTACCTGTAAGATTATAATAGTATTAGCATTCGTAAATGATTTGTCCAGAACAGTTAGTAAATAACCAGTCTCTTGGGATTCAAAGTATTTAGGCAAATTGAAACATTAATTGATTTCACTGGAAATAGGAACAGATTTCAAACTAGACTTAAATAGTTGTGTTTGGCTCCTATAAATCTAGCTACACCGAACTATAGTTCCTCTCTGTTGCATTCTGAAAAGAAAAAAGGTAGAGGTTACATGTTGTTTGTGCAAGATTGAACTGTTTCTGTCCTTACAAAATTGAAACAGAAACTTGTGAATCTGGGAATTATTCATAATTTGTGGCATGAAATTAATCTTGTAGAAATAAAGGTATTTTTAAAAATAAATATATTATTTAATTTCAGAAGGCGGTCTTATCTGGGATTTCTAACCCAACCTGGCTGCCTCTGGTTTCCAAGCCTGCTCTCCCAACTTCCAAGGTTTGCTTGGTTTCTTTTGTAAGGATCCTCCTCTTTAAACCATGTTTGTTCCCTATTTTCCCCTTTGTTATTTTTATTTTTCCTATTATTATTTTTGTCCATTGACGATTAATGGGCCTATGCTTTTAATGCGGACTTTGCCTTTAATTAGAGCAGAAGCCAGTGTTGGTTTAAACTGAAGATTGACCGGTGACTCTAAAGCATAGTAGTCTGCATGAAGTTGCCTGTTAATTCCAAATCAGCAGATTCCAGAGCGATTTGACCGACATTCCAGTGATGACTCAGAGTGATGGACTTGGCTGGCAACCAATGCGCTGGCTTTGCCGATACCGAGTTCTGACTTCTCTGGAACATTCTTCAGAGCCATGACGTTCCATTTTTACTTGCGAGTTTGAATTCCGGCAGTGGAGGTGAAAGATCCAGCTGAACTCGCTCCAAAAAAATGAAAATCCAGCTAACTCTTTCTGTCCAATCAGCCTGTGAATATTGGGGGTGGGATTCTCTCATCCTGAGGCTAAGTGTTGACGCCGTCGTAAACGGCGTTGCATTTCACGATGGCGTCAACATGCCCCCAGGAACAGCGATTCTGACCCCTACAGGGGACCAGCACAGCACTGGAGTGACCCACGCCGCTCCAGCTGCCGATACCAGCATCAAATGGGCGCTGCGGATCTGCGCATGCACAGTGCGACCGGCGCGATTGCGTGTATGCGCAGTGGCTCCCTTCTCCGCAGCATGGCGTCGGGCTACTGCGGCCGGCACGGAGCAAAAGAGGCCCCCAGCCCGAGAGGCCGGTCCACCAATCGGTAGGCCCCGAGGTCGGACCCCCCCCCCCCCCCCCCCCCTACAAGGCCGCCCCCGGATGGATGCACGCCTAGGTCCCGCCGGGTAAGACCACACATGGTGAGGGAAGGGGGGGGGGGCGTGTAGAGCGGCTCCAACCAGCGCCGCACCGGCGCCAATTCTCCGCTCTCCGGAGAATCGGTGGACCAGCGCCGGGCCATCGTCGTGCGATTCGCGCCCGGTCTGCCAATTCTCCGGCCCGGCCTGGGCTGAGAGAATCACGCCCTGGATTCCTGAAAACAGGGCTTGGAGAAGACCCCACAGGCTCAGAGCAAAATCTGAAGAAACAAAGCCTCTGTCACTCCAGAAAAGGTGTTTGAAAGCCAGTTCAGGATACATTAGACTTTAAACCTCACTCAAGATGCACTGAAGAAATCCTCAACTGAAGCAATTTTTACCTTTTTCCGTTAACCCGTATTATTTTCACCTGTTTCCACCCCTCTGTGTATGTCTGACTTGTGTGTGGGTGGGTAGAGTTAAAAGGGGGGCAGGGCAGTAGCAGGTTAGCTTGCCATTAATCTATTATAGTCACTGTATATTTCATCTTTATTTCTGTTATAAATAAACATTAATTATGTTTCAATTTTTAAACCTGGTGACTGTAAATTATTGGGCAGCCAAGGGCCAAAGATTTCGGAAATTTTATACAAATTATTGGTTAATTCACTTGTGTTAGGACTCCGGTGTCTGTGTCGAGGGGTCCTCCGCGCACTAGCCAGGGTGTCATAACACTTTCTATAAAAAGCCTGTCAGGCGTATTTGAAACAAGCGCCACATCTGCTCATCCAACAAATGCTCTCATGCCCTCACAGACATAGACACAGAATTTACAGTGCAGAAGGAGACATTCAGCATATCGAGTCTGCACCGGCCTTTGGAAAGGGCACCCCACTTAAGCCCATACCTCCGCCCCGTAATCCAGCAACCCCACCCAATTCCTTTGGACACTAAGAGCAATTTAGCATGGCCAATCCACCTAACAAGTATGTCTTTGGACTTCTTCACATTCCATGGATCCCACTGTTCTTGCTATTCCATCCATTCCCCCCTCCTGGCTCCATGCTTGTCCCAGACATTACTGATCACTCTTAAACTATACTGTCCGTGAAAACACCATAGAAATATCAACTATTGAAACTGACTTCAACAGCAATCAAAA
Organism: Scyliorhinus canicula; assembly: GCF_902713615.1. NCBI lineage: Eukaryota > Metazoa > Chordata > Chondrichthyes > Carcharhiniformes > Scyliorhinidae > Scyliorhinus > Scyliorhinus canicula. The sequence continues at coordinate 61,017,542 of NC_052151.1, read as the reverse complement.
AAACATTAGATTAACAAATCACCAGCACTAACTACTTAGAACACAGAATAATTATAACACACAAGGCTATCAATTGGCCCATCATGTCCATGCTGGCCCAGTTCAAGAGGAATTCAGCTTGTGCCACTCCTGCCTTTTCCCTGTAGTTCTATAGATTGACTTACCTCAAGCAAAACCCATGCAAATAGTGTGGAGCATGATCAAAGCTCCAAAGTGATCATGTTGCTAATGCCTTGCTTCTTCTCAGCTATTTGTCTGTCTCAGTCTCATTTCCTCCTCCTCAGCTTCTTTACCCTCAACTCCTTTCGAGTCTCTATTCTCCTGCTGCTCCTTTTCTTCTCTCCTTTCTCAATAGTGGGTGGTAAGGCAAGTTGTCGTGCCAGTTGCATTTGGTGTGGGCATTGTGCAGAAAGTGTAGTTTTTTGTGGCTCCCCACCCACCCCCTCTTCCCTCATCACGGGTTTCCCATTGTGTTCTCCAATCTATCATGGATCACTCCCTCTGCCTCCCCCATTGTACCAACAAAGAAATAGCAATCATCTTTGGCAACCCTAAGTAAAGCACAAGCGAATAATTAGCTGACTTCAAATATACAGATTTTTATTTTTTTAATGAAATTTAACAAAAGTAATCTTTTTATTTTCACACACTGGCCCCCACAAAAGTGAATTTTAAACTTGCGAACGCCAGATTTCCCTTTTGTATGACAAATTCATAGGCTTAAAAAAAAAATTATAAGAGTTTATGATCTTTCAGCTTCTCCTTTAATCCCAGGTTTATGCATTAGTCTTTACTTATATCGTATAGAAACATATAAAATTATGAAGGGAATAGATAGGATAGATGCGGGCCGGTTGTTTCCACTGGCGGGTGAAAGCAGAACTAGGGGGCATAGCCTCAAAATAAGGGGAAGTAGATTTAGGACTGAGCTTAGGAGGAACTTCTTCACCCAAAGGGTTGTGAATCTATGGAATTCCTTGTCCAGTGAGGCAGTTGAGGCTCCTTCATTACATGTTTTCAAGAGAAAGATACATAGTTTTTTGAAGAATAAAGGGATTAAGGGTAATGGTGTTCAGGCCGAAAAGTGGGGCTGAGTCCACAAAAGATCAGCCATGATCTCATTGAACGGCGAAGCAGGTTCAAGGGGCCTGATGGCCTACTCCTGCTCCTAGTTCTTATGTTCTGTAATAGTATAAAAAAAGAATGATAAAACCGCTTGTTACTTTCCGGTTTGCTGTCTGTGCGGAAAAATATTGACTGGCTGCTTATGCTTGCTGATATCTTTGGATACCAGAAAGCCAATATAACTGATGCCAGAACTAAATTAACATCAGAAAACTAGCTCTTTGTGGACAGTTATTAGGAGTCAACGGAAAACAAATTTACTTCCAGTGCCTGCAAAATCCAGGTCAAAGTCTGCAACAAGTGGTTCGACGCGTTTATACAATTATCATCATGCAATAACTACCTGGCATCCCGTTGCCAAGCTCGCAGCTTTGAAGCACTGTGTTGCTTTTTCACACAGGGTACACAGGTCTTTGTATTTTGTAGTACGGAGATAAAATAGCAGCTCAGAGTACGATGGAATAATGTTAGGCTTCACTCCTCCATGTTTGATAATACCTAGCAACAAGACAGCATAGTGATCAAACAATCAAATAATTATGGAAAATCCACATCAGAATCATAGAACCCTTACATGCAGAAGACCGCCATTTGGCCTATCAAATCCACACCGACCCTCCGAAGGAGCACCCTACCTCGGCTCACGCTACACCCCCCCCCCCCCCCCCCCCCCCCCTCTCTCCTTTCCCCGTAACCCCACCGAACCTTCTGGACACTAAGAGGCAATTTATCATAGCCAATCTACCTAACCTGCACATCTTTCAACTGTGGGAGGAATTTATCATGGCCAATCTACCTAACCTACACATCTTTCGACTGTGGGAGGAAGCCGGAGGACCCGGAGGAAACCCACACAGACACAGTGAGAATGTGCAAACTTCACACAGCAAATAAGGCCGGAATTGAACATGGGCTAACCACTGACACCATGCCATAATGTTTACTCATTATATCTTCTTACATGTGTTCACTGTTTTTTGAACTCCATGCCTTAATCTATAATTAGTAAGAAAATCCATTTGGGTGGATTCAACGGTTATGAGTCTGAGGTTTTAGATGTTGGTTATGTTTCAAACTGCCTCTTAATTCAAGGTAAAATGTAGTGGAGAGGAACACGTGGTCTCTCACTAGTTCTACCTGACAGTAAGCCTATGCAACCTGGTTACCATGGACATCAGAGGCCCAGGACACGCCCTATTGAAGCCCTAAGTGCCAGCTTTCACATCTGAACACCAAAGAACGAGGAGCACAGACTTATTGGGCGGGATTCTCCCAGATCAGCGAGGTTGCCCGACGCCAGCGTAAAACACGGCACAAACCAGTCCGGCGTCAGGACGACCGGAATTTGCGGAATTCTCTGCACATCCGGGGGTTTAGGCCGGCGCTGGAGGGGTTGTCGCCGCACCAAAGGGACTGCGGAATGCGCGAGTTAGTGCATGTGCAGAACGGCCGGTGTATTCTGGCGCATTCGCAGGGGGGTGTCAGCTCTTCGCCGGCCATGGCGGAGCCCTACAGGGGCTGGCACGGAAGGAAGAAGTGCCCCCACGGCACAGGCCCGCCTGCTGATCGCTGGGCCCCGATCGCGGGCCAGGCCATAGTGAGGCCCAGGCCAGATCCCCCCCCTCCCCCGCCCGAGGACTGCACCGCCATGTGGGACCATGTCCAGTCCATGCCGGTGGGACCGGCCAGAAGCCAAAGGCCACGCGGCCCATCGGGGCCCGGAGAATTGCCGGGGGGGGGGGGGGGGGGGGGGGGGGGGGGGCGCTGCCAACTGCCCCCGTCTGCTGTGGCATGATCCCCGCCCCCGCCCCCGCCAGAAAACCGCCACCGGAGAATACGGCAGCCGGCATCGGATCGGCCCGGGCGGGATTCACGCCGCCCCCCCAGAGATTCTCCGGCCCGGCCGGGGGGTGGGGGTCCAGAGAATCCCTGGGGGGGCAGCGTGAATCCCGGCATTAAAACAGCAGCTACTACGAACACCAAGGGAAAAGGGCAGACTGGGGATGGGAGCTCGGTCATTGGTTGACGATATGGGACCAGCAGAAAGTTAAGGACTGGAAGGTTCACGCTCGTGTATCGTAATATGTTTTCTAAGTAATGTTATTTTTAATTTGATACATTAAATGATCCTTTGGGGGGGAATTCTTCCACCTGGGACTACGTCCCATGGCGGGGCTGGGAATGTGGAGTGTTTCCCGCTGAGGAGGCTGACGGGAAACCATGTTATATCTTCCAGCTTTGCCCTCATCAATTATTTAGCCGGGTGTTTTGTGCCATATTCTGGGATGGGGCATGCCTGATGGTGCATATGCCTCTGTTGTATCTGAGTGCCCTATTGAAAAGGTGCCCAGCCTGGAGGTCATACTTGCCCCTCGATGGCCGGGGACCTGGCAGGGCAGTTATGCCAGCTGTGCACTGCCAGAGGGCAGGTCCTCTGGTGACCCCATAGTGGAGGATCGCTCACTTGGGTGCCCATTGCTTAAGCAGGAACTCATTCATTTGACTGGTCCCAACAGTGCCAGAGGGAGTGGTGGTAGCTACTACTGGAACCGCAGCAAGTTTCCAGCAGAGACCTTTGCTGAGGCAGGATGGGAAGGTAAATAGGATGGGTTTTCAGCAGGCCTGGCTAGCAGGCCTTAGCGAGGGGTGGGATGCCAGTGTGGATAAGCCAGGGGGCTCGAATAGAACTAGGAACCTGTAAAGCAACGCCTTGCCTGCCAGCGAATCGAGCAGATCACTGAAAAAGACTCAAGTGGCCCAAGGATAGGCAAGTCACTTGACCATTCCACCACTCAAATTCCACGAGGAACAAGGGCCATGACATTATGCTCATGTTCACACCTCTCATCCCAGCCTTTGGAATGTAAAATTCTGTCCTAGGTTTTCACAAAAATGAAAAAGAAAATATTTAACAAAAAATAGATACCAGCAAGTGCATGGAGCAATGTGATTCAACATCTGAAATTACCAACACATTCTGAAAATATTCAACTGACCATGAAGTTTCCAGTCTGGCTTTAGCTGCTGTCTCAATGCTGACAGGTTGGTGTAAGCCAAAACTGCAGCATCTAACGCATTTATTCCTTCCCAGGGATAACCAGCAGCATGAGTGGCTTTTCCAAAATACTTCACAGTGACTCTGAAAATATGTAAATACAAAAAAAAAACCCACTCACTTTACTTACAACTGGGGCAACATTCATAAATTACAGATGTATTGGCACAAAGTCCCTTACTCCCTTTCATTTCAAAGAATTGAATGTCTACAATTAGTTTACAGTCTTGCGAACATCAAGGTTGCAAAACCAAAAGTTAAATTCAGTTCCTTTCACTCTGCACATTAGCTCCAACCAAAAAGAACTCACCTCATGATATTTCAATTTCCCACATAACCACCCATTGCCTCTCAAAAACAATAACTGGTTGTGTACTGGGAATTGCAAGAACAAAATGTCTTGAAATCGAACTACTGCCCGCTCAAAAGATTCATTGCAAAATTTAGGGAAGCTGCCCTAGAAAAATGAACTCTTGTTTATAGCAGCTGCTTCCATCAAGTCTAGCACAAAGTGAATTCAGACTTTTAACCAATATTGACAGGTCACACTTTCCCGGTGAATACTAAATGTTCCTATGATTGCCATTTATTAACCTTGGTATTTTTGCCTGGTTTAGATTATAGTGGAAGAAAAGGGAATTTTAAATTATTTGTTTTGAATGTACTTTATGCAAAACATTTGTGAACAAAAATGCAACATATACAAATACATTTCACAAACTCACAGTACAATTTTTCCTCTTTTTAGCACCCCCCAAGACAAACAGCTCCTCAAACATCATCATCAACAACCCCCACCACATCTCAAAGTCCCCCTTAACTCAAATTTAGGGCGTGATTTTCCCAAAGGGGAACAAAATCCCGCAGCAGCAGATTTAGCCGTGTGTTTATTTTTTAAATGGCACCCCGATCTCCGAGGCCCATGAAACAATCCTCGACCGCCCCCCCAGACCAAACACAATAAATAGGGAGGGTCCCTGGATCTCCCCCCCCCCCCCCCCCCACCCCCTCCCCCCCCCCACCCCCCACCCCACCCCCCAACAACACCAGCATTGCCAGGGCACTACCCTGCCCAAAGGGTATGCAGTTGGGGGCTTCCAATCCGCTGGGAGAGCCCCACAAGTGCCGTTCTGCTTGGTCTCCGTTTGTGGGGGCCACTAGCCGCTTTTCACAGTAACTTCATTTGAAGCCTACTTGTGACAATAAGCGATTTTCATTTCATTTCATTATTTTAGTGCTGCTTGTGGATCTCGTTGAAAGCAAATTGGCTACCTGCCACATCATCTTACATTATCACAAAATTATTATTGCACAGAAGGAGACCATTTGGCCCATCGTGTCTGTATCGGCTCTCCAAACGAGCATCATGACTTAGTACGGTTCCCTTGTCTTTTCCCTCTACCCCTGCACATTGATTCTATTCAAGTAATCATCTTTCAGGGGTTAAAAGAAATGTGAACAGCAAGCAGAACAGAGGAGTAGGTGGGACTAACCACAAGCAATCACAATGTATACGTGCCTTAGTTGTGATGAGACAATGTACTATTAACATTGATTGGATAGTATAATCACATGTACTCATTCAGAATGTAATGCAGTAATCTAGTCTTGTAGATTAATTGGGTTGAGTTAGCTTGATGATTGGTGAAAATTAAAATTATCACTATCTGTATACCAGGAGCCATAGAATTCCTACAATGCAGAAGGAGGCCATCCAGCCAACAAATCTGCAACAAAAGAGCACCCTATCTAGGCCCTCTCCCTATCCTATCCCCGCAACTCCACCTAACCTGCACATCTTTGGACACTGAGGGGCAATTTATCATGGCCAATCCACCCAAGTTGCACATCTTTGGACTGTGGAGGAAACTGGAGAACCCAGAGGAAACCCACGCAGACAAGGGGAGAATGCGTAAACTCCACACAGTCACCCAAGGCCAGAATCAACCTCGGGCCCCTAGTGCTGTGAGGCAGCAGTTCTAACCACTGTGCCACCGTGCCCACCAGTATAAAACTGGTGGTTTTGTCGTTTTTCAGGGAACCCGTTCTCCATCTTCTATCAGTATGAGTTTTCTCGCATATGCCTGATTTAATAACCGGTATAAACAAAGAGGAACTCCAAGTCTCTTTTGGACTTTGCAGAATCGGAGTAGATCCTAATATCCCTATCAATCTAATGCCTCGATTGAATCTACCTTCACCACACTTCCAGGCAGTGGGCTGGATTCGCCACTTCCCCAGCCACGGGTTTCTCGGACCTGCACCGTTCGCTGGAGTGAAGTGGGATCCTATCTTCCTGCTGCTTGTCAGTGGAATTTCTCATTGTAGCCACTGCACACCACCGGGAAACCCACTGGCGGGGCTGCGCTGGTGTGTGGGAATAGTGAATCGCAACATTCAGATGATTCCAGCCAGTATATTTCAGATCCAAACTATTTGTTGTGTGAAAATGTTTTTTGCTCACGTCACATTTGTTTCTTTTGCAAATCACTTTAAATCTTGATCCTCTCTTGATCCTTTTACGAGCAGGAACAATTTCTCCCTATTTACTTGTCCAACCTCATCATGATTTTGAACATCTCTATCAAATTTCCTCTTAGCCTTCTTTTCTCCAAGGAGAACAGTCCCAACCTCGCCAATCTACCTCATCTCTGGAAATTTCTCATTTCTGGAACTATTCTTGAAAACCTCTTCTGTAGTCTCTCCTATAGTGTGTTCCTGAATTGTACACAATATTACGGCTGAGATATATCAAGTGTGTTGTATAAGATCTGCATAACCTCCTTGCTTTTGTACTCTATGCTCCTATTAATAAAGCCCAGAATGCCATATGCTTTAACTGCTCTCTCCACCTGCTCTACTACCTTCAATGATCTATGCACCCAGGTTTCCTCTGCTCCTGCACTCCGTTAAAAATTTTACCCGTTATTTTTTACCATTTGACCAAGTTCTTCATACCAAAATGCATCACCTCACACCCTTCCGCATTGAACTTCATCTGCCACCTATCTGCCCACTCCATCAACTTTTGAAGTTCGACAAGATCTTCACAGTTTACAATACTTCCAATTTTTGGGTCATCAGCAAACTTTGGAATTGTCCCCTGCATACTAAGATCTAGACTATTAATATCCATCAGGAAAAGCAAGGGTCCGAAAACAGACACCCGCGGAAAACCACCACAAACCTTCCTCCATTCCAACATATATTATGACAGCGACGATACATCCAGAGGTATTTCATTGGCTGTAATGTGTTTCAGGGCATCCTGAGGATTGCAAATGTACTACATAAATAAATTATGCTTCTTATTTTAGAAAATGATGGGTTAAAACAGATTAGAAAAAAAAAGTATAATGGAAAAATATTTTTTTAATGTAAAAATTACTTTGGAAAGAGTAATTAATCCTGGAAAGGATAATTAATATAGTGAAGAGAAAAAATTGAATATAACAACTCCTGGAGACCAACTTTACTTTTTTTTTTAAAAATTGTTCATGGGACATGGGTATCGCTGGCTGTGCCACCATTTATTGCCCTTGCTGGGCAGTTAAGAGTCAACCACATTGCTGTGGATTTGGAGACACATGTAGGCCTGATCAGGGAAGGGTGGCAGATCTCCTTTCCTAAAGGACATTCGTGAACCAGATGGGTTTTTACGACAATCAACAATGGTTTCATAGTCATCATTAGACTTTTAATTCCAGATTTTCATTGAATTCAAATTTCACCATCTGCAGTGGCGGGATTTGAACCTGGGTCCCCAGAGCATTACTCTGGGTCTCTGGCTTTCTAGTCCAGTGACTATGCCACCGCCTCCTATACTGTAAATTCAGAAAAGCATTCCATATTCTGTTAATTATCATTTACGCATATTTTCCATTTCTTATAAATGAAAGGAATACTGCAAAAACAATGGGGAAAATGTACTGATAGTTTATACCGTCTCTTTCGGAATAATCAAATATTACTTACTCATTTAAAGCCATGCTAGGCATGTAAGAAGCATCTTCTTGTGCAGGGTGAGCCATGAGTACCATATCCAGATCATTAAATACACCAACTTGAATAAGATCAATCTTTCCTCCACCATCCTCTTCAGCTGGTGTTCCAATCACTGAGACCTAAATTAGTATGATGGGGTGAAGGAAATGAGAGATAGGCAAACAAACAATAAAGTTCAGAATACCTTTGCACTTTGCTGAGAAATAACTACTCGAAATTACCTTCAGCTACGTAAACAGCAAATGGCACATATTTTCCAAATATAAATTAGAAAAATAAAAAATACACATGGCAAGTTTGCTTACCATATAAATTACCTGTAAAATTACATTGATCGACATTGACAAAGGCTTTGACAAAGAGTCACCCAGACCGAAAAGTTAGCTCCCTTCTCTCTCTTCATAGATGCTGTCAGACCTGCTGAGATTGTCCAGCATTTTCTGTTTTTGTTTCAGATTACAGTATCAACGGTAATTTGCTTTTATTTTGTTCTACATTGGTTGATAATATGATACATCACATTTTATGGGCCAGGGGTTAGAAACTCCAAAGTGTATTATGAAGCTCATCTGACCTATAACTTTTATGTTGAATTTGGCTAGGATGAGCCCAAGAGCCTTCACTTTTGGTGTGATTCAACAGACGTTTATTAAAACAAAGTTTATTACAAGACTGTAGTTAACATATATAAAACACAGCAAGAATGTGTTATCAATTACAAACAAAGAAAACACAACAGCTACAGTAATCTATGAATATAGCTCTTAATGAATCTCCCTTACTGGCTGTTCCAATTCAATACAGACTCCACTAAACCAAAACCTCCTTTCAAAAGGCGTGGTCCAGCACACTGTAATCTCACTTGAATGGGACTGGTCCTTTCCCCAAGATTCAGATCCAGTTCCAACCATGAGATTCAAAACTACTTCCGGAAAGCAACTCAAAGTTACCACGGCAGTTTGCCACACCCAATGTGCTTTCAGTTCCCTGGAACAGTTTTTAAAATGAAAACAAGGAAACACTGCTACTCTTCTGCAGTCCAAAGCAACAAGTCAAAACTGAAACCCAAAAACCTAAACCTCTCTCACCTGACAGCCACAACCCAGCTCCACCCACTAATAACATCAGAGGCCGTGCTACACGTCATGTGGTAAGACCAAACCTTTCTTAAAGGGACACTCCCATGGGAACATGCAAAAAACATTTTACCTCATCCATTTCAAAGGACACAATCTGATCATGACATGACATTGATGGTGAGTTTACTATCTCAAGACACAACCAATTTCCAGTTGTCCTTTCAAAAGGAAACCACTTTGAAAACACATTTACAACAATGAGGGTGGAAAAAGAGTGCCTTCAATTAAAATGCCGAGACACATCTAAACCTAAAGACTCTGGTATTGTTATTACTTTTCTAAAATTTCCTAGATTCTGGAAAGTTCCCATCAGATTGGACAATAGAGAATGTGACTCCTCCATTTAAAAAAGGGAGACAAAAAGTAGTAAACTTCAAGCTAGTTAGTTTCACATCTGTTATCAGGAAAATGCAGGAATCTATTATCCAGAAGGTATATCAGGACACTTAAAAAATCTCAAAGCAATCAGGTAGAGTCAATGTGGTTTTGTAAAACGAAACTTATGTTTAACCAATTTATTGCAGCACTTTGAGGAAGTAACAAGGAATATGGATGAAGAGTAACCTTTCAATGTGCTGCATTGAATGTGAGATTCAATGGTATTTCTGACGTATTTTGGGGAATATTGTGTTATCTGGTGAAAGAAAGCAGTGTGTGTGTGTGTACATTATTTAATTAAGCTGGAGAAGTATTAATAGAGACAATTTGTCAGGGGAAGCTGAGAGATGGCAGGGGTAAAGGTGCTAAATGCATGCATTTGTTATAAGTGGCCATGGTGAAGTGGATTTATAATAAAAGGGTTGGGTTTTTAAATTTGCATTAGGAGATGGGTCAGGACTTGGCTTTTCCGATTACTGGGGTCCCTGGGAAGGGTCATCCCTGTACCTGGGGGAAGGGGGGGCACCCAGGCAATCTGGGTGTGGGGGCTGCTTTGTGGTGCGGGGGGCTTCAGAGGCGGGACTTCGCTATCAGGCCGCCCTCTTGAATCGTTCATATTCCATGCCATGCATAAATTTGCATGGCAAGGAATACAGAATTGCATCTTGGTTTGTGCTCTTATGGGGATCGTAAAATGGGTGCAATTCTCCTCCGGTGGGTGAACATGGGATTCTCAGTCCAGTGATGGCAGAACCACGAAGCACGATCGGGCAGACAATCGTGTGTCAGCCAAAAATCAAGACTGGCGCCAGGTGCAAAACGGAATTGCCCTCCACAGCCTTCTGCGGCAAAGAGTTCCACAGATTCACCACCCTCTGGCTGAAGAAATTCCTCCTCATCTCTGTTTTAAAGGACTGTTCCTTTAGTCTGAGATTGTGTCCTCTGCTTCTAGTTTTTCCTACAAGTGGAAACATCCTCTCCGCGTTCACTCTATCCAGGCCTCGCAGTATCCTGTAAGTTTCAATAAGATCCCCCCTCATCCTTCTAAACTCCAACGAGTACAGACCCAGAGTCCTCAACCTTTCATCATACGACAAGCTCTTAATTCCAGGGATGATTCTTGTGAACTTCCTCTGGACCCTTTCCACAGCCAGCACATCCTTCCTTAGATACAGGGCCTAAAACTGCTCACAATACACCAAATGGGGTCTGACCAGAGCCTTATACAGCCTCAGAAGTACATCCCTGATCTTGTATTCTAGCCCTCTCGATATGAATGCTAACATCGCATTTGCCTTCCTAACTGCCGACTGAACCTGCACGTTAACCTTAAGAGAATCATGAACAAGAACTCCCAAGTCCCTTTGTGTTTCTGATTTTCTAAGCATCTGCCCATTTAGAAAATAGCTTATGCCTCCATTTCTCCTTCCAAAGTGCATAACCTCACACTTTTCCACATTGTATTCCATCTGCCACGTCTTTGCCCAATCTCCTAGCCTGTCCAAGTTCTTCTGGAGCCCGCCTGCTTCTTCAATACTATCTGTCCCTCTATAGATCTTTGTATCATCTGCAAACTTAGCAACAGTGCCTTCAGTTCCTTCTTCCAGGTCATTTATGTATATTGTGAAAAGCTGTGGTCCCAGCACCGACTCCTGAGGCACACCTCTAGTCACCGGCCGCCATTCTGAAAAAGACCACTTTATCCCCACTCTCTGCCTTCTGCCAGTCAGCCAATCCTCAATCCATGCCAGGATCTTGCCCTTAACACAATGGGCTCTTAACTTATTTAACAGTCTCCTATGCGGCACCTTGTCAAAGGCCTTCTGGAAATCTAAATAAATCACGTCCACTGGTTCTCCTTTGTCTAACTTCCTTGTTACTTCCTCAAAGAACTCTAACAGATTTGGCAGACATGACTTCCCCTTGACGAAGCCGTGCTGACTCAGTCCTACTTTATCATGCACTTCCAAGTATTCCGTGATTTCATCTTTAATAATGGATTCTAAAATCTTATCAATGACTGAAGTCAGGCTAACCAGCCTATAATTCCAGTCTTCTGCCTCCCTCCTTTCTTAAACAGCGGTGTTACATTAGCCACTTTCCAGTCTTCTGGGACCCTTCCTGCCTCCAGTGATTCCTGAAAGATCACCACCAATGCTTCCACCATCCCTGGGGTCTAGTCCATCCGGTCCAGGTAATTTATCCACCTTCAGACCTTTCAGTTTCCCCAGAACCTTCTCCTTAGTAATGGTCACTGCACTCACCTCTTCCCCTTTATTCTCCTGGACTCTGGCATCCCACTGGTGTCTTCCACCGTGAAGACTGATGTAAAGTAACTATTCAGTTCCTCTGCCATTTCTTTGTTTCTTATTATTACTTCTCCGGCCTCATTTTCCGGTGGTCCAATGTCTATTTTTGCCTCTCTCTTACCTTTTATAAATTGGAAAAACTCTTCCTACTGATATTACTAGCTATCTTGCACTCATAATTCATCTTCGCCCCCTTATTCCTTTGTTAGTTATCCTCTGCTCGCTTTTAAAGGGTTCCCAATTCTCTGACTTCCCACTACTCCTCGCCACTTTGTACGCTTTCTTTTGCTTTTATGCTGTCCTTGACTTCCCTCGTCAGCCATGGATGCCTTGTCCTCCCCTTAGCATGTTTCCTCCTCCTTGGGATGAATTTCTATTGTGCCTCCCAAATAACCCCCAAAAACTCCTGCCGTTGCTGTCCCATTGTCTTCCCTGCTAGGCTCCTTTTCCAATCAACTCTGGCCAGCTTGTCCCTCATTTCTTTGTAGTTACCCTTATTTAATTGTAATACCGTTAAATCTGATTGCAGCTTCTCCCTCTCAAACTGCAGGGTAAATTCTATCACATTGTGGTCACTGCTCCCTAAGGGCACCTTCACCTTAAAGTTCCCTAATCAAGTCTGCCTCATTGCACATCACCAAATCCAGAATTGCCTGTTCCCTCATAAGCTCAGTCACAAGCTCCAAAAAAACCATATCTTAGACATTCCACATATTCCTTTTCTTGGGATCCACTACCAAACCAAATTTCCCAGTCCACCTGCATATTGAAGTCCCCCATGATTATTGTGATATTGCCTTTTTTACATGCCTTAACTATCTCCTGATTTATATTCTGCCCCACATCCTAACTACTGTTAGAGGGCCTGTACATAACTCCTATCAGGGTCTTTTTACCTTTGCGATTCCTCATGTGGGGGCAGGTGCTGCAGTGTAGCCCGTTGGACCTGGTTGGGCATGGGGTACGCACCACGCTAACAGACTTAAGTAGTGTCCTTCATTGATATCTGCCGGATCATGGCACACCTGGAACCACGGGGATATGGGGGAGCAAATCGCTCCCAATGGCCATCAAGGCGACGGTAGTCCTGAACATTTTCACCATGGGTCCTTCCAGGAGCCGAGTGGGGACCTGTCTGGGATCTCTCAGATCTCGGTACACAGTTACATCCGTGCCATCACGGAGACCCTATATGCCAAAGATGGCTCAATGCATCCATCGCGGGATGCCCCAGGTCCAGGAAAGTGATCAACGGAATGCATGCACCCCTATATGAGGGGCTGGACTTCATAAACCTTCAGAAGAGTCCGCCGCGTCGCCAGGTGCCCTGCAAGACACAAGACATGGTTGGATCGCAGGTGGAGTGGTGGAGGGGCAGTGGGGTGCTGAGATAAAGTAGTGATGGGGCAATGTGGGGGTGGTGGGGTGCTGAGGTAGAGAGGTGGAGGGGTGTTGTGGAGTGGTGCCACGCCTGCCATAGGGACACCACAACTCAGCAGGGGCTCACTCAGTTCCTTGATGTCGACATCTGCTTTGGAGAATGTCGGCTCTCCTTGCCCACAACCAAGTCCAATGCCCACCACTCTGTGGGAGCACGCCGATGGAGCGGGCCTGGCACACAGCAGCGAAATGTCCTTTCTTCCCGCAGGCCTTGCAGAGCACACTCCGCGCCAGGCAGCGCTGCCGGGGGTGGTTTGTCTGTCCAAGAAGCAGCACTTGGGTCTCCCAGGGTTGGTTGGCTGCCGCACGGCGCAGGCCTGGGGTTGGCTGGGGGCGGCCGCTGGTGGGGTCCACGATGCTCAATCATAGATCCGATGTATGCCTCGAAGAAAGCTGTGCCCAGACAATAGTTTAAAATGTACTGGGTTAATGCAGTCTGACAAGGGCCCTGGTCCCAATGGCTTTCCGATTGAATTTTACAAGAAGTTCTCGGAACAGCTTGTGCCATTGTTAAAGAACGTAGTAAGGAGTCTTACAACACCAGGTTAAAGTCGAACAGGTTAGTTTGGAGTGGTTTGTTGCATCTCCACATCATCGTTATTGGACATGTTTCACTATCCCGGGGGTGCTGCCTCCGACCCTCACTCAAGCCTCCAAATCCCTGTTTCTTCAGAAAGACAAAGACCTGACAGTGTGGTTTGTACCGCCCTATATCGCTCTTGAATGCGAACATCAAGCTACTCGCTAAGGTGTTGGTGCTGCAGTTGGGGCCTTGCCTCTCAAATATAATTTTGGAGGATCAAACAGGCTTCATGAAGGACCAATGTATGTCGCCTGTTAAATGTTATCCTTGCCCCTCTCCAGTATCAGAGCCGAAGGTAATAATAATAATCTTTATTGTCACAAGTAGGCTTTCATTAACACTGCAATTAAGTTACTGAGAAAAGCCCCTAGTCACCACACTCAGCGCCTGTCCGGATACAGAGGGAGAAAACTGGAGCACCTGGATGAAACCGACACAGACACAGGGAGAACATGCAGACTCTGCACAGACAGTGACCTAAGCCGGGAATTGAATCTGGGACCCTGGCACTGTGAAGCAACAGTGCTACCCACTGTGCTACCGTTAATAATAGTTTATCTAAATGCTGAAAAGTCATTTGATAGAGTGGAGTGAGGGTATTTATTAGAGATTTTTAGAATCTCTTGAAAATCGCTTATTGTCACAAGTAGACTTCAAATGAAGTTACTGTGAAATGCCCCGAGTCGCCACATTCCAGCACCCGTTTGGGGAGGCTGGTACGGGAATTGAAACTTGCTGCTGGCCTGCCTTGGTCTGCTTTAAAAGCCAGCGATTTAGCCCAGTGTGCTAAACCAGTATTTTGCATTTGGTCATAAATTTGCATCCTGGATTCGCCAGTTATATAATGCCCCTTCTGCAGTGTTAGTACAAACGGACTGAATTCTTGACTATTTTCCCTTGAATAGGGGCAGTAGACAGAGCTGGCTGTCCACTTTATCAAATCCTGTTTGCTCTGAAGAAAAGAGCTGCTCTATAGCGCTGAGGTCCTCGAGTCAGTGGAAAGGTATTGGTCAGGATGGGGTGGAGCATTGGGTGTCGCTCTAGGCGGGTGACCTACGTCTTTATATTACAGACCTAGCCACCTCCAACCTAATGAAGTTGCTTAACACCTTCAGACCCTTCTCGGGTATAAAGTGAACTTAGACAAAATTGATCTTTCCCAGTTACCCCCCGGGAGGCGAGCCCAATTGGGGACACTACCTTTTCGCTTTGGCTATCTGGGGGTCCATAACTGGGCCTCACTTCATAAGTTTGCCACGGTGAAATAGCCTTCCTCTATCCTTGGTGGGTGGGGTTCAGACTATTAAAATGAATGTGCTCCCGAGGTTTTTCTTTTTCTTTCAGTGCCTTCCCATTTTTCTCCCAAGTCTTTTTTTAATCAGTCAATAAATTGATATCCTCTTTTATTTGGGTGGGTAAGTGACTAGAATCCACTGCATTCTGTTACAAAGGGACAGACAGTTCTGTTTTGGATTAGTGATCCCGAATCTATTTACACCACGAAGACTCTTCTGTTCCAGCAGCTCTTTCCTTCATGCCCAACTCCTGGTCTGTGGATCCATCCACCAGCCACACTCCTGCACCTGTTGCACACAAATGCTTCGCCCTTCGAGCGGGACAAGACCAAAAAGAAACACGAGCTGGAGCCACATAGTATGCGACCGCTCACTCCGTGGTCGCCACCGGAAGTCTTCAAAAGCAGTTAAAACATTATAAATGTAACCGTTATGATATATTTCTGCAATACATTTGTTACATTAGGAGGACGTGCACATTTAGGTTACAGTGCAACTGCAGTAAACAACTGAAACTGCACCCAATAGTAATTTTCCAAGTGTTACAATCACACCAGATATTATTGCTGAGCAAGCCAGACTGCAGAGCGAGGTCTATTTCACTGATACTAAACTGTTTTTATTGTAAATTCTAGGAGGAAGAGCTACTGATCCCAAAAGTATGGGACTTCAGCAACATCTTTAGAATTTTGAAAATTGAGGCTTCTTAAGAGGAACAAAAAAAACTTCAAGATTAAAGTTACACAGTTCTAACAGTCATACAAAATACACCCTAAAACCCAGCTTGGTCAAAAGTACACAAATAAACAACCTTCTTGGCAACAAACCCCTTACAGATTTTCATCATAAAAATCCAGTCATATTACTCACGTCAAGGAATTATTGTCACTTTATTAAAGATACAGCTCATGACTTCTGAAACACATTCACACTGGTGTACACTTCAAAATAAGAGGTTCAGAAACTAACCATTTTTCGAAAACAAAGGCTTCCGGTTTAACACGGGGTAGCTGCCTCCAATTCAAAACTTTCACAGCTTCTTAGCACAAAGGGGCTTGTCTTCAGGACTTTTCCCCACAGCCACACAACCCAGTTGACCATCCTGTCATAATATACACACAAGTATATGATGGTGCACAGACAGGCATTGATTGACACACAGGATGACCAATGAACACACAGAACACAGCAGCCAATCACCAGACAGGCCATGACCACTATAAAGCCAGAGGGCACCAGCTTTCCCGCTCTCTTGGGATGCAGCCTCTGAGACAGTCAGAGCCCATGAGCAACAACTAGAACATCCACCATGTGGTAGCAAGATAGTCTGGTCAGGTTAGCCTCAGGTCTCCAGTCAACTCAGCACAGTGTCAACCCACAGTTAAAGTATGTATAATAGTTAAGAGTTCAATAAAATAGAGTTGCATTCCTTCAAGTGTTGGAAGCCTATTTTTCCCCTTTCATCTCAGTTCCATTGTTCTCAAACATCTCTTTAAACTCAACTTAAATATCAAAAAATGTCATGCTTTTTTATTATGCCCTGACTTTCAGATCAATAAAATGTGATCTATTTTCTATTGCTCACCCAGGAAATCCACCTCAGAACTGCCTTTTGAAATTCCACAGCTGAAAACCAATTTCCCCACTTATCTCACAATACAAACACAACACAACACAATACAATTAGATCCAACTTATTTACTTGCAACTGTGATGAATATAGGAATTTCAGATGTATTATATTATAGGTATTTGGCACAGTAAGGGTTAGAAGCCAGAGTTTTAAAGAATCCTGGGTTGAAAGATTTTGGGAGCCAGGGGTGCAGTTAAAGCATCATAAATAGCTTGAGCTAATGGATTGTTCTTTGGATTAAGGGCGTCCGCTATGGATATAATTAGATTTCAGTTTGGTAAGACAATTGGATTCCAGCTTGGAGGAGCCACGGTATCAGACATTTTGCAAGAAAGCAGTGCTAGTTAAGTGTTGGCTGAAGATGTGAGCAGAAGTCAAGCATCTGAGTTCATTTAAGATATGTCTGCAGCTAGATTGGCAGTTCTTTCCAAGAAATTCAGAAGACTGTGTTTAGAAGGCGAGCAGAAACAAGCTGGAACAGCTTTTGAAGAAATACAGCCAGAGTTTCTGCACGGTTCTGACAGGATGCAGGTCTTTTATTTAAAGAAGCGTCGAAAAATCTTTTTCTCTCAGAGTATCCAGACATCTCTGTGAAGCAGGTATTCCTGAGCGTTAATTGTATCTTAACTGTGAACGGAGAGCCGAGATGGGTTTTTTTGTTGTTCGAGTGGGAATAGAGATAGCAGTTAAGAGTTACTGCAATCAATGTATTGATTAGCATTGTTTTAAGGGATAATTGTAAGCTATTTTCTGGTGTGGTGTTAAAGATATTTTAATACTGTGTTAGCAATAAAGTTTGTTTAATATACCATATCCCTATTTGTTCTTGAAATCACTCCTGGAGCGAGGTATCCTTTCCTCTCAGTCTTACAAAATTAAAATATAATATTGGGGTTTCTGTCCAGTATCCTAGCCACTGTTGGGGTCTGGTCAACTCAAAACGTACAAAACCTCTCATTAAAAATGCATCAACCTAACACATTTAACCTTTCGTCTGTTAGCCCTCACAGACAACCTGTCTCTAGTAACCTTTGGTAGCACATTCCTCTTTCACCAATATTCAAGCTTCACATTACCAAGTGACAATTAGCTATACACGCCTTTATCGAATTGCTGTTAAAACCGGAGGTGGGCAGATTGGGTTTGGATTTGAAATTAACATTTTAATTTATCACCCAAACCCACAGGATTGAGGACTAAATTTGCTGGATTCCAAAACACGTAACTGGAAATCTCCGCACATGTTAAGAACAGTATGGTGGCATAGTGGTTAGCACAGCTGCTGCACTGCACCACGGACACGGGTTTGATTCTAGCCTTGGCGTGTGTCTGTGTTGAGTTTGCACATTCTCCCTGGGTTTCCACAGTCCAAAGATGTGTATGTTAAGTGGATTTCCATGCTACATTGTCCCTTAGGTGTTCAAAGATGTGCAGGTCAGATAGGGTTACGAGAATAGGTCAGGGGAGTGGGTCATGGTAGGATGCTCTTTCAAAGGCTGGGTGCAGACTCGATGGACTGAATGGCCTCCTTCTGCACTTTGGGGACTCTATTAACATAGTATTGCAGTAGAGGCCAAGATTTCAGCTGATGATAGTTAATGAACCAACCAGCTGTTACACATTGAGCCAGGTGTGTAACATGCAGCTTAACTGCTACCACCTGTTTTACACCTCGATGGGGAGATGCCGACGTTGGACTGGGGTGGGCACAGTGGGCACCGTGGGCACCAGTGATTCGAAACAAACCTGTTGGACTTTAACCTGGTGTTGTAAGACTTCTTACTGTTTTACACCTCCACCGAGGATCGTTTCTTTTGTTCTGAATGCTTTGTAAGTTTTTTATTTCACGTTAACCTGCTAGTTGTGTGACATGGAGTTCCAGAGGTTCCCAAAATGTTGGTGGCAACACCAAATAGGTGTTGCAGAGATAGCAGATGGGGTTGCGAGCTACTCTTCCTCAGTTACCGAGTCCCACACAGAGCCAGACAGCATTCAGTCCTGCCCTTCCCCTGCTTGTCTCTCTGAGTTGGTGAGGACAGTGCTGCACATTGCCAATACTATGAACACGTGCAACGTAGGAGGCACTGATTTTCTCCTCCCACTTCATTGAGTTATACAGCACCAAGAGAGCTCTTTAGGCCCATTTTATCTGCACCAGCCATCAAGCACCTATCAAGCACTTGCCAGAACTTTGTCCATAGCCTTGTCTGCTATGGTGTTAAGTGTTCATCTAAATACTTCTTAAATGTTGTGACGTTCTTATGTTCATCCTTCTCTCACTGACTCTTTCTACTGGATCCAATATTGGCACCGAGTATCTGGGGTCTTTCTTTCTTCATGAGAACATTTTAAAAAGTCACTTCGGAGGGATTCATTAACTTGGATGTCCTATTCCTTGGTCCACACCTGGAACCTAGTGCGCATGAAAAGAAATAGGAAGGTGAATTAGAAAACCAACTGATCTGGAAAAATTCACTGGAACCTAAGGTGGAGCTAGTTCTTGTGACTCAATTTGTGAATAGCAATGGAGGAAACATGGGAGAGTGGCAGGGGCTGGGGGAAAGAGATGAGAGAAGAGGGGCTTCGTTGAGACTCGATCATCGGGTGAGTGAGTATGGGGAGCATGGCTCAAACCTACGAGTCTATAAAACAACAATATTTTACACAATGCTTTAATACCGTGGAGCAGCACAGTGGTTAGTCCTGTTGCATCACAGCTCCAGAGAACAAGGTTTGATTCCCGGCTTTGGTTACTGTTTGTGTGGAGTCTGCACATTCTCCCTGTGTCTGCGTGGGTTTCCTCCGGGTGCTCCGGTTTCCTCCCACAAGTGTTGAAAGCTGTTAGGTAATTTGGACATTCTGAATTCTCTCTCAGAGTACCCGAACAGGTGCCGGAATGTGGTGACTAGGGGCTTTTCACAGTTAACTTCATTGCAGTCTTAATGTAAGCCTACTTGTGACAATAAAGGTTATTTTTATTACATACTATATGTTCAACAATATAAATTGACAAATTAGGTGCTGTCATGGTATGCAAACATGCAACCAATGAACACTCAGAATAGGACACAATCAATTCACCAGGCTCTTGTCTGTACCATGTCAGCAAACATCCAATTCATTGCTATGGTTTGGGCAGGACTGCCACTTTAATTGCAGCAATAAAGCAAACGATGAGCAGGTGAATGCCAAAAAAATGAACTGCAAGCAGTTTGGCCTCTTAAGGAGCAAAGATCACCCAGCAATTCTGATGAAAGAGATCCAATGCAAAAGGTTAAGTTTTCCTGCCAGGTGCTGCCCCATTTACACCTCCTTCCGTTCTTCTTTCAGCTTTCACCAGTCCAAACACGGCAAGTTTAAAAGAAGCCCCAGTCAGCAAGCCTACCTTCACTTTCAGGTCAGGCAAAGTCTCCAGGACTGCCTTTAGCGCCAAAGAAGAGGCGACACCCACCTCGGCGATCAGGTTGTGCCCACAGGCATGCCCAATCTGGGGCAAGGCATCGTACTCGCACAGGACGCCCACGGCCAGCCCTCCCTCCGGGCCCCAGTCCGCCCTGAAAGCTGTGTCCAGGTGGTAGTGAGGCTTCACCTGCCAGCCGCCGGCCGTCAGGAAAAAGTTGCAGAGGGCGTCGTGAGCGCGGCTCTCCTGGTAAGCCAGCTCCGGCTGACTCCAGATCTGGTGGCTCAGGGCGGACAAGCCAGCGGCGGCGTCCTCCACGGCCCGGGACAAGACAGCCTTCAGGGCGGCCAGCTCCTCAGGCCCCATGGTCAACCTGTGTCCTGCAGCCTCTCCTCCAATCAGCAGCCTCTCCTCCAATCAGCAGCCTCTCCTCCAATCAGCAGCCTCTCCTCCAATCAGCAGCCTCTCCTCCAATCAGCAGCCTCTCCTCCAATCAGCAGCCTCTCCTCCAATCAGCAGCCTCTCCTCCAATCAGCAGCCTCTCCTATCCTGGGGGCGGGGCTCCCTGCAGCCTCTCCTCCAATCAGCAACTTCCCTATCCTGGGGGCGGAGCTCTGCAGCCTCTCCTCCAATCAGCAACTGCCTTATCCTGGGGGCGGGGCTCTGCAGGCTCGCCCCCAATCAGCAGCCTCTCCTCCAATCAGCAACTCCTCTATCCTGGGGGCGGGGCTCCCTGCAGCCTCTCCTTCAATCAGCAACTCCCTTATCCTGGGGCGGGGCTCCCTGCAGCCTCTCCTCCAATCAGCAACTTTCCTATCCTGGGGGCGGGGCTCTGCAGGCTCGCCCCCAATCAGCAACTACCTTATCCTGGGGGCGGGGCTCCTTGCGGCCTCTCCTCCAATCAGCAACCACCTTATCCGGGGCCGGGGCTCCCTGCAGCCAATTCTCCAATCAGCAACTATCTTACCCTGGGGGCGGGGCTCCATGCAGCCTCTCCTCCAATCAGCAACGACCCTATCCTGGGGGCGGGGTTCGCTGCAGCCTCTCCTCCAATCAGCAACTACCATATCCTGAGGGTGGGGCTCCCTGTAGCCTCGCCTCCAAATAGGGGCGGGGCTCCCTGCAGCGCCTCCTCCAATCAGGAACTCCCCTAACCTGGTGCTCTGTACGTATTGTTGTGAATAAAGTTACTTTCTGTTTGACTCTAAATTCGTGCTGGATTCTTCTTGGCCCTGACAAGAAGTTGTTCCTTTGGAGTTGTCAGATATGAGATTACTGATTACAGAATCATGCTGAAATCAAAGATCATTTGGAATGAGGCTGCCCAGTGTGACTTTGTAAAGGAGTCAGGAACAACAGGAATTAAATCCATTTCGGTTATACAGGGGTCTATGATCAGGGGGGAAATCATGAGGAAGAAAGGAATGGAAGATTGTGCTTATCGAATAGGAGGAAGCTGATGTGGAATCTAAATACTGACCTGGACTTGGATGGAATAATGCATTTCTGTGCTGGAAACTTCGTGTAATGCAAAAAGTTTTAATTGAGGAGGGTTTATCTACTGAGTCAGTATGGGTGGAAATCAGAAATAAGAAAGGAGCAGTCACTTTATCAGGAGTTTTCTATAGAAACCCCCAATAGCAGTAGAAAGATGGAGGAAAAGATTGGGCGGTAGATCTTGGATAGGTGCAGAAGTAACAGAGTTGTTGTCATGGGTGACTTCAACTTCCCTAATATTGACTGGAACCTCCTTACTGCAAATGGTTTGGATGGAGCAGATTTTGTCAGGTGTGTCCAAGGAGGATTCCTGACTCGATATATAGATAGGCCGACTAGGGGGGAGGCCATATTGGATTTGGTGCTCGGCAACGAACCAGGCCAGGTGTCAGATATCTCGGTGGGAGAGCATTTTGGTGACAGTGACCACAGCTCCTTGGCTTTACCATAGTCATGGAGAGGGACAGGATCAGACAGTATGGGAAGGTATTTAATTGAGGGAGGGGAAATTATACTGCTATTAGACAGGAGCGGAGGAGCATAAATTGGGAACAGATGTTCTCAGGGAAATGCACAACGGTAACGTGGGGGTTGTTTAAGGAGCAATTGCTGCGGGTGCTGGGTAGTTTTGGCCCACTGAGACGAGGAAGGAATGGTAAGGTAAAGGAACCTTGGATGACAAGAGAAGTAGAGCTTCTCATCAAGAGGACGAAGGAAGCTTGCGTATGGTTGAGGAAGCAAAGATCTGGCACGGTTCTAGGGGATTACAAGTTTGCCAGGAAGGAACTCAAAAATTGACTTAGGAGAGCTAGAAGTGGGGCATGAAAAAGCCCAGGCTGGAAGGATTAGGGAAAACCCCAAGGCGTTCTACACTTATGTGAGAAATAAGAGGATGATCAGAGTGAGAGTAGGGCTGATCAGGGATAGTGGAGGGAACTTGTGCCTAGAGTCTGAGGAGGTGGGGGAGGCCCTAAATGAATATAGTCAGCATGGCTTTGTGAGGGGCAGGTCATACCTCACAAACCTCATTGAATTATTTAATAATTAATAATGTTTATTGAGACAAGTAGATTTACGTTTACACTACAATGAAGTTACTGTGAAAAGCCTAGTCGCCTGATTTCAGCGCTTGTTCGTGTACACAGAGGGAGAATTTCAAATGCCCAAATAACCCAACAGCACGTCTTTTGGGAATTGTGGGAGGAAACCGGAGCACCTAGAGGAAACACGCAGACACGGGTAGAACGTGCAGACTCCGCACAGACGGTGACCCAAGCCAGGAATCGAACCGTGGACCCTGGCACTGTGATGCCATAGTGCTAACCACTATGCTACTGTGCTGTCATGCTTTGAGGATGTGACGAGACGCATTGATGAAGGTCGGGCAGTAGATGTGGTGTATATGGATTTCAGTAAGGCATTTGGTAAGGTTCCCCATGGCGTGCTCATTCAGAAAGTCAGGGGGCATGGGATACGGGGAATTTGGCTGTCTGGATCAGAATAGACTGGCCGAAAGCAGACAGTGAGTGGTAGTGGATGGAAAGTATTCCGCCTGGAGGTCGGTGACCAGTGGTGTCCCGCAGGGATCTGTTCTGGGACCTCTGCTCTTTGTGATTTTTATAAATGACTTGGATGAGGAAGTGGAAGGGTGGGTTAATAAGTTTTGCCGATGACACGAAGGTTGGTGGGGTTGTAGATAGTGTCGAGGGCTGTTGCATGTTACAACAGGACATTGACAGGATGCAGAGCTGGGCTGAGAAAGTGGCAGATGGAGTTCAACCTAGATAAATGTGAAATGATTAATTTTGGAAGGTCGAATTTGAACACTGAATACAGGGTTAATGGAAGGATTCTTGGAAGTGTGGGGGAACAGAGGTACCTTGGGGTCCACACTTTCAGCATAGAACATACAGTGCAGAAGGAGGCCATTCGGCCCATCGAGTCTGCACTGACGCACTTAAGCCCTCACTTCCACACTATCCCAATAACCCCTCCTAACATTTTTGGTCACTAAGGACAATTTAGCATGGCCAAGCGGTTATTGGATAGGCACATGGAGCACACCAGAATGACAGGGAGTGGGATAGCTTGATCTTGGTTTCGGACCATGCTCGGCACAACATCGAGGGCTGAGGGCCTGTTCTGTGCTGTACTGTTCTATGTTCTATCAAGATTAACTGTGGTGCAGTAGAAGTAAAGATCCTTTCTTCCAGATCTCTAGAGATCTTAGGGGAGAGCTATCAGCACTGTCTTCTCCAGCCTTCCAAACAGAGGTTAGGCTTTCACAGATCTGGCAGGAGACTGCTTGCAACCTTTTGAACAGAGGTTAAACTTCACAGGCCTAGCTGGGTAGAGAATGCTTGCAGCATTTAAATCAGGAGTATATCTTCACAAGACTGATAGAGTGTCCAGACCTGCTCCAGCCGAGATATCAGCACAAGCAGAAGTTCTAGTTTTTCTGGAAGAGATATTTAACAGGCTTCTGCCGAGCTCCTTCTCAGAACAAAAACTGAAAGCAAAAATAGAACCTGCCTTCTGCTCCAGAATTGCTTGAAAGACTACCAATCCCAATTGAAAACAGAAAATGTCCCAGAATTACGGAAGAGCAGATTGGCTGCTAGCCAAGTCCATAAAAATTACATCATGTACTATGCCACAGAGCACACTACATCAACGGGAGTGCCTGGGTCAGTTCAAATAGCAGCTTGCAGTGGGAGAGTTTCAGTTTAAAACCAAGGACAGGCATTAAAAGGAAACCAGGATCAGACAAGGATTTAAAAGAGGTTCCTTTCATTGCAGACGAACCGGAGGTATTCTGCAAAGTGGTCACCCAGTCTGCATTTAGTCTCGCCAATGTAAAGTATACCACATTGGGAGCAGCAAATGTAATAGGTTGAAGAAGGTGCACGTGAAGTGATGCATCGGTGTCGCTGATCGGAAAATCCAGCCCAAAGTCTTTCACTTGTTTGCTTCAATTGCAAAAATTATTTGGTCAGTGCCCAAATCAAACTTTAAATTTAATCATGACTAGTTTTCTAGGTCTGTGGCCTTTCCTCAAGGTATTTTTGAAGCGGCCAGTGCTGATTGTCATCTATTAAGAGAACTCCTCACAAATAGCTGAACCTAATAACTCATCCATCATAATCAGACTGGCTATCCCAGTCAACGCCTCTGGTTGAGAGCCCATCAGGGGATGTTATCTTTTTGCATTGCCAAGACTAGCTTTCATTATCTGGTGGCCCACAACTAGGCCTCACTTCATAAATTAAATTACGAGAGACTTACAGTGAGAACGATGTGCTGAACAGTCGCACAACTCTAGAAACTTCAACTTAGGTCCTTTTAACCTGGAAATCGGCTGTTAAGCCAACAAAATACGCCCCCCACCCTCGCCCTCAAGTCAACCAAGAAGCCGAAAAGATAGCAAAAACTCAGGAGAGGAAGACCCAGACTGCAGACACAAGGAGTGAAGCAGAGTAGGACATGGCAGACCGAGAGGGATCGTCAACACAAACGGCAGCCCATCCATCAATGAAAAAGCAGCCACCGGCCAGAGTGATCAGATCACCTCGCTGGAGACTGAAGTGCCAAGGTTGGTGGCAGCACAGGGAGCGCTCAAGTGGAGGACCAGGAAAATAGGTCAGGCTGCCAGAAGCTCAGGATTGTCAAGATATCTGCGGGCATGGAGAGCAGAAACCCAATGGAATACGTAATGCAGATGCTGGGGAAGCTGATCGGGGGAGGAAACTTTCCCAAGCCCCCAGAGATGGACAGGTCTCACTGGTCGCTCCAACAAAAGCTCAAAACAGGAAAACCACCGCAGGCGATCATTGCAAAGCTCCACAGATTCCAGCACAAGGAGCAAACTTTGAACTGGGCAAGGAGCACAGTCCTGCAAATGGGAAGGGCATACGATACGCATATATCAGGACATTAGGGCCGACCTGGCCAAGTTCCGGGCCGAGTTCAACGGGGCAAAGGCAGCTGTACTTCAGAACAAAATGTGGTTTTGGATGCTGTACCCGGTAAGACTCTGAGTGACACTCAACAACAAGGAGTATCCTTTCAACATGCCAGCAGAAACAGACAAATTCATTGGGAAATACGGGCTGGGAAGACAGCAATGCTAATGGGCACACATGAACCCAAAGAATGCTCTTTTTAAAATTCTGTCTGCCCTTTGCATTCTCAGGAATTAACACCTGCACGTCCTAGGGGAAGGGGGTAAGGCAGAGAGACAATGAAGCGAAAAGGAGGGGGGGGGGATAAGGGCAAAGGATAGGAGGAAACGGTTCTGGGGGAGCCACCAGACTGGCAAACATGCAAGCACGTGGAAGTAAGAGGGGGGGTCTGTGGGGGGACTGTAACACAGCTCTCGAAAAGGAGGGGGCGCCTGGCAGAAGGGGGGGACAAAACAAAAAGGCGAGGGGCAGGAGGGGGAGAAGGCCAAGGGGGGCGAGGTGTGGGAAAGGAGCCCACAGGGGCACGGGGAAGGGGGACCAGGGAACAGGTGGGGGGGGGGGGGGGGGGGAGGTGTTAGAATATTGGTTACAACTGGTCGCACATGTGGACGGCTGGAACAAAGAAGACAACGGTGGCCATCTCGGATGGTCTATACAGGTAAACACCAGTGTGCAGAAGCACATCCACGTGTTAAGTATGGCTGACCCCATGGGGCAGTGGGGGACACAGAAACACCCCCATCGGGATGGTCACCTGGAACATCAGAGGACTCAACAGTCTGGTGAAAAGGTCTAGAATCTTTGCCCATCTGAATAGCCTGAGGGCCGACATAGTCTTCCTCCAGGATACACACCAGAGGGAGAAAGACCAACTGAGGGGAAGAAAGAACTGGATAGGATAGACCTACCAAGTGTGCTACGGGATGAGGGATAGGGAAGTGGCAAAGACATCGGCCGAGGTGAGAGAACAAGGTGCAAAGATGAAGGAAGTGGAGGAGGCTATGTCGCAGCATAGCGACCAGCTCACCTCGATGGGGACGAGCTGCGGAGGGTGGTGGAGATCAATAGAAGGCTCTGAGCAAATCTCGAGGACTTGGACAAAAACTTGAGGCGGCACAATCTGAGAATTGTTGGCTTGCCCGAAGGGGCAGAGGGCTCGAGGCCAACAGAGTATTTTGCTAAGATGCTGGCGGAGTTGACGGGGAGGGTGAAGACGCCTCCTGGTATGAACTGGACCAAGCTCATCGGTTGTTAAGGCCAAAACCGAAAGTAAATGAGCCGACAAGAGCAGTAATTATCTGCTTCCATAAATACCATGTGAAGAAGAAGATGTGAAGCTGGCGAAGCATAAGCGGGAGGTGCAGTGGGATGGTGCTAGAATTCGGATTTACCAGGACTTGATGGTGGAATTGGTGAAGAGACAAGCGGCGTTTGATCATGTGAAGGCGGCACTGTACAACAAGGGGGAGGGGGAGGAGTCCAAGGGGGAAGAGGTGTGGGAAAGGAGCCCACAGGGGCACGGGGAAGGGGGACCAGGGAACAGGTGGTATGATGTACCCAGCAAAGCTGAGGGTGATGTAACAACAAAGATATTTATTTCGAAACAATGGAGGCGGCTGAGGCATTCATGAAGGCAGAAGGCTTGGGACAGACGTGAGGAGTGGAGCTGGAAGAGACATCATGGACTGTGATTGGGGAGCTGGAAAATGTATAAATGTTATAACTTTCTTTTCATTGACCTGTATTGTAACTTACTTCACTTCACATTGTTGTAGAGTTTAAGTTTTTGTTTGGTTTGATTGCCATTTTTTATGTTATTTTATTGAATTGTATGGGTTAGATTGTTTTTCTTTTTCTTCTGGGACTGAGTGGGAGGGGACAATATGCCTTGGAGAGGGGGGGCACCCGCGCTAGCTAACTTGACTAGTGAGCCGAGGTGAGATGAAAGGAGGGCTGCGGACATTTGGAGCCTGGTCAGCAGGTTTTGATGGGCCTACGAGGCAAGGAAGGCGGGGGGGAGAGGATTGATACTGGGTGAGATTTGTTTCGAGGGCAAGCGCAGGGGTGGATTCTGGGAGGTGGGAGGTTGTTCGATGTTAATAATGGATAGGGGCGGGTCAGGCTCATGGGGCAGGGCCTGGTGGTATGATTATGGTGGCTAAGAAGCGGGAGGTGAGAAACCCCAGTTAGGATAGTCACTTGGAATGTGAGGGGTTGGGAGGCCCAGTCAAGAAGTCAAGGGTGCTTGCGCATCTTAAAAGTTTGAAGTCTTATGTAGCAATGCTGCAAGAGACTCACTTGAGGGTGAAGGACCAGGTGAAACTTAAAAAGGGCTGGGGTTAGTCAGGTGTTTCATCCCGATTTTGATGTAAGGGCTCGAGGGGTAGCGGTAATGGTCAGAAAAAGGTATGGTTCCAGATGGAGAAGGTGGTGGCAGATCAGGAGGGTAGATACGTGATTGTGACAGGGGTTCTGGAGGAGAGGTTAGTGGTGCTGTTAAGTGTATATGGCCCCAATTGGGACGATGTGGGATTCATGAAGAAGGTGTGTGGGGCCATCCCCAACTTGGACTCACATGAACTGATAGTGGGGGGGGGACTGGAACTTGGTGCAGGAGCCAAGGTTGGACAGGTCAAGGCCGCGCTCGCTGGTCCCATCAGCGGCAGGACCAGATGGGATTCCGGTGGAATATTATAAAAAATTCAAGGATAAGCTGGTACCGCTGATGGTGGGGATATTTGAGGAGGCAATAAGGAAGGGGGCGTTACCACAAACTTTGGGGCAGGCATCAATTTCCCTGTTGCTTAAAAGAGATAAGGATCCAACAGAGTGTGGGTCGTATAGGCCCATATCACTTTTAAACGTGGATGCCAAGATATTGGCGAAGGTACTGGCGGGTAGGCTGGAGGGGTGCCTCCCGAAGGTGATAGGTGAGGATCAGACGGGGTTTGTGAGAGGGAGGCAGCTCTTTTCAAACATTAGAAGGGTATTGAACGTGGTCATGGCACCGGTGGAGGGGAAGGAAACAGAGAGGTTGTAGCATTGGACGCCGAGAAGGCATTTTGACCGGGTAGAATGGGGGTACTTGATGACAGTTCTGGAGCGGTTTGGGATTGGACCCAGATTTGTGGACTGGGTACAACTACTATATAAGGAGTTGAGGGTGAGTGTCCGCACAAATAACATCAGTTCGAGATACTTTCCTCTCCACCGTGGGACTAGGCAGGGATGTCCTATGTCCCCCCTGCTGTTTGCACTCGCGATTGAGTTGTTGGCCGTCGCATTAAGAAGGTTGGGGGTATGGAAAGGAATAGTGTGGGGTTGGATAGATCATTAGGTGATGCCGATCTATGCTGATGACTTGCTGTTATATGTGTCGGAACCGAGTGTGTCGATAGGGGGAATATTGGAGCTGCTTCAGGGGTTTGGGTCTTCCTCGGGGTACAAACTAAATCTGGACAACAGTGAGTATTTTGTGGTGTCTCGGCCAGGGCTGGGGGCAGGGGTGGGGGGCTGCCATTCCGTAGGGCAGGGATTCACTTTAGTTACCTGGGGGTGCAGGTTTCTCTGGATTGTGGGGGCGGGGGCGGGGGGGGGGGGGGGGGAGTTCTCCGAAGGTACAACATTTCTAGTTTGGTGGGGAGAGTGAAAGCTGATCTGGCAAGGTGGGATGGTCTCCCTCTGTCACTGGCGGGTCGGGTACAGCCGGTTCAAATGAATGTGCTGCCGTGATTCCTGTTTATTTTCCAATGCCTGACGATTTTCCTGCCAAAGGCATTTTTTAGAGAGATTGAAGGGATGATTACCTTCTTCATGTGGGGAGGCAAGGTGGCCAGAATTAGAAAAGCACTACCACTGAGGGGAAGACAGGCAGGGGATTTGGGTCTTCCGAACCTGATGTATTACTACTGGGCGGCGAATGTGGAGAAGGTATGGAGCTGGGTTAGAGGGGTTGACTCCCAATGGAGGAGAGTTTGTGTCGGGTATCGGTATTGAAGGTGTTAGCAACAGCGCCGCTCCCGACGGCCCCAAGGAAATACTCAGGGAGTCCAGTAGTAATAGCTTCATTGAGAATTTGGAGGCAGTTTCGCCAGCACTTCAGGTTGGGGGCAGGGTCAAGGGAAATGCCGATTCGGGGGAACCATAGATTTGAGCAAGGGAAGTGGGATGGAAATTTTCAGAGATGGGAGGAGGAAGGAATTAGGACACGAAAAGATTTGTTTCTTGGGGGTTGATTTGCAGGATTGAAGGAGCTGGGAGCGAAGTATGGGCTGGAGCATGGGGAAATATCTAGATACATGCAGGTTCGAGACTTTGCCAGAAAGGAGATTCAGAGCTTCCCGGAGGAACCGGCCTCCACATGGCTGGAGGAGGTGCTAACGACAGGGGGACTGGTGAAGGGGGTAGTGCGGTGGAAATGGAAACGGCACCGCTGGAAGGGATCAAGGCAAAGGGAGAGGAAGAGTTGGGAGAGGGTATGGGGGAGGGGTTCTGGTTTGAGATGCTCCGGAGGGTGAACGCCTCCACCTCGTGCATGAGGTTGGGGCTGGTACAGGGTGAAGGTGGTATACAGAGCATACCTCACGAGGGCGAGGATGAGCCGATTCTTTGAGGGGGTAGACGATATGTTTGAGTGTTGCAGGGAGGTGGGGGGAGGGGGGCGGTGCCCGCAGAACACGTTCATATGTTTTGGTCCTGTCCAAAGCTGGAGGATTACTGGAAGGAGGTGTTTAGGGTAATCTCTAAAGTGGTGCACGTGAAACTGGACCTGGGCCCTCGGGAGGCCATATTCAGGGTGTTGGACCAGCTGGGGTTGGAAACGGGCGCGGAGGCAGATGTTGTAGTCTTCGCCTCGTTGATTGCCCGAAGGCGGATCCTGTTAGGGTGGAGATCAACCTCCACCGTGCCCTGGCGTAGGGGGGAACCTGCTGAAATTCTTGACTCTTGAGAAGGTCAAATTTGAACTGAGGGAAAGGATGGAGGGGTTCTACAATTCATGTGCTTTATTCATTATGCACTTTCGAGAATTGGATTACATCAAACATTAGGGGGATGGTTGGGAGAGTTGGGGGAAGGGGGACTGTATTTTTTAATGATGACTGTGGGTGATTTCTGATTCCTTTTCAGTATTTAATAAGAACATAAGAACTAGGAGCAGGAGTAGGCCATCTGACCCCTCGAGCCTGCTCCACCATTCATTGAGATCATGGCTGATCTTTTGTAGACACAGCTCCACTTTCCGGCCCGAACACCATAACCCTTTATTCCTTTATTCTTCAAAAAACTATCTATCTCTATCTTGAAAACATTTAATTATGGAGCCTCAACTGCTTCACTGGGCAGGGAATTCCATAGATTCACAACCCTTTGTGTGAAGAAGTTCCTCCTAAGGTCAGTCCTAAATCTACTTCCCCTTATTTTGAGGCTATGCCCCTTAGTTCTGCTTTCACCCACCAGTGGAGACAACCTCCCCGCATCTATCCTATCCCCTTCATAATTTTATATGTTTCTATAAGATTCTCCTCCCACATTCTTCTAAATTCCAACGAGTATAGTCCCAGTCTACTCAACCTCTCCTAGTAATCCAACCCCCTCAACTCTGGGATTAACCTAGTGAATCTCCTCTGCACACCCTCCAGTGCCAGTATAGCATTTCTGAGGTAAGGAGACCAAAACTGAACACAATACTCCAGATGTGGCCTCACTAACACCTTGATACAGTTGCAGCATAATCTCCCTAGTCTTAAACTCTATCCCTCTAGCAATGAAGGACAAAACTCATTCGCCGCCTTAATCACCTGTTCTACCAATTTTTTGCGAATCATGCACTAGCACACCCAGGTCTCTCTGCACAGCAGCATGTTCTAATATTTTATCATTTAAATAATCATCCATTTTGCTGTTATTCCTGCCAAAATGGATAACCTCACTTTTGTCAACATTGTATTCCATCTGCCAGACCCTAGCCCATTCACTTAAACTATCCAAATCCCTCTGCAGACTTCCAGTATCCTCTGCACTTTTCGCTTTACCACTCATTTTAGTGTCATCTGAAAACTTGGACACATTTCACTTGGTCCCCAACTCCAAATCATCCATGTAAATTGTGAACAATTGTGGGCCCAACACTGATCCCTGAGGGACACCACTAGCTACTGATTGCCAACCAGAGAAAAACCCATTAATCCCCACTCTTTGCTTTCTATTAATTAACCAATCCTCTATCCATGCTACTATTTTACCCTTAACACCATGCATTTTTATCTTATGCAGCAATCTTTTGTGTGCCACCTTGTCAAAAGCTTTCTGGAAATCCAGATATACCACATCCATTGGCTCCCCAGTGTCTACCGCACTGATAATGTCCTCAGAAAATTCCACTAAATTAGGCACAACCTGCCCTTTCTGAAACCAGTTTATGTTGACATGTGGGCTGCTGTTTGGGGGTTTGGAGGGAGGATAGGATTGTTGTTGTTGATATGGGGATTGACATTATATTCATTACTGATTATTGTTTAGTGTTGGTGGGTGTAAATTTGGGAGAAAATGTGAAAATGGAGGAGAATTAAAATATCTTTTTTAAAAAGTCAACAAATTGATGTCCTAATTTATTTGGGTGGGTAAGACTCCCAGAATCTATGGGTTTTACTCCAAAGAGTCAGACTGAATATTGTTTTACTATTGGGCAGCCAATATTCAGAAGATATTGTTGTGGCTTAGAGCAGAGTTTTTCAACGTGCAGGTCGCGACCCGCGGGTGGGTCGTGAGCAGGTGTAGGAAGGGTCGGGGAGTAAGGGTCACGATGTTTGTGTTTTCTACCTCAGTGCCAGATATCCGAGTCTTTCTTGGGTAAAATCACAAGATTTTCCTTTCATGGGATCTCACTGTTTTTCTGCTCAGATCCAGAGAGAATTTAACGTAAAGCTTTTAGTCAGTTTCAAGATTCCAGTCAAAATACAAAGAATAAGTCAGCGCTCGACTGAGAGAGCGCAATCTGTGCAACAAAGAAATGGGTTTACATCGAAATTGCTGCCCTGAATTGGTTGTTGAGATTTTGTGTTGAATGATTTTGTTTGGTAAATACCTCCCTCCCTTTCGTCATGGTCAAGCAGGAGGTTTCACAGAATTTACAATGCAGAAGGAGGCCATTTTGCCCATCGAGTCTGCACCAGCCCTACCCAAGCCCACACCATCACTCCATGCCTGTAACCCAGTAACCCCACCCAACCTTTTAGACACTAAGGGCAATTTAGCATCGCCGATCCACCTAACCTGCACATCTTTGGACTGTGGGAGGAAACCGGAGCACCCGGAGGAAACCCACACAGACACGGGGAGAACGTGTAGACTCCGCACAGACAGTGACCCAAGCCGGGAATCGAACCTTGGACCCTGGAGCTGTGAAGGAACTGTGCTAACCACTATGCTACCGTGCTGCCCAGTTTAACTGCTGTGTTTTCATGCAGCTGAAAGCGTTATTTGAATCCAGTCACAAATGTGGTTGTGATGCCCTGTGGTTCCAGTTGGAAGCTTTGACTTTGACTTTGATCAAGAGTTTGAGCTTTGACAAAGAGTCATCGGACTCGAAACGTTAGCTCTTTTCTATCCCTACAGATGTTGCCAGACTTGCTGAGATTTTCCAGCATTTTCCCTTTCGTTTCAGATTCCAGCATCCACAGTAATTTGCTTTTCTCTTTTGCTGTCAGAGGACCTCACAGTTACTCAATCTTGAAGGAAGATGAATGAAGCAAAACTGCTAGCTGTGTGTGCGTGTGTGGAAACTCATTCACAGCCTAGTAAGACAATGAATGAATGGCTTGCAGCCCAAGGATCCGAGGGGTTTTAATTCAGTTTACAGGTTTTTCTTTCCAGGAATTGATATGTGGTGTTTCCTGTGTCTGAGTCAGCAGGAGTAATGCCCAGGTGAGTGTTACAACAGTAGTTATTTTCACTGCCTCTGTCTGAACTGCTCTCTAGCTTCCAGACAGGGGTCTCTTTTCTTGAGGGGGGGGGGCTGACTGACAGGGGTCTTTGTCCGGGGGACTTTTTGACAGGGATCTCTTTCCTGGGGTATGTGTGTGGGTCTCTATATTTAGGGAGGGTCTCGTTAATTAGAGAGTCTCTGGTGGGGGGGGGGGGGGGGGGGCCTTATTTAGGGGGTCTCTGGGGATGTTCTTATTTCAGGGGTGTTTTCCTTATTCAGGGGGTTCTCTTGGATTCTTCAAATTTAGGGGGTCTCTGTGGGGGAGGGTCACCCCCATACTTGGGAGGAGGGGGACACATAAAATCCAGGGGTAGGGAGCTGAATTGCGATCAGGGGTGGGTGGGAGGGTGGCTGAATTGCAATACAGGTGGTGAGTGGGGGGGGGGGGGGGGGGGGGGGGTGGCCAGCCCCAGGGCCTCGCTATTGGGTTGCCCGCTCAAAATGGTGGCCCAATTGCAGGATTCCATCGCAACCCTCGCCATGCATAAATTTGTAATGTTAAGGATTGGGAATCGCCTCTTGATCTAGGATCGCAAATGAGGTGCAATTCAGCTCTGGTGAGAGACAACATCGGGTTGGATTCTTCGATTTTGAGACTAGGTGCCGACACCGGTGTGGGAACCCTGGCGTTTTACGACAGAAAAAAATGGCGCAACAGCTGCACCGATTCAGCTACTTTAAATGGGCTAGCACCATCGTCACGTGGAACACAATCAATTCCATGCAAAACAGTGCCGGATTCACCGGGTCTGTGATTGGCGCGCTGAGGCTCACACGCTGCAGGCGCACTGAAATGATCCTTCCCCCCACACACACCATCCCAGCCAACAAGATGGCTGGACTGAGAGCAGCGCCACGGTTCAGGGACACTAAACTGAAAACACAGGGAGGAGAGGTGGATGATCCTGTACCCTGGCACGGGAGGAAGGCCGCCAGGCACCACTGTTCGCCATGCCAGGGTGCAGGTGGCAGAGGCAGTCAGAGCTGTGGGCAACGTCACCCGGACTGGCATGCAGTGCAGGATGAAATTCCATGATCTCCTCAGGGTGGCCAGGGAGAGTTGGCCGCTCCGTGCCCCCGGCACTAACAGCCCCTCCCCCCACTCACAACTGCGAGTCCACCATGTCCGAGCAGAGGCACTGAACGTGGTTGCCGGCCGCGGGGAAAGGGAGGTCGCTGAGATGGAGTTCGGCGGCGGGCGAGGAAGTGAGACCTTGCCTAGTTGTGGAACCCCATGACATGTGTGCCACCCCACACCTCCCCTCACCAACCCCCTCACCCCACACACCCCCACCCCCCTCAACCAACACCCTGCCCCCCCCCTCTCGACCCACTGTCTAAACATGCAGGTCGTCTTGTGTCTTACAGGACCTGCCGGAGATGGGCCCAGTCCATCCGGAGCCCCCAGCCAGTGCCAAAGCCAAAGTCCCCCAGACAGCCGAGCATAATGGGGAGAGTAGCCCGAACACCAGGCCCCCGACCAAGACTCAGGTCATCCCGAAGCTCAGGTCGGAAGAGGACATGAACTTTTCGTCACAGCTGTCTCCTACACCCTCCACCATCCTAGTGGTTGGGCACATTAGTGAAGAGGCTCCTGGGACACAATCTGGTGCGCACCACACTTTGCATCCAGTGCAGCAGATGGAGGGAGGAGCGGCCGAGGGACCGGACGGTTGAAGGGCACTCCGGGCCCAGGAACTAGCTGCTGTCCAGGCGGGTCGCGGGCTTCGGGAACATCCAGTTCCAGCCACAGTGTGGATGCAGTCAGAGACCTAGAGACCACAAGACTGCGGGCATCCAGCAACTGTAGGCGCAGGTGGAGGAGTCCATCCGCATGCGGACAGGGTGTGGTGTGCGGTCATGCCACCCAGGCCGTCATCGCACGAGTGGCGTCTACGGTGGAGGCATTGAGGGCGATGGTTTTGGCTATGGATCAGAGTGTCCAAGGCCTGGGGTATTCTGTGCAGGTGGTGGCCAAGACCCAGGACAAGGCTGCCCTCTCACAGGCAGCCATGTGCCAAAGCCACCCGGACATTGCAGCGGCGCTCCTCAGCAAGGCCCAGCTACAGCAGGTCATTACTGGGCACATCGGCAGCATTGCCCAGGCACTGGGCAGGGTGGCCCAGACACTGGCTGGTGTGGCACAGACCCACAGGTTGGTGGCACAGTTGTAGCATGATGTAGTGCAGTCCCAGACGGCGATGGTCCACTCCCTGTGCTCCATAATAATAATAAACTTTATTGTCACAAGTAGGCTTACATTAACACCTTCAATGAAGTTACTGTGAAAAGCCCCTAGTCGCCACATTCCGGCGCCTGTTCGGATAACGGAGGGAGAATTTGGAATGTCCAAATTACCTAACAGCACGTCTTTCGGGAATTGTGTGGGAGGAAACCGGAGCACGGGAGGAAACCCATGCAGACACAAGGAGAATGTGCAAACTCTGCACAGACAAGTCAGGAATCGAACTTGGGCCCCTGGCACTGTGAAGCCATAGTGCTAACCACTATGCTACCATGCAGACCCTGGTTGAGACCAGAGCGGGCCTCCAGGACTAGCAGCGCCAGGTGGCGGGGGAGCCTCAGGGTATGGCTCTGCTCGCACCCTCATCCAATGGAGTAACCTGGGGGCCAACGGGTTGGCACGGGTGCAGGGCACAATTGAGTCATAGGGGGCTAGGGCACAGACTCTGTGTATTTCTCCCAAAACCTTCCTCGGTGCTCTGCCTGATAGGTGTGGGGGTGGACTGGTCTGGGCTGGGGGGTGGAAGGCAGGGACCAGTGCATGCACTATGGGAGGACCATGCCCCCCAACCTCGTGCCCCGACCATCCCAGCACCCCCAGCCCAGGGATTCGACGGGGCCATATGAAGGTCTGGCCAGCTTGCTTGCAGGGATCCAGGTGGAAGCTGCTACAGTAGGCATGAGTCAGACATTGTCATACGATGTGGAGCACCAGAGCTCATCGCAGAGTGGTCCTCTGCAGCCCAGACATCAGGTGGCCGTTAGCTGCTGCACGCTCCGCTGCTGCAGCTTCCCCCTCCTCTCTGAGCAGCACCCACTCACGCGATCGCAGGGCATCACGCAGACCTGCGACCATTGCCACGGTGGCCAACATTGCTGGTTGAATGCCAAATTGTCTGCAGGAAGTGAAAGGCCAACATGTTAACTTGGTGCATATATCATGCTCAGCCAGGTTCCATGGGCTACGCCCTCGTATGTCCCTCCCCCACCCCTGCACCCCTGTCCCGTTGGTATCCGGCACCGCCGGCGCTCCAGGTCCTGCCGCCTATCCCTGCTGCCAGGGGTACTATTGGCTGGCACAGCCCTCACTGGGGGGCTGCCTTGGGTGTGGCCCTGAGTTGTCTGGCTGTCACTGTGTAGAACCAGGGGCCGAGGTGGGTGGTTAGTGGGTGCGCAGCAAGATAGCCACCGTAATGACGGTCTGTGTCCGGGCACCGTCCCAGTTCTGTGGGGGGGCACCCCGGCAGCTCGGCCCCCCCCCCCCCCCCCCCACCGCAGCCAGCAGCCCGCAGTCACTCCACGCCATTTCCTACCTCCTCTCTGTCTCGCTCAGCAGCCACGACGCCAGGTTCACGACCTTTGAGAATACAAATGAACCACGCTGTCGGGAACTCCACCCATTGGCGCCGGTGAATCTCGGAGGCCTTGGAGAATAGGGTGTCAGGCCCGCTGATGATATGCCTACTGTACTTTTACCCTAGAGACACACTTACGCCATTTTCGGGTGCCAGAGCATCCTGATTTGGCATGAAACCTGCGCCTACTGCGATTTTGGCGTGGGAACCTATTCAGCGCCCAATCACGTTTCGGCTTCGGCAAACAGAGAATCTAGCCCATAGTCTCCCAAACGGAGAATTTCAGCTGTTGTAAATAAACGTTAATTGTTTCATACGTAACTGGTGAGCCAATGTTATTACAGTGATATTGTTTTGGGCACAAAAAAAAATATTCAATTCCAGTATCACGTTGGTGGGGGGCAGAAAAGAACTTGAACTCTTTTAAGGCAGATGGAGTTCAATCCAGGCAAAAGCGAGATGATGCATTTTGGAAGATCTAATTCAAGAGCGGACTATATGGTCAATGGAAGAGTCCTGGGGAAAATTGATGTACAGAGAGATCTGGGAGTTCAGGTCCATTGTACCCTGAAGGTGGCAACGCAGGTTGATAGAGTGGTCAAGAAGGCATACAGTATGCTTGCCTTCATCAGACGGGGTATTGAGTACAAGAGTTGGCAGGTCATGTTACAGTTGTATAGGACTTTGGTTCGGCCACATTTGGAATACTGCGTGCAGTTCTGGTCGGCACATTACCAGAAGGATGTGGATGCTTTGGAGAGGGTGCAGAGGAGGTTCACCAGGATGTTGCCTGGTATGGAGGGTGCTAGCTATGAAGAAAAGTTGAGTAGATTAGGATTGTTTTCGTTGGAAAGACAGAGGTTGAGGGGGGACCTGATTGAGGTTTACAAAATTATGAGAGGTATGGACAGGGTGGATAGCAACAAGCTTTTTCCAAGTGTGGGGGTGTCAATTACAAGGGGTCACGATTTCAAGGTGAGAGGGGGAAAGTTTAAGGGAGATGTGCGTGGAACGTTTTTTACGCAGAGGGTGGTGGGTGCCTGGAACGCTTTGCCAGCGGAGGTGGTAGAGGCGGGCACGATAGCATCATTTAAGATGCATCTGGGCAGATATATGAACAGGCAGGGAACAGAGGAAAGTAGATCCTTGGAAAATAGGCGACAGGTTTAGATAAAGGATCTGGATCGGCGCAGGCTGGGAGGGCCGAAGGGCCTGTTCCTGTGCTGTAATTTTCTTTGTTCTTTGTTCTTTGTTCTTTTCTTTGGGATGCAATATTTCAAGTACTCCAATAAGGAGACCATTGCATACCAATGCTAATGTGTTTGCCCGTTGAGTGGGAGGATTCCTAGATATGGGAAGTTTGTCCATCAAAGAAACATAGGAACAGGAGTAAGCCAATCAGCTCCTTGAACCTGATCTACCATTTTTGTTAAAATTTAAGGTGCCCAATTTCTTTCCAATTAAGGGGCAATTTGGCATGGCCAATCCACTTACCCTGCACATCTTTTTGGGTTGTGGGGGTGAGATCCATGTAGACACGGGGACAATGTGCAAACTCCACACGGACAGTGACCCGGGGCCGGGGTTGAACCCGTGTCCTCTTCGCCGCGAGGCAGCAATGATAACCACTGCCACTGTGCCACCTCCTGATCTGCCATTCAATTAGATCATGGCTGATCTATGGCCTAACTCCACATACCTTTGGCCCATGTACCTTAATACCTTTGCTAAACAGAAATGTATCTATCTCGGATTTAGAATTAACAACTGCTCTAGCACCAATTGTCATTTGTAGAAGAGAGTTCTAAACCTCTGCGACCCTTTGTGTATAGAAGTGCTTCCTAACATCTCTCCTGAATGGTCTGGCCCTAATGTTTAGACTATGCCCCATAGTTCTAGTATCTCCAACCAGTGGGAACAGTTTATCTTTATCTACTCTCTCTTTTCCTGTTAATATCTTGAAGACTTTGATCAGATCACCCTTTAACCTTCTAAATTCTCGGCAAAACAGGCCTAATCTCTCTTCATAACTTAACCCCTGAAGTCCAGCTATGATTCTTGTAAACCTACGTTGCACTCTCTCCAAGGCCAAAATATTCTTCTCAGGGTCTGGTGCCCAGATCTGCTCACAGTATCCCAAGTGGGGTCAAACCAGGTGGCAGATTCCACACCGTCACCCAAGGCCGGAATTGATCCTGGGTCCCTGTGTGGCAGCAATCCTAACCACTGTGGCCCCCTCTGATGAACTCAGGGATGGCATGAGTGCAGACAGGAGAGAAACTAAAGGAAGATGTGAGTTCAGGGCTAGGGCAGGGGTAGCTATAGGAAGTTTGGCCAGGTGGGCTAGTAGAAGGTATGAACACACAGCAGTTGTCTTGATCTCAGTAACAAAAAGCCCATGAGTTCACATCTATTGTTGGAAGTGAGGGAGGACTGGACAGGGAGAAGATTTAATAATAATAATAATAATTAATAATCGCTTATTGTCACAAGTAGGCTTCAATGAAGTTACTGTGAAAAGCCCCGAGTCGCCACATTCCAGCGCCTGTTCGGGGCGGTGGTACTGGAATTGAACCCGCGCTGCTGGCATTGTTCTGCATTTCAAGCCAGCTGTTTAGCCCACTGTGCTAAACCAGCCCTAAACCAGGGTTTAAGAAGACAGTTGGCAGTTGAAAAAAGAACCAGGGTTATCTTTCCATTCCAGGATGATCCTGGAATAATGAGTAGTTTTAGCAAACAAAAGCAGGGATCCAATTGTATTTTATGTGGCCCAGTCAGATCTGCAGTGGGTGGTTAAACCAGTTGAATGCCATGTCCTTTAAAGTTTACATCTCTTGGGCTTAAGGATTTTAACCTGGAATCTTGGTGGAGTCCATTATCAGAAAAGTTGGTTGGTAAAACAATATATGAAGTGAATGTCTGAAATATTGGAACATAATCCAAGAAAAAAAATTACCTTGTCCGTAGTTGATGGCGTATCCTTTGACTACTTTTCATGACTGAGGGTTTCTGACAACCACTTTACTTATTTTTTTGTACAAATGACCTTGCTCACGCATCGTCCAACTTTTTGTTGATTATTTTATTCAATGTACATTAGCTTCCTTCAAAATGTATTCCCTCAATGTACAAACCTTTAATTCCTCTTGCAGTATAGTAACTGAATCACTAAACCTTTGACTTATCCATGCTTGTGGGCATAGTTTCCTTCATTTACTAACATTAGCAAAAGAAAAGTCAATGTAATTGAGTTTCTTTGGAGTTTCTTCACATCTGGAAATCTGCAACATCTTATGTTGATGACTTCACCTTTCGTTCTCCTTCATCTGTTGACATTCTTAATCCGATGACATCTTAGCCTTATTATTTCCTCCAGATCTCAAATGGAATTCCCATATCTCCATCAGTCTTAAAGCTGCAGCCAAAAAGCTTCAGTACCTTTTTGGTGGCAAACACTTATTTACCGAAACAACTTCCATTTAACTCTCCATGAAGGTGGATTCCATTTGAATCGTGCTCTCATTCCTGGGGAAACTGTTCTGCCACTTCTCTTCAACTCCTGAGTAATATATTTAAAAAAAACTGTTAGCTGGTACATGACCATTTTCTCACTTCCACCACCACAAAGGGGTTAAAATAAACTTGAACAGTAAGCAGGAGAGAAGTAGGCAAGATTAACCACAGGTAGTCATGTGCTGCAATGTATACGTGCCATGTAAGTGATTGGACAATGTAGCATTAGAGGT
This sequence comes from Scyliorhinus canicula, assembly GCF_902713615.1. Taxonomy (NCBI): domain Eukaryota; kingdom Metazoa; phylum Chordata; class Chondrichthyes; order Carcharhiniformes; family Scyliorhinidae; genus Scyliorhinus; species Scyliorhinus canicula. The sequence continues at coordinate 60,976,392 of NC_052151.1, read as the reverse complement.
GATTGGACAGTATAATCACATGTATTCACTTGGAGTGTAATTAAGTAATCTAGTAGTGCAGACATAATTGGGCTGAGATAACAGAGTACCAATGTGGAACTTAATGATTGGTGAAAATGAAAACTATCACTATCTCTATACCAGTATAAAACAGTTTTGTAGTATTTCAGCGAACTCGTGCTCCACCGTGACCAAACGGGTGCAAACCCCACAGTGGCAGGACAACAAACGCAAAAAAAAACCCAGATTGGTTTGGATAAGGCATCACCAAACTGGGAAGCAGGACAGGCCGGCGGGTACTCCACCAAGCATTTTGTCTGGCCCGACAGCCTCACCAGTCACACAGGGGGCGAAGCTGGCAACAGCTGAACCCAGGGATGGCGCGCGCCACGGCATCAAACCCATCAACCCAAGGCCCAATTGGCGTGGCATGCCTTCTGGCCACAGAGGGAACTGGGGGGGGGGTGGGGGGGGGGGGGGGGGGGGGGGGGGGGGGGGGGGGGGGGGGGGGGGGGGGGAACATTGGACAACGTCCCCTAACTCCCAAATGGCCATTAATTTTTTTTTAAATCGGACACATTCTTACAGTATCTCGACACAGACAAATAAACCCACAGCGTAAATAAAAAAATCAGCAGGGTTCCACGCAAGCCGCCAGAGGACCAGAAGTCACATATGGAATGCCCAGTCAATTCAACACCAACAGAGTCTCTACACACAAATACTGCAGTCGTACAATAACTGTCAGCTCGCAGTCAAAACATCACTATTGTAAATCCGAGCAGCCGCAGAACAGTCTTCCAAACAACGCCGCAGTCATGATCAGAATGGCGTTCCAAAAGAGCGGCAGCAAGTCAAGAACGGACTCCTCGGTGGACCACTCTCCCAGTATCAGGAAACAACAGCAGACAGAGACAGACGGAACGCTACGTGACCCACACCAGAAGTCGCTCAGAAGATACCGCATCCGGTACTGTCGTACATGTCAAACTCCAGATCACTCCCAGCGGAGACAGGCTGGCAGCAGAAACTTGACCCAGCGCTCGCCTTCCATGACATTACAGGCTCCGGGAAAGAAACACTACAGAAACAAACTCTTATCATAGTCCACTCTTTAAAAAAAACAATTCCGGGGTAGGTAGCTCAGCCGAACAGGCAGCACGCCGATAGCTCCAATTCATCATCGTCGCCAATGTGATTGTGATGAATGTATTAATGCTCCCATGCATCATTGTATTACATTACATGACATTGTATTATGTGGGTGCCGTTGTGGGCTCTGCCTATGCTCTGCCCCTCGGGGGAGGTATATAGATCTGCAGTCTGTAGGCGGCACTCAGCACAGAGCAGTCACAGGCAGGCACAGTTCTAGCTGATTAAAACCACTGTTCACTTCAACTCTCTGTCTCGTGTGAATTGATGGTCACATCAGTGATAAAGCCAGGGGAGTCCAATGAGTTTCTTAAAAGTCCTTTATTTCAGCAACAGCACCATACATGCATAGGGCCTGGTTATCTTTCACTGGGTCCTCATTCCTCTTTTAGCTGGCTCTACAGCTGCCAGTCTTTTATGCTAGTGCTGGGTTAACTAAGTGAAATGAAATGAAATGAAAATCGCTTATTGTCACGAGTAGGCTTTAATGAAGTTACTGTGAAAAGCCCCTAGTCGCCACATTCCGGCGCCTGTCCGGGGAGGCTGGTACGGGAATTGAACCGTGCTGCTGGCCTGCTTGGTCTGCTTTAAAAGCCAGCGATTTAGCCTGGTGAGCTAAACCAGTCCCTGGTCCAATTGAGCATGGGGAACAATCATCACCAACTGAATGTGCAGGTTATTAAAGGTTATTACAACCTCCCCCCCTCCCCCACATGGACACTACCCCCACATCCTCCCAAGTGGGGACACCCCGCTATGGGGTCCCCCTCTTCAGGACCCCCCACCCCCCCCTCCCCCAAGGCCTTTACAGCACCCCCTCCCTTCCAGGACCTCCACCCAGCAACCCCCAACCTCCTGGAGGCCCCTACTTACCTGGCCTGCACACCTCCACCCTTTAAATTCCCCCTCCACTGTCATTTCATGGTCATGGTCCCCCCCCTTCCCCTGAACCTTGGCAGCGCCACCCTGGCACTCGGACACCCTTACACTACCACCCTGGCACCAGGCAGTGCTCCTGCCAGATTGACAGTGTCATCTGGGCACCTTGGCAGTGTTAAGGCGGCAGGACCAAGGTGTCAGCTGGGCAATGCCAAGGTTCCAACATTCCAAGGGGAGGGCCATGGTGCTACCTTGCACTTGTCTCCGAGGCCCGAGACGCCCTGGGTGCCATTCCGCATGGTCTAACTTTGTATGGACCAGCACTGATTGGCGCCCAGCTGCAGACTCCTTGGGGAGGCCAGAGAATCGACGGAGGCTGATGGGTAGGTCTTAAGTAGGTTTACAACCTACTTCCGCTGGCGTCATTTGGTCCCGCCCTTTTTGGGCAAAGTTCCGACTCCAACGTCTCGAGGGACTTCGGTGAATCTCGCGAGGTGCCGAGCCTGTCGGGAGGTCTCCCGGTATTCTCCAGTAGCCATGTGCTCTCACTCGAGCGCAACGTGACAAGAGAATATGAAAGGGATCTAGGACACTTTTGGGGAGGTAAGGCACTCTTTAGGAGAGTTAAGGTGCTAAGGAGAGCACCCTTAATTCATTTGTTAAATTTAAATTGTTAAATTGAACATAATTATGCAATTCTTATGCACAAACTCATTGAAACTGCCCGCTGTTCAGGAAATGTCAAGCTGTCAAGGAAATGTCAAAGAATTGTCAAAGCTATCCAGGAAGTGTCAAATCTATCAAGGCTATCCAGGAACTGTCAAGGCACTGGCCAAGGATACTAGGTGAGTTGGCAAGGAGGGGGTAAGTGCAAAAGATAGTGGGGGATGGGATAACATGAGTTGACACTAAATTAGCACAGGGAAAGTGGGTACAGCGGTATTTAAGTTGGCATTGGGTTTGGGGATGGAGGATGAGTGGAGAGGCATGTGAACACATGTATTGGACTGAAGGAGTGTGGTGGTGATGTTGGAGCAATTTGTTTTTGTTTTATTATTATTTATTTGAACAGTCTCAGGGCACAGAGGCAGGCCTTTCACCCAGCCCACTCTACATCCAGAAGCCTGTGGATTTGTTCCAGGATTGCCTGTCTGAACTCCGCTTTCAGCCAGTCTCTCCTCCCACAAACAGAAATTTGACCTGTGGGTGGCCATTTTTTTTAAAGGTGGATTCTTCGAGCCAGGAAATCCCTTGACTCTGCACTCACAACCCGGTGATGCAAATGATGGCCTTATTATCTGTTGCAGCCTTAGCTATTTAAAAAAACACTCTTGTTCATGAAATTCCATTCAAAACCTTTAAGTGTCCTCAAGTGCTTAATTATATATCACAAATTCTATTCATAACGCTACGTCAAAGACACCTGATCCTTTAATAACCTCCTTGAGCTGTCAATCAAACCATGAATCTAGGAACCCCTGGTAAAATAATTATTGCTTGTAGAAAGGACAGAGTTTTAATAGTAAATTTCTCTTTGAAAATTTCTGAGCGATTGGGGAAAAAAAATCTTCAATTCAATTAACTGGTTTAATTGTGAGTAATTTTAAGGGCAAAACCTTAAGAAGAATTCCAATAGTTGCTTATAGTCTCAGAGACAAAGGCTGAATGGTGGTGCAGTGATTAGCACTGCTGCCCCATGGCGCTGAGGGCTCGGGTCCGATCCTGGCCACAGGTCACTGTCCCGATGGAGTTTGTTTTTTCTCCCCGTTTCTGTGTGGGTCTCACCCCCACAACCCAAAGATGTGCAGATTAGGTGGATTGGCCATGCTAAATTGACCCTTAATTGGAAAAAGATAATTGGATACTCTAAATTTATTATAAAAATATATGTATAGTCTCAGAGACAAAAACTCACTGTTGTTGGTCTGCAAGCCAATTTTTAACCAGCAATTGCTGTTCTGACTTAATTTGTTATGAACATATGAAAAGGGAGCAGGAGTAGGCCATTTAGTCCCAGAAGCCTTCTCCACAATCCAATAAGATCATGGATGATTTGATTGTAACCTCAAATCTGCACTCATAGGCAGGAACATAGGAGCAGGAGTATTCAGCCCCTCGAGCCTGTCCTGCCATTTAATGATATCATGGCTGATCTGTGGCCTATCTCCATATACCTGCCTTTGGCCCATATCCCTTAATACCTTTGCTTAACAAAATCTATCGATCTCAAATTTAAAATTAACAACTGTTCAAGCTTCATCTACTGTTTTGTGGGAAAGTTCCCAACTTCTACCACCCTTTGAATGTAGAAGTACTTCCGAACATCTCTCCTGAACGGTCTAACCCTAATTTTTAGACTATGCCCCCTAGTTTATCTTTATCTACCCTCTCTTTCCCTCTTAATAGCTTGAATACTTTGATCAGATCACCCCTTAACCTTCTAAATTCTAGCGAAACAGGCCTAACCTTTGTAATCTCTCCTCGTAACTTAACCCCTGTATTCCAGGTATAATTTTTATAAGTCCCTCCAAGGCAAAAATATCGTTCCTAAGGTGTTGTGCCCAGAACTGCTCACGGTATCCAAGTGGGGTCTAACTAGGGGTTTGGACAGCTGCAGTATAACTGCAGGATAAAATCCTCAGGTTGCAGTAAAAAATGCTAACATTCCATTAGCCTCATTAATTATTTTCTACACTTTTTTGTGACATTTTAAGGATGTATACACCTGAACCCCCCTTCTCCCCCCCCCCCCCCCCCCCCCCCCCCCAACTCTCTTGGACATCCACCGTATCTAACTTCTTTCCATTTAGAAAGTACTTTGCCCTATCATTTTTTGGCCCAAACTTTCTTACGTTGAATTCCATCTGCCACAATTTTGCCCATTCACGTAGTCTGTGCAATTTTATTCTATCATCTTGGCTGTCTACAATGCCACCTAACTTTGTATCATCAGCAAATTTTATATTGAATTTCTATGTCATCATCCAACCCATTAATGAACGATTGAAGCCCCATCTCAGATTCCTGTGGTACACCACTAGTCATATCCTGCTTTTAGAGTAATTATCCATTATCGCCACTAATTGTTGCCTCCCACTTAACCAATTTTCTAACCATGTCAATGATTTGTGCTCAATTCCGTGGGCCTCTACCTTAGTTAACAGTCTCTCTTATTGGACTTTATGAAATTACTTCTGGAAGTCCATGTAAATAACATCCATAGACAATCCCCTATCCACTCCTTTAGTCACCTCTTCAGAAAATTCAATAAGATTAGTCAGGGTTGACCTTCCCTTGGACGGCACGGTGGCGCAGTGGTTAACACTGCTGCCTCACGGCGCCGAGGACCCGGGTTCGATCCCGGCCCCAGGTCACTGTCTGTATAGAGTTTGCAAATTCTCCCCGTGTCTGCGTGGGTCTCAGCCCCACAACTCAAAAGATGTGCAGGGTAGGTGGATTGGCAATGCTAAATTGTCTCTTAATTGGAAAAAAAAGAATTGGGTCCTTTAAATTTTCAATAGAAAAGCATGATCTTCCCTTCACAAATCCATACTGTCTCTCCCTGATCGACCAAAATTTTTCGAGGTGTTCAATTACCCAATCTCTGATTATAGACTCCAGCAATTCACAACTGTTAGGCTAACTGGTCTGTAATTCCCTTGTTTCCCCCTTTCACACTTCTTAAAAGGTGGACTGACTGTGCAATTTTCCAATCCGGGCGTCGTCTGGGGGCTGGAGGGCCCTGGCGCACTATTCGACGGCATATGCACAGCCGTGCCATCCTGTGTGCTGACTTCGAGATCCGGCCTCATCAGAGGGGTGGAATTGGGAGTGCTGGTGGCCACCATCCTCTCTTCATCGGACGGGTTAATGTTGGCACTCAGCGCCCTCTCCTCCCGCTCGGTGTCACTAAGGGTCTGGGGTTCACCTCAGGATGGAGGGGCAGCTGGTTCGAGCCCCGGCTGCTTCTGCCAGCCCTGGCAGCTCTCCGATGTCTCAATGTGCCGCGCCCTTGACGCTGCTCCTCAGTGATTGGGCTATGCTCTGCATTGCCTCGGCAAAGCCCACCCGCAAGTGGCACAAGCTACGGAGAGCCTCGGCAATTCCCATCTGAGAGTGGGAAATGTCCCGCAGCACCTCATCAGGGTCAGCCTAGTACTGGGTAACATCCCCAGCGAGTCGGACATTCTGCTGGGGCACTCAGCCATGGCCGTCACCTACTGCGCCACGCCTTGGACTGCCGACGTTGTGCACCAGGCTCTCCAGTGCGGTGACCACCCTAGCAGTGTTGGCCTCGGTGTCACGCATTGCCGACAACATCTCCTGCGCCCAAAGTCTCTGGGACTCCTACAATCGGCTATGGACCTGCTGGAGTGTTGCTGACATCTCTCTCTGAATATCCTGACCACACATTGACGTCTCCATCAGCTCTGAGTAATCCTGTACCAGAGGCTCAGCATCAGGCTGGGACCCGGAATCCAGCAGACTTCCTAGTGCTGTACTGCCTGGCTGTTCCTACCTCCAGCATTAGCAACTGTGTGGGGCTCACCAAATTGTGCCCCAGAAACCTGACCGCTAATGTTTCCCACCGAGGTGTCTGCATCTGCGCTGATGGAGGGTGGGGATGACAGCTGTGATGCATTGATCATGGCATCCTAAGAGCTCTCCTCTGAGATGTTCTCCTGGGAGGCAGGAAAGCAGGCCGCCCTGGATGGGCCGATGCCATTGACTGGAGGACCTGTGGGAGAATGGACATGTGGTCAGTGGGAGTGATGGGTCAGTCAGTCTGGCAATAACTCACATGTGATAGGCATCCGGGTGGGGCCCGGTGGATCCTCACCTCTACAGCATCTGCCAACCTCTTCGGCCACCCCAATCACCTTCAGGGCCTGTTCCTCGAAGGTGGCGAGGATTCATTTGTCTGGCACATCTCCACCGGCAAGAGTGGAAGATTCTCCTGCGGGGACAGAAAAGGCATCGTTAGCCGCATGCGTGGTTCATTGTTCTGTGGGGGGGGGGGGGGTGAAGAAAGTGTTGGGGATGTTGAAGGGAGAGGGGGTGAAGGGAGAGTTGATGCTTGGGTGGGCGCGGAAAATTCTCGGGGGGGCATCACTCACCTGTGCTGCCCGAGAAGGTTGACCTTCTTTCAGCACTGGACGCCGCCACCTCGTCCCAGGTGACACTATCATGTGGCTCATCCTCCAGGACCCTCGGGAGGACAGGACATCCCTTTGGCCTCCACCTCATCGAGGAGCCTCCCCAGGTCTGCATCCGCGAATCTTGGGTCCGGTCACCTTGGCGCCATGGCTGCGAGCTGAGCGGGGTTGGCTGTGCAACTACCATTCAAGTTGCTGCTCGACCTTGCTAGTTTAGCGGGAGGGGAGGGAGAGGTGGCTGGCGAGCGGGATCCTGGCGAATCAGCTGGCGAGCCTTCCTTGGCGGCGAGCAGCCCATGGGGAGGGTCTCACTAAATGGACCAATTAACGTTGAAGTGCGCAACAGTTCTCGCTTGCTAGCACACTTAGAAATCTTTCCGGAGAATCGTGCCCCATGTTTCCAGACACCACATGCTGTCTTATCTCAAATAAAGGAAATAGCAAAACTATTCGGAAGGACAGAGTGGATGGTAAGGGAGGTGGTGTTGCTCTGTTATTTAAGGATGACATCCGGGCAATAGTAAGGGATGACATCGGTGCTATGGAGGATAAGGTTGAATCCATTTGGGTGGAAATCAGGAATAGTAAGACGAAAAAGTCACTGATAGGAGTAGTCTATCGGCCACCAAATAGTAACGTTATGGTGGGGCAGGCAATAAACAAAGAAATAACTGATGCATGTAGAAATGGTACAGCAGTTATCATGGGGGATTTTAATCTACATATCGATTGGTTTAACCAGGTCGGTCAAGGCAACCTTGAGGAGGAGTTTATAGAATGTATCCGCGATAGTTTCCTAGAACAGTATGTAATGGAACCTACGAGGGAACAAGCGGTCCTAGATCTTGTCCTGTGTAATGAGACATTTTGATTGATTCATGATCTCATAGGTAGGGATCCTCTCGGAAGGAGCGATCACAATATGGTGGAATTTAAAATACAGATGGAGGGTGAGAAAGTAAAATCAAATACTAGTGTTTTGTGTTTAAACAAAGGAGATTACAATGGGATGAAAGAAGAACTAGCTAAGGTCGACTGGGAGCAAAGACTTTATGGTGGAACAGTTGAGGAACAGTGGAGAACCTTCCAAGCGATTTTTCACAGTGCTCAGCAAAGGTTTATACCAACAAAAAGGAAGGACGATAGAAAGAGGGAAAATCGACCGTGGATATCTAAGGAAATAAGGGAGAGTATCAAATTGAAGGAAAAAGCATATAAAGTGGCAAAGATTGTTGGGAGATTAGAGGACAGGGAAATCTTTAGGGGGCAACAGAAAGCTACTAAAAAAGCTATAAAGAAGAGTAAGATAGAGTATGAGAGTAAACTTGCTCAGAATATAAAAACAGACAGTAAACGTTTTTACAAATATATAAAACAAAAAAGAGTGGCTAAGGTAAATATTGGTCCTTTAGACTCTAAAGGACCAATATTCTTTTATGAGAAGGGAGTTTTAATAATGGGAAATGAGGAAATGGCTGAGGAACTGAACAGGTTTTTTGGGTCAGTCTTCACAGTGGAAGACACAAATAAAATGCCAGCGACTGATAGAAATGAGGCTATGACAGGTGAGGACCTTGAGAGGATTGTTATCACTAAGGAGGTAGTGATGGGCAAGCTAATGGGGCTAAAGGTAGACAAGTCTCCTGGCCCTGATGGAATGCATCCCAGAGTGCTAAAAGAGATGGCTAGGGAAATTGCAGATGCACTAATGATGATTTACCAAAATTCACTAGACTCTGGGGTGGTCCCGGTGGATTGGAAATGAGCAAACGTGACACCACTGTTTAAAAAAAGAGGTAGGCAGAGAGCATGAAATTATAGGCCAGTGAGCTTAACTTCGGTAGTAGGGAAGATGCTGGAATCTATCATCTATCTATTAAAAAAGGAGGTAGGCAGAAAACAGGAAATTATAGGCCAGTGAGCTTAACTTTGGTAATTAGGAAGATGCTGGAATCTATCATCAAGGAAGAAATAGCGAGGCATCTGGATAGAAATTGTCTCATTGGGCAGACGCAGCATGGGTTCATAAAGGGCAGGTCATGCCTAACTAATTTAGTGGAATTTTTTGAGGACATTACCAGTGCAGTAGATAACGGGGAGCCGATGGATGTGGTATATCTGGTTTTCCAGAAAGCCTTTGACAAGGTGCCACACAAAAGGTTGCTGCATAAGATAAAGATGCATGGCATTAAGGGTAAAGTAGTAGCATGGATAGAGGATTGGTTAATTAATAGAAGGCAAAGAGTGGGGATTAATGGGTGTTTCTCTGGTTGGCAATCAGTAGCTAGTGGTGTCACTCAGGGATCTGTGTTGGGCCCACAATTTTTTTTTTTTATAAATGTTTTTATTCAGTTTTCGTATTTTATATTGAACAAATTACAAATTGTTAGGAGAGAGAAAAAAAAAAAAAAAAAAACAAACAAAAACAAACACGCAAAAATTAACATACATATTTACAGGTAAGCATCTTCGTAGTAGTAACTGCGCCCCCCCCCCCCCTCAACATGTTTATTTAGCTTGGTTTTGGGCCTTAGCTAGCCATCGAACCCCCGTAACGAACCTGTAGCCCCCCCCCCCTCCCGCTACCTTCCCCCGACTATTCTTCCTCTTGTACATTGGCCACAAATAGGTCCCGGAACAGTTGCATGAATGGCTCCCACGTTCTGTGGAAGCCGTCGTCCGACCCTCGGATGGCAAATTTGATTTTCTCCATTTGGAGAGATTCCGAGAGGTCGGACAGCCAGTCCGCAGCTCTGGGCGGTGCTGCTGACCGCCAGCCAAACAGGATTCTACGGCGGGCGATCAGGGAGGCAAAGGCAAGGGCATCCGCCCTCCTCCCCAGGAATAGATCTGGCTGTTCTGAAACCCCGAAGACCGCCACTATCGGGCATGGCTCCACCCTCACTCCCACCACTTTGGACATTACCTCGAAGAAGGCTGTCCAGTACTCCACGAGTCTGGGGCAGGACCAGAACATGTGGGCGTGGTTGGCCGGGCCTCTTTGGCACCGTTCACATCTGTCTTCCACCTCCGGGAAGAACCTACTCATACGGGTTCTTGTTAAGTGGGCTCTATGTACCACTTTTAGTTGCGTCAGGCTGAGCCTTGCGCACGTGGAGGTGGAGTTGACCCTATGCAGTGCTTCGCTCCAGAGTCCCCACCCGATCTCCATCCCCAGGTCGTCCTCCCATTTCCTCCTTGTTGCGTCCAGTACGGTGTCGTCCCTATCTACCAGTCGGTCATACATGTCACTACAGTTCCCTTTCTCTAGGATACTTGCGTCCAGTAGGTCTTCCAGTAGTGTCTGTCGTGGCGGTTGTGGGTACGTCCTTGTCTCCTTTCGTAGGAAGTTTTTGAGCTGCAGGTACCGTAGCTCGTTCCCCCCAGCTAGCTGAAATTTCTCTGTCAGTTCGTCCAGTGTTGCGATCCTGTCGTCCGTGTATAGGTCCCTGACTGTCAGTGTCCCCCCGTCCTGCCTCCACCTTTTGAAGGTGGCGTCGGTCAGTGCTGGTTTGAACCTATGGTTGTTGCAGATGGGAGCCTTGTCCGACATTTTGTACAGGCCAAATTGCTGCCGCAGTTGGTTCCAGGATTGGAGGGTGGCTGTCACCACTGGGCTGCTGGAGTGTTTTTTGGGTGGGGATGGGAGTGCTGCCGTGGCGAGGGCCCGGAGGGAGGTTCCCATGCAGGAGGCCTCCTCCGCACGCACCCACTCAGCTTCTGGCTCCTGGATCCATCCCCTTACTCGCTCGGCTGTTGCTGCCCAGTGGTAGAATTGTAGATTCGGGAGGGCTAACCCTCCCCTGGTTTTTGTTTTTTGTAAGACCTTCTTTGGGATCCTAGCATTTTTACCCCCCCATACGAACGCCATGATGAGTTTGTCCAGCGCTTTGAAAAAGGCCTTGGGGATGTAGATCGGAATGGATCTAAACAGGAAGAGGAACCTGGGCAGTACGTTCATTTTGATCGTCTGAACTCTCCCCGCGAGGGAGAGCGGGAGTGTGTTCCATCTTTGCAGGTCCTTTTTAACTTCCTCCGTCAGGCTGGTGAGGTTCCATTTGTGGATCCCTTTCCAGTCATGGGCTATTTGGATCCCCAGGTAGCGGAATTTATGTCGGGCTTGTTTGAACGGCAGCCCCTTTAGTGCTGCCCCCCCCCCCCCCCCCCTTGCGGGTGTAATGGGAAGATCTCACTTTTGCTCATGTTGAGTTTGTAGCCCGAGAAGGCTCCAAACTCTTTCAGGAGCGCGATGATTCCGTCCATGCTGCTTTGTGGGTCCGAGATATAGAGGAGCAGATCATCCGCATAGAGTGAGACTCTGTGCTCTCTACCTCCCCTTCGGATCCCCCTCCAATTTTTTGCTGCCCTGAGCGCGATTGCTAGCGGTTCGATTGCTAGTGCGAACAGCAGCGGGGACAGTGGGCATCCTTGTCTGGTGCCCCTGTGCAGCTGGAAGTATTGGGAGTTGGTATTGTTGGTCTGTACACTCGCCATGGGAGCGTTGTACAGGAGCTTTACCCAAGCTGTGAACCCTGTTCCAAGCCCGAACCGCTCCAGTACCTCTATGAGGTATATCCATTCGACTCTGTCGAAGGCCTTTTCTGCGTCCAGGGAGACGATCACCTCTTGTGTTCTCTCCCCGGAGGGGGTCATTATCACGTTCAGCAGGCGCCTGATGTTCGCGGTCAGCTGTCTACCTTTGACAAAGCCCGTCTGGTCCTCTGTGACCACCTCAGGTACACAGTCTTCTAGCCTTTTGGCTAGGATTTTGGCCAGTATTTTGGCGTCTGCATTCAGCAGAGATATGGGTCTGTATGACCCACATTCCGTTGGGTCTTTGTCTTTCTTAGGTATCAGCGAGATTGAGGCCTGTGCTAACGTGGGTGGCAACGTGCCCCTAGCTAGCGAGTCTGTGAACATCTCCCGCATGTGCGGGGCCAGCGCTGTCGCAAATTTTTTGTAGAAGTCCGCCGGGAATCCGTCCGGTCCCGGCGCCTTCCCCGCCTGCATGGAGCTAATGCTCTCCATGATCTCTCCCAGTGCTAGTGGTGCTTCCAGATCCCGTTTTCTGCCCTCTCCCACAACTGGTATGTTCAGTCCGTCAAGAAACCGGTTCATCCCAGCCTTCCCCGTTGGGGGCTCTGAGGTGTACAGCTCTTGGTAGAAGGCCTTGAAGGTTTTGTTAATCTTCTCTGGTTCTGTTTCCAACGTGCCTCTGTTATCTCTGATTTGCGCAATTTCTCTGCTGGCTGCCTGCTTTCTCAGCTGGTGGGCCAACAGGCGGCTGGCTTTGTCTCCGTGTTCGTATAGGGCCCCGCGTGCCTGGCGGAGTTGGTGTACTGCTTTCCTGGTGGAGAGCAGGTCAAAGTTCCTTTGTAATTCTTTTCTCTCCGCCAGGAGTTCTACAGTCGGGGCCTCGGAGTATTTATGGTCTACCTCCAGTATGGAGTCGACCAGCTTCTGCCTAGCCACCCTTTCCTCCCTATCTCTTTGCGCTTTGTAGGCTATGATTTCCCCTCTTAGTACGGCCTTAAGCGCTTCCCAGAACGTGGAGGGTGAGACCTCCCCGTTTTGGTTGATCTCAGTGTACTCCGCTATGGCCTGCGCTATCCTTTCGCTGAAGGCCTTGTCAGCTAGTAAGGCACCGTCCAACCTCCATTTGGGGCGCTGGGCCCTTCCCGTCTCTAGCCGCACATCCATGTAGTGTGGAGCGTGGTCTGATATCACAATTGCGGAGTATTCCACCTTGTCTATCTCTGGAAGCACCGTTTTCCCCACCACAAAGAAGTCAATTCTGGTGTACACGTTGTGTACTGGGGAGAAGAAAGAGAATTCTTTCTCCCCCGGGTGGGCGAATCTCCAGGGGTCTACTGCTCCCATCTGCTCCATATAGTGGCTGAGTTCCCTTGCCATGTTTGAGGTTTTCCCCGTTCTGGGGTTTGATCTGTCCGTCGTTGGGTCCTGTACACAGTTGAAGTCCCCCCCCATGATTAGTCGGTGCGTCGCTATGTCCGGGATTTCTGCCATGGTCTTTTGGATGAAGCTCGTGTCGTCCCAGTTGGGCGCGTACACGTTAACTAGAACTACCGGCGCCCCATCCAGGGCCCCGCTGACCATGACATACCGTCCCCCTGGGTCCGTAACCGTCTTTGTCGCCCTAAACATTGTCCTCTTGCCAATCAGGATCGCCACCCCCCTGGCCCTTGCCCCATAACAGGAATGATAGGTTTGTCCCACCCAGCCCTTTCTTACCCGCAGTTGGTCCTGCTCCCTCAAGTGCGTCTCTTGGAGGAAGACTATGTCGGCCCTCATGTTTCTAAGGTGGGTGAGGACTCTAGATCTCTTCACTGGGCCGTTAAGTCCCCTTACGTTCCAGGTGACTATTCTGGTGGGGGGCTTCTGCCCCCTTGCTCCTGTGGGGTTAACCATATTTGTCCGGTGGACGCGCCCCTGCCCTCTGGGGTTTCCCTATGTTAGGGGGCCGTCCAGGATGTCCACTATCACTGCTCTCCCCATGCGGTCGGGTCCCTGCGCTCCGGGGTTCCCCCTTGTCCCGGGGACACCCGCCATGGCCGTCCACTTTGTGTCCGCCACGCGGGTAGTCCCCTGCACTCCGGGGGGCCCCTTCACCCACAGACCGTACTGGGTGGGTGCTTGCAGCAGTTCCCTGTTTCGAGCCCTTGTCTGTGGCACTTTGTGGCCCTATTCCCTTACTGGCCTCTTTTGTCCCTTCGTCCCTGCGTTTCCCCTCCCTGGTCTCTCGCCCCCCGGGTGCCCCCCCCCCCGCTCTATCCCTTTCGGGGATACCCCTGTGTACCCCTCCATTGCCCCTCTCTCCCCCATTCCTGTCCCCATTTGCTCTCCCACCTTTGATGGGTGATCCCCCCCCTCCCCTGCCTGGCGCCTTCCCCCCTGTTGGGGGTGCGCTGCGGCCCTGCTCTGTTGCGCGCCCCCTTCGCTAGCTTTCCTGCTAGCACGGTGGCTCCCCTCTCGGAGGTTGCTGTCCCGCTTCCCCTCTCCCCTCTCCAGTACTCCCGTTCCCTCGTGCCGGGGCCTGGCCTCCCACCTGGAGCGGGCCCTAGGGCATTGGGTTGTTTTCCGTTCTGGGTGTTCCTGCCAGGGGGGAGGGGGCTGGCTTTGCCTCGCCCCTCCCCACCCCCCCGTCGGCATGACGTGTCTCCTTGCCATGGGCCCCTCGTCCCTACTTCCCATGGCGTTTTTCCAGCCCGTGCTCCTCGACGAATCTATTCGCCTCGGCAGGGGCTGTAAAGAAATATTCCTTGTGTTGGTATGTGACCCAGAGTTTTGCTGGGTACAGCATACCAAAACGTACTTTGTTCTTATAGAGAGCTGCTTTCGCTCTGTTGAACTCCGCCCGTCTCTTAGCTATGTCCGCTCCAAAATCCTCGTAGATTCGGATGGCGTGCCCGTCCCAATTGCAGGCTCTATTCTCCTTGGCCCAGCGCAGGATTGTCTCCCTATCCCGGTACCGGTGCAGTCTGGCTATAACTGCTCTCGGTTTTTCCCCTTCCTTGGGCTTCGGGCGCAGTGACCGATGAGCTCTGTCCATTTCCGGTGGGGTGGGAAAAGTTTCCCGCCCCACTAAGGAGCCCAGCATCGCAGCCACGAATGTTGTGGGATTTCTACCCTCTATCCCCTCTGGCAGGCCCACTATCTTGATATTTTGCCTTCTCGAGCTGATCTCCTGGTCGTCTACCCTGCCCTTCAGGCTCCCCTGTGTTGCACTCAGTTTCACCATTCCCCTCTCCAAGGATATGACCCGGTCGCTCGCGTCAGTCGCTGCCTTCTCCAGCTCTTTAATGGTTGCCCCCTGGGCTTCCAGTATCTTCCCTTGGGCTTCCAGTATCTTCCCTTGGGCATCCACTTTCTTCTCCAATCTGGTCAGAACCTGCTGCACCCCTGACATGGCCCTGGTCACTGCTGCCTGTGCTGCGGCCTCTGCGTCTGCTTTTAACTCTGCCTTGAATGCCTGCAGCTGCTCCCTCACCACCTCGGCAAAGGCTTCCTTCCAATTCACGCCCCCCTCTAACCCCAGGGGAGAGGTTGCCCGCCCGTCCAGCTCTTCTGGATGCGGCGAAGCATCCTTCCCGCCGCTTCGCGTGTTGACTCGTTCGCCCGAGCTGGCTTTCCCTTTGCCCAGTCTACTTCCGGTGCCCCCTTTCTCTTGGCTCCTTTCTGGCACTTTTTTCTCCCCCTTCCCCTTCATCTTTTCTTCTCTCCTTGTTCTTCTTTTTCCCCCTTTTCCGCACCCTATTTTTATTTTATTTATTATTATATATCTATATATGTATATATATATATATATATATATATTTTTTTAAAATTTATTTCCCCTACCCCTTTTCTCTTTACCAGTTTTCTTTTGGGAAGAACAGAAATACAAGTCTCTTTTTTCTTTTTTCCCCACTCAACCAGGAGAGAGAGTCCCTTTGTCTTTGCCACGTGGTGGTCACAGCAGTTGGGGGGGGGGGGGGGAGGGGCGAGTGGGCCGGTGGTCGCTGCTGGTTGGGGGGGGGGGGGGTCCCCGCTGCTGGCTGGGGGGGGGGGGTTGTGTCCCCGCTGCTGGCTGGGGGGGGGGGGGGGTTGTGTCCCCGCTGCTGGCTGGGGGGGGGGGGGGGTTGTGTCCCCGCTGCTGGCTGGGGGGGGGGGGGGGTTGTGTCCCCGCTGCTGGCTGGGGGGGGGGGGTTGTGTCCCCGCTGCTGGCTGGGGGGGGGTCCCCGCTGCTGGCTGGGGGGGGGGTCCCCGCTGCTGGCCGGGGGGGGGGGGGTCCCCGCTGCTGGCTGGGGGGGGGGGGGTCCCCGCTGCTGGCTGGGGGGGGGGGGGGAAGAGAAGAGGGGCCGCCGCCGCCGCACCGCTCCTGGCCCGCGTGGGGGGGGGGGGGGGAGAGAAGAGGGGCCGCCGCCGCCGCACCGCTCCTGGCCCGCGTGGGGGGGGGGGGGGGGGAGAAGAGGGGCCGCCGCCGCCGCACCGCTCCTGGCCCGCGTTGGGGGGGGGAGAGAAGAGGGGCCGCCGCCGCCGCACCGCTCCTGGGTCGCGTGGGGGGGTGGAGAGAAGAGGGGCCGCCGCCGCCGCCGCACCGCTCCTGGCCCGCGTGGGGGGGGGGGGGGGGGGAGGGAGAGGGGATGGACCTGCTGCTGTTGGGCCCCCCTGTCGCCGTCCGGCTCCTCCGCTCCGGCTCCTCCGCTCCCGCTCCGGCTCCGGCTCCTCGGCTCCTCCGCTCCGGCTCCTCGGCTCCGGCTCCTCGGCTCCGGCTCCTCGGCTCCCGCTCCGGCTCCTCCGCTCCTCCGCTCCGGCTCCTCCGCTCCGGCTCCTCGGCTCCTCCGCCTCGGCTCCTCCGCCCCGGCTCCTCGGCTCCTCCGCTCCGGCTCCTCGGCTCCTCCGCTCCGGCTCCTCGGCTCCCGCTCCGGCTCCTCCGCCGGCGCTCCTCCTCCGCCGTCCGGCCTGTCGGGGGGGGGGGCTGTTCCTCCTGCTGTCCACCGCTTGCGGGAGCCCCTCTCCCTGCGACCTCCTCGCTCGCCGCCCGGAAGTCAACTCCGTTGGGCCCACAATTGTTCACAATTTACATAGATGATTTGGAGTTGGGGACCAAGGGCAATGTGTCCAAGTTTGCAGATGACACTAAGATGAGTGGTAAAGCGAAAAGTGCAGAGGATACTGGAAGTCTCCAGAGGGATTTGGATAGGTTAAGTGAATGGGCTAGGGTCTGGCAGATGGAATACAATGTTGACAAATGTGAGGTTATCTATTTTGGTAGGAATAACAGCAAACGTGATTATTATTTAAACGATAAAATATTAAAGCATGCCGCCGTGCAGAGAGACTTGGGTGTGCTAGTGCATGAGTCACAGAAGGTTGGTTTACAGGTGCAACAGGTGATTAAGAAGGCAAATTGAATTTTGTCCTTCATTGCTAGAGGGATGGAGTTTAAGACTAGGGAGGTTACGTTGCAATTGTATAAGGTGTTAGTGAGGCCACACCTGGAGTATTGTGTTCAGTTTTGGTCTCCTTACTTGAGAAAGGATGTACTGGCACTGGAGGGTGTGCAGAGGAGATTCACTAGGTGAATCCCAGAGCTGAAGGGGTTGGATTATGAGGAGAGGTTGAGTAGACTGGGACTGTACTCATTGGAATTTAGAAGGATGACGGGGGATCTTATAGAAACATTTAAAATTATGAAGGGAATAGATAGGATAGATTCGGGCAGGTTGTTTCCACTGGCGGGTGAAAGCAGAACTAGGGGACATAGCCTCAAAATAAGGGGAAGTAGATTTAGGACTGAGTTTAGGAGGAACTTCTTCACCCAAAGGATTGTGAATCTATGGAATTCCTTGCCCAGTGAAGCAGTTGAGGCTCCTTCATTATATGTTTTTAAGGTAAAGATAGATAGTTTTTTGAAGAATAAAGGGATTAAGGGTTATGGTGTTCGGGCCGGAAAGTGGAGCTGAGTCCACAAAAGATCAGCCATGATCTCGTTGAATGGCGGAGCAGGCTCGAGGGGCCAGATGGCCTACTCCTGCTCCTAGTTCTTATGTTCTTATGTTCATTCTAAGTACCTATTATCTTGGAAGAAAGTAATAAAATTGAACAAAATGATGGGATTATCCCATGAGTAACTGGAACCTCTGTCAGGGGACAAAGTAAAATTACATCAATAGATCAGCCTTGAGAAACCAATCAGAAACTGATCATGCACTACTAAACCAATCAGGGCCTGATCATGCACTGCACAAGCCCATCAGGAATCAGTAATATCACTGATCATGCACATGGTTTGTGATGCGGAAAGAGTTAAAAAGCACCAGCTTTGAGCTAACAGGTGGCATGCTGAATTGGAAACTGAAGACTGCTGAAAACAGAAGCCTTGAGAGAGAGAGAGAGAGAGGGGGCGGGGCGGGGCGGGGGGGGGGGGGGGGGGGGGGGGAGAGAGAAGGCACCCAGTCAATTGTGCCCAGGCTGAATCGAGAAGAACCACGTTGAGCCAGTAAAGATGCCACCTAAAGTATAGGTTTTGCCGCTTAATAAATGTTTTCAGAGTTATATCACTAAATTGTCTCCTATTGTCTGAATGATTAAAGTCTAAAAAGAACAAATTAATATTAAGTGGATTTAGAGGTTAAGCACCCCTAAAAACATTAACAATCCTACCAACAACAAAGATTTTGATTACTGCACCTGCTTTAAAATTTCACTAGTTTTTCCTGTTTCTCTATTTAGTCACCCTTCCAAAGTGCATCACTTCACATTTCTCTGCATTAAATTACATTTGTCAGCCCATTTCACTAGCCTATGTCCTCCTGAAATCAGTCTCCCGTGAGAAAGAAACTATGTACCTTTAACTAACATGTTTTGGGAAAACAGGTCAACTTCAACAGCAAACAGAGCGGCACGTGATGCAGTGGTTAGCACTGGGACTACGCCTCTGAGGACCTGGGTTCGAATCCCGGCTCTGGTCACAGTCCGTGTGGAGTTTGCACATTCTCCCCATGTCTGCATGGGTTTCACCCCCACAACCCAAAGAGTTTAAATCGAGCTCGGGGCAGATTTTGGGCCTCATGTCTCTTGAGAACTTACCTCCTGATGTGACCATCAATTTACTCGAGACACGAGAGGAAGTAAACTGTGGCTTTAATAGACTTACAACTGAGCCTGCCTGTGACCAGAAGAACTGAGGGCACACTCACAAGACCTCAGCACATTATACTTCCGGTAGTGGGAGGGGCCATGGGTGGAGCCAAGGGTGGAGCCCTGTACAAGCTCCTCATCTCCCCCTGTGGGCAGAGCCGCGCAACGGCTCACAGACAGAACCCACAAGGACACAATGATATATAGTGTGAATTAAGCATTATACATTCACTACATTCACCCCCTGTAAAAAAATCAAGTCCGGCGGGGGTGACGGGTTTACAGGTTGAGCCGGTCCAGTGGCCGTGTCGTCCGTGGGATCGGCGGTGAACTGGGGTTGCAGCCGCTTTGGATGGCTGTGTGCTGACAGGCAGTGTGGATCTGAGGGTGGACTCCGGGGGTGGTTCGTTCAGAGCTTCATTCTTGACCGGTGCAACGGGTGAAGGGGGGGCGCAGGAAACCTGTAGGCGTGGGGGCGCAGGGCGTGGGGGGTCGGGTGGGGTGTAGTGTGAGGGGTACCTCGGCGGTGGTGGTGGTGGATTCTGCAGGCGCCAGGATCCGGAGGGAAATGGTGTCCTGACGGCCGTCGGGGTGTTCTATAAAGGTGTAGTGTGGGTTTGAGTGCAGCAGTAGTACCCTTTCTATAAGTGGGTCCGTTTTATGTGTCCGGACGTGCTTCCAGAGGCGAACCGGGCCCGGTGTCCTCAACCAAGATGGGAGTGAAGCTCCCGTGGTAGTGCCCCTAGGGAAAATAAATAATCGCTCGTGAGGGGTCTGTACACAGGAGGGACCTAATTGCATGGAGTGCATCGGGGAGGACCACCTGCCAGTGGGAGGTCGGGAGATTCCTGGACCGTAGGGTCAGTAGGACGGTCTTCCAGACCGTTGCGTTCTCCCTCTCCACATGCCCGTTCCCCCTGGGGTTATAGCTGGTAGTTCTGCTCGAGGCGATGCCCTTGTCGAGCAGGTACTGACGCAGCTCGTCGCTCATGAAGGACAAACCCCCGTCGCTGTGTATGCAGCTGGGGAAGCCGAACAGGGAGAAGACACTGTGCAGGGCTCTAATGACTGTATGGGAGGTCATATCGGGGCATGGCATAGCAAACGGAAAACGGGAGAATTCGTCTATGACGTTGAGGAAGTACACATTTAGATTGTCGAGGGGAGGGGCCCTTTGAAATCGATGCTCAGGCGTTCAAAGGGCCAGGAAGCCCTTTGAAGGTGGGCCTTGTCTGGTCTATAGAAGTGCAGTTTGCAGATCGGGCAATCTCTGGTGCAATCTCTTTTACCTCCTCGGTGGAGAAAGGCGGATTTCGGGCTTTGATGTAGTGGGCGAGCCGGGTGACCCCCGGGTGGCAGAGGTCATTGTGGATAGCCTGTAATCAGTCGTCTTGCGCGCTGGCGCATGTGCTGTGGGACAGGGCATCTGGGGGCTCGTTGAGCTTCCCCGGGCAATATATGATGTCATAATTATAGGTTGAGAGTTCGATCCTCCACCGCAAGATTTTATCGTTTTTTATTTTGCCCCGTTGCGAGTTATCTAACATGAAGGCAACCGATCTTTGGTCGGTGATGAGGGTAAACCTCCTACCTGTAGTGCCTCCAGTGCCGTACGGCTTCCACAATGGCTTGAGCTTCTTTTTCGACTGAGGAGTGTCGAAGTTCCGAAGCGGAGAGGGTTCGGGAGAAGAAAGCTACTCCTCTCCCTGCCTGGTTCAGAGTGGCAGCGAGAGCGACCTCTAAGGCATCGCTCTCCACCTGAAAGGGGACGGATTCAACCACTGCCTGCATTGCGGCTTTGGCGATGTCCTGCTTGATGCAGTTGAAGGCCTGGCGGGCCTCGGCTGACAGTGGGAAGAGTGTGGTCTTAAATAGTAGGCGGGCTTTGTCCGCATACTGGGGGACCCACTGGGCGTAATAGGAGAAAAATCCAAGGCAGCTCTTGAGGGCCCTGGAACAATGAGGGAGAGGGAGTTGTAAGAGGGGGCGCATACGGTCCGGGTCAGGCCCCAGGTCTCCGTTTTCCACGACATAGCCGAGGATGGCGTGTCTGGTTGTGCGGAAAACGCATTTCTCCTTATTGAAAGTGAGGTTGAGTTTCTGGGCGGTTTGGAGAAATCAGTGGAGGTTGGCGTCGTGGTCCTACTGGTCATGGCCGCAGATGGTGACGTTATCCGGATACGGAAAAGTGGCCCCCAGCCCGTACTGGTCCACCATTCGGTCCATTGTTCGTTGGAACACCGAGACCCCATTCGTGACGCCAAAGGGGACCCGGAGGAAATGGAAGAGGCGGCCATCTGCCTCGAATGCCATGTAGTGGCGGTCCTCCAGGCGGATTGGGAGCTGGTGGTATGCAGACTTCAGATCCACCGTGGAGAAGATGCGGTACTGGGCGATCTGATTTACCATGTCTGCAATTCGGTGGAGGGGCGAGGTGCATGAACCGGTTAATGGTATGGCTATAATCAACTACCATCCGGAACTTTTCTCCGGTCTTGATGACCATCACCTGAGCTCTCCAGGGGCCATTACTGGCCTCTATGATCCCCTCACGTAGGAGCCGCTGGACTTCGGCTCTAATAAATACCCTGTCCTGCAGGCTGTACCGCCTGCTGCGAGTGGCTATGGGTTTGCAGTTAGCAGTGAGGTTAGCGAAGAGTGGAGGGGGGGGGGGGGGGGGGGGGGGGTCGATTTTTAGAGTCGCTCAGCTGCAAATAGTGAGAGGGGGTAGGGGTCCACCGAAGCTGAGTGTGAGGCTTCTAAGATTGCATTGAAAATCGAGCCCGAGTAGGAGGGGGGCGCAGAGGTCTGGGAGTACGTACAGCTGGAAATTAGAATAGCTGGTGCCCTGTATTGTTAATGTCGCAACGGTGCGTCCTTGTATTTGAAGCGAGTGCGAACCCGAGGCGAGTGAGATAGTTTGCCGTGCAGGGAAGATAGGCAGCTAACAGCGTCTTACCAGGTCTGGATGCACGAAGCTCTCGGTGCTCCCGGAGTCGAAGAGGCACGGTGTCTTGTATCCGTTGACCTGAACGGACATCATCGAACTCCTGAGGTGCTTTGGCTGCGACTGGTCCAAAGTGACTGTGTTGAGTTGCGGGTAGTCGGTGGCTTGATCAGCAGTGCTGGAGTGGCCCTGTGATGTCTGTCCGCGGAGGTCGTAGTCGTCGAGATGAACATCGGGTGATTGGCAAGATGGCGGCCCCCGTTGATCGCACGTGGCGGGCGATGAAGAAGATGGCGTCCAAGATGGCCACCCTCGTGGATCGCACGTGGCGGGCAGCGAGGAAGATGGTGTCCAAGATGGCGGCCCCCATGACTCGCACATGGCCGGCCGCGTGGCGGAGGTTTGCCAAGTTGGCGGCCCCCATGAGTCGCACATGTTGGATGGAGGCGGAGTCGGCAGACACGCTGCAACATTGCGGGATCTGCGGGCCTGCGAGTTGGGGGAGCGATTGCTCTGGACAGTGGGAGAGTTAGAGGGTTTAGATTTAGACAGTCATACCTTAGCAAAATGTCCTTTTCGACCGCAGCTGCTGAAGGTCGCGTTGCGGGCCGTGGGTGTTGGGGCTGACCATAAAAATGGCACGTTGGTGCTCCATAGTGGGTGGGTGGCTGCGCGATGCAGGCCTGGGGCAGTCTCTGGTTGGGGGTCACGATGGGGTCGCGTGGTCTGCGGGGAACGAGTTCAAACTTTGAAACGCGACCTCCAGTGAGGTTGCTAGCGTTACAGTGTCCTCCAAGTTCTGGGCCCCTTTTTCGAGGAGACGCTGGCGCACGTAGTTAGACCAGACCCCTGCAACATACACATCACGGACAGCGAGTTCCATATGCTGAGAGGCAGTTACAGCCTGAAAGTTACATTCCCATGCAAGAGCTTTTAGTTCGCGCAGGTAGTCCTCTAGCGACTCTGCGGGGCGCTGGCGGCGGGCAGTGTAAATATGCCGCGCATAGACTTCATTTACAGGACGCACGTATAGTCGGTCGAGTATAGCGAGGGCCTCGGTGTACGAGTCGGTGCTATCGAGTTGCGTAGAGATGCGATGGCTTACGCGTGCGTGCAGGAGACTGGGTTTCTGCTCTTCAGTAGTAGCGGAGGTAGTCGACGCAGCCAGGTAGGCCTTGAAGCATCGAAGCCAGTGTAGAAAGATTTCCTTTGCTTCTGCAGCCTGCGGGTCGAGTTCTAGTTGATCAGGTTTGAGGGCTGATTCCATGGTGGTTTTTTAAGTCTATTCAATTGATGTGACCATCAATTCACTCGAGACACGAGAGGAAATGAACTGTGGCTTTAATAGACTTACAACTGAGCTTGCCTACGACCAGAAGAACTGAGGGCAGACACACAAGACTGCAGCAGTTTATACTTCCGGTAGTGGGAGGGGCCATGGGCGGAGACATGGGCGGAGCCAAGGGTGGAGCCCTGTACAAGCTCCTCATCTCCCTCTGTGGGCAGAGCCGCGCAACGGCTCACAGACAGAGCCCACAAGGACACAATGATATATAGTGTGAATTAGGCATTATACATTCACCACACCTCCACAGGAACCCTAGGAGCAGCCGGGAACCACGAGAGCAGTGTCCAGGATTGGCGGGAGCAGTGTCCAGGAATCACGGGAGTAGTATCCAGGAATCGCAGGAGCAGCCGGGAATGGCAGGAGCAGTGTCCAGCAATGGTGGGAACAGTGTCAGGGAATTGCCGGAGCTGTGTCCGGGAATCATGGGAGCAGTGCCCGAGAATCGCGGGAGCAGCCGGGAATGACAGGAGCAGTGTCTGGGAATCATGGGAGGAGTGTCCGGGAATCACGGGCGCAGCCGGGAATGGCAGGAGCAGTGTCCGGGACTGGCGGGAGCAGTGTCCAGGAATTCTGGGAGCAGTGTCCAGGAATCATGGGAGAAGTGTCTAGCAAGTGGCTAGTTTTCAAACTGAGTGCTGGCTGACGTCACACTTTCAAAAGAGAGCGCGGCTCCTGATTGGCTCACAGTAAATCAGGTGACTCTTGTCCTTAACCCTTTCATTCTTGTGCTCACCGGAGTAGATTTGCAGCTACATTTTATAAGGTAAGAGTTTTTCTTTCTTTTCTTCTCAGTTACTTGAGGGTAGCAAGCTGGATTTAATATTGTTAAGGGGTGGAACGGAGACGAGCGGTTGGACTGAGAGCATCTTGGGAAAGTAAGCGGGTAAATGGTGAATCTGAGTTTTAGACTGGGGAAAAACTGAAGTGGCCCTCCCAGGAGGGCTGTTATTAGATTGGCCAAGAGAGGACCTGCTGGTAAGCAGTGGCGACTGGTAAGTAGTTTTTCTTTTCACTGTCTATTTTTTGTTTGTTTTTTGACATTGTAGTTGTATAAGTTAACCTAAGGTTTAAGATATGGCAGGAGATCCCAGACCCGTGTCGTGCTCCTCGTGTGCGATATGGGAGCTCAGGGACACATCCACTAACCCTGGCTCCTTCACGTGCAAGAAGTGCTGCAGCTCTTGTTCGACCACTTAACTAGAGATGCACTGGAGCTGCGGATGGACTCACTTTGGAGCATCCATGATACTGAGGACGTCGTGGATAGCATGTTTAGCAAGTTGGTCACACCGCAGGTGAAAATTACTGAGCGAGATAGAAAATGGGTGACCAAAAGAGATAGCAAGAGTAGGAAGGCAGCGCAGGTGACCCCTGCGGTCATCTCCCTGCAAAACAGGTATACCGTTTTGGATACTGTTGAGGGTGTCGGATCACCAAGGGAAGGCAGCAGCAGCCAGGTTCATGGCACCGTGGCTGGCTCTGCTGCACAGCAGGGCAGGAAAAAAAATGGCAGGGCTATAGTGATAGGGACTCAATCACAACGGGAATAGACAGGCAGTTCTGCGGTCGCAATTGAGACTCCAGGATGGTATGTTGCCTCCCTGGTGCAACCGTCAAGGATGTCTCGGAGCAGCTGCAGGACATTCTGGGCTGTGGGGTGGGGGGTTGGTGAACTGCTGTCTTGGTGCACATAGGCATCAACGATATAGGTAAAAAACAGGATGAGGTCCTACAAACTGCATTCAGGGAGTTAGAAGTTAAACTAAAAAGTAGGACCTCAAAGGTAGTAATCTCAGGATTGCTACCAGTGTCACTCAGAGTAGGAATGTCAGGATAGATAGGATGAATGCGTGGCTTGAGAGATGGTGCAAGAGGGAGGGATTCAAAATTCCTGGGGCATTGGAACCGCGTCAGAAGAAAGTGGTACCAGTAAAATCCGGACGGTCAGCATCTAGGCAGGACTGGAACAGATGAGTTTAAACTAATGTGGCAGGGGGGATGGGAACCGATGCAGGAAGTCGGAGGGAAGTAAAACGGGGCCAGAAACAAAAAGCAGTAAGGAGGAAACACAGAGAAGTCATAGCCAAAAATCAAAAAGGGCCACAGTACAGGGTACAGTGACTGAGGCGAGTGTGAAAAGGGAGGTGGCCAATGCAGGATTCAGGGTCCTAAATGCGCGCAGTATACAGAACAAGGTAAATGAGCTTGTTGCGCACGTTGAAATTGGCCGGTACGACATTGTGGGCATCACAGAGACATGGCTGCAAGGGGATCAGGGCTGGGATCTAAATATCCAAGGATATATGTCCTATTGAAAGGACAGGCAGATGGGCAAAAGGGGCAAGCTAGCATTGTTAGTAAGGAATGAAGTTAAATCGATAGCAATGAGTGATATAGGGCAGCACGGTGGAGCAGTGGTAGCACTGCAGTCTCACGACGCCAGGGTCCCAGGTTCAATCCCGGCTCTGGGTCTCTGTCCGTGTGGAGTTTGCACATTCTCCCCGTGTTTGCGTGGGTTTCGCCCCCACAACCCAAAGATGTTCAAGGTAGGTGGATTGAACACGCTAAATTGCGCTATAATTGGAAAAAAATCTATTGGGTACTCGAAATTTATTTTAAAAAAGCAAGGCGCAATATAGGATCAGAAGGCATAGAATCTCTATGGGTAGAGCTGAGGAATCACGAAGGTAAAAAGACCCTGATAGGAGTTATGTACAGGCCCCCTAGCAGTAGTCAGGATGTGAGGCAGAAAATAAATCAGGAGATAGAAAAGGCATGTAAAAAAGACAATGGCCGGGATTCTGCGACCCTGCGCCGGGTCGGAGAATCCCCGGGGGGAGGCCGTCGGCTAACCTATTCCTCGGCACCGTTTTTTG
This sequence comes from Scyliorhinus canicula, assembly GCF_902713615.1. Taxonomy (NCBI): domain Eukaryota; kingdom Metazoa; phylum Chordata; class Chondrichthyes; order Carcharhiniformes; family Scyliorhinidae; genus Scyliorhinus; species Scyliorhinus canicula. The sequence continues at coordinate 60,950,391 of NC_052151.1, read as the reverse complement.
GGGGCTGGTGAGATTCCCACCACGCCGGTCGGGGGCCATTGACAGTGACCCCCCCCCCCCCCCCCCCCCCCCCCCCCGGCGATTCTCCAGGCCCCAATGGGCCGAGTGGCCATCGATTTTTGGCCAGTCCCGCTGGTGTGAATTACTCACCTCACGCATGGTGGGACCTGGCAGTTAAGTGTGCGGTTGCGGTCCCGACCCCGGGGGGCCCCCACGGTGGCCCGGCCTGCGATCGGGAACTACCGATCTGTGGGCGGGCTGGTTCCGTGCGGGGCCTTCTTTCGTCTGCGCTGGGCCCCTGTGGGGCTCCACCATATTTCCCAGGAACCGGCGCGGAGAAAGGAACCCCCGCGCATGTGCGGAAATGCACCGGCCGGCCCCCGCATGAGATTACCCCGGCTGTTTCGCACATGCACAAACTCGTGCTGGCCCTTCGCCGCTGGCTGAAGTGGCGGGGACTCCGGCGGCAACCTACCCCCTGGAAAGCTGAGAATTCCTCACCTTGAGGGGCCGTTGACGCCGGTTTTCCGCCAGCATGGGGACATAGCCCCACTTTCAGAAAATCCCACCCTATATTACAATTATCATGGGGGACTTCAATATGCAAGTCGACTGGGAAAATCAGTTTGGTAGTGGATCCCAAGGAAAGGAATTTGTGGAATGTCTAAGGGATGTTTTTTTTGGAGCGGCTTGTGACAGCCTACTGGGGAACAGGCGATTCTGGTGATGTGTAATGAGGCAAACTTGATTAGGGAACTTAGGGTGAAGGAACCCTTAGGGAGCAGTGACCATAATATGATTGAATTCACCCTGTAGTTTGAGAGGGAGAAGCTGCAATCAGATGTAATGGTATTACAATTAAATAAGCATAACTACAAAGACATGAGGGAGGAGCTGGCCAGAGTTGATTGGAAAAGGAGCCGAGCAGGGAAGACAGTGGAACAGCAATGGCAGGGGTTTTGGGGGTTATTGGGAGGCACAACAGAAATTCATCCCAAGGAGGAGGAAACATGCTAAGGGGAGGACAAGGCATCCATGGCTGATGAGGGATGTCAAGGACAGCATAAAGGCTAAAGAAAAATCATACAAAGTGGTGAGGATTAGTGGGAAGCCAGAGGATTGGGAAGCCTTGAAAAGCAAGCAGAGGACAACTAAAAAAAGTAATAAAGGGGGAGAAGATGAAGCATGAATGCAAGCCATATAGTAATATAAAGGAAGACAGGAAGAGTTTTTTTCAATATATCAAAGGTAAGAGTGAGGCAAAACTAGATATTGGACCACTGGAAAACTAATAACAGGAAACAGAGAAATGGCAGACGATCTGAATCGTTACTTTGCATCAGTCTTCACGGTGAAAGACACCAGAGCGCCAGGAGGCAGAGGTGATTGCAGTGACCATTACTAAGGAGACGTTTCTGGAGAAACTGAAAGGTCTGAAGGTGGATAAGTCAACTGGACTGGATGGACTACATCCCAGGGTCCTAAAAGAGCTGAGGAAATTGTGGAGGCATTGGTGAAGATCTTTCAGGAATCACTGGAAGCAGGAAGGGTCCCAGAGGATTGGAAAGTGGCTAATGTAACACCACTGTTCAAGAAGGGAGGCAGAAGTCAGGAAATTATAGGCCAGTTAGCCTGACTTTGGTCATTGGTTAGATTTTAGAGTCTGTTGCCTCCCTGGTGCCAGGTTTTCTGAATGGGCATGGTGCATTCTGAAGGGGGAGGGTGAACAGCCAGAGATAGCAGTACACATTGGTACTAATGACATAGGCAGGAACTTGGGCAGCACGGTAGCACAAGTGGGTAGCACTGTGGCTTCACAGCGCCAGGGTCCCAGGTTCGATTCCACGCTGGGTCATTATCTGTGTGGAGTCTGCACGTTCTCCCCGTGTCTGCATGGATTTCCTCCAGATGCTCCGGTTTCCTCCCACAGTCCAAAGACATGTAGGTTAGGTGGATTGGCCATGATAAATTGCCCTTAGTGACCAAAAAGGTTAGGAGGGGTTATTGGGTTAGGGTGAAAGTGAGGGCTTAAGTGGGTCGGTGCAGACTCGATGGGCCGGGTGGCCTCCTTCTGCACTGTATGTTCTATGTTCTAAAGATGAGATCGCAAAGTAATTGCAAGTGCATGGTAAAATAGGACTGAGTCAGCACGGCTTTGTCAAAGGGAGGTCGTGTCTAACAAATCTGTTAGAGTTCTTTGAGGAGGTAACAAGGAAGTTAGACAAAGGAAAACAAGTGGACGTGATTTGTTTAGATTTCCAGAAAGCCTTTGACAAGGTGCGCATAGGAGATTGTTAAATAAGTTAAGAGGTGTTAAGGGTAAGATCCTGGAATGGATAGAGGATAGACTGACTCACTTAAGCCCTCACTTCCACCCTATATCCGTAACCCCATCTAACCTTTTTGGTCACTAAGGACATTTATCAAGGGGTCTTTTTCAGGATGGCAGCCGGTGACTAGGGGTGTGCCACAGGGGTCTGTGCCGGGAGCACAACTTTTCACAATATACATTAATGATCTGTAAGAAGGAACTGAAGGCACTGTTGTTAAGTTTGAAGATGATACAATGATCTGTAGAGGGACAGGTAGTATTGAGGAAGCAAGGGGGTTGCAGAAAGATTTGGACAAGCTAGGAGAGTCGGCAATGAAGTGGCAAATGAAATACAATGTGGAAAAGTGTGAAGTTATGTACTTAGGAAGGAAGAATTTAGGTATAGACTATTTTCTAAATGGGGAAATGCTTAGGAAATCAGAAGTGGCCTAATTATGCTCCTATGTCTTATGTGCATGTTAGGTGGATTGGCAACGCTACATTGCCCCTTAATTGGGGAAAAAAATACAATCGGTTACTCCAAATTTATTTTTTGGAAACTTCAACAGCAAATGCTCCTGGGTGTGTTGATGACTGCAAAGTATCAATTAATAAATCTGGAACATAAAGGACAGCACAGTGATCAGTACTTCTAGCTCACTGCGCCAAAGGCCTTGGTTGACTCTGAGTTTGCACGTTCTCCCATTGTCTATGTGAATTTCCTCCCACAGTCCAAAGATGTGCAGGTTAGGTAGATTGGATATGCTAAATTGCCTCTGAGCGTCAGGAATGTGCAAGTTAGGTTATAGGGCAAACTGAATCTGTGCAGCGGTGATGGGGTTCTATGAAAGCTAATCTCAGTAATGACGACCATGAAACTATTGATTGTTGTAGAAATCCATCTGATTCACGAATGTCCTTAAAAGGGAAGATCTGCCACCCTCACGTACATGGTATGGTCATGTGACTCCAGACCACAGCAATGTGGTTGACTCTTAACCAAGTGCCTGTTGAAATAGCCTAGCAAGTCCCTCAGTTCAAGGGCAATTTTGGATAGGCAACAAATGCTTTCTTTGCCAGCATTGAAGGGATAAAAAAGGTCAGCACATCATCCATTTACTGGACATCTGCCCTGAGATATCTATTCTTGGCGTCATCACTGCTGTTCACACTTTCAGCTGGAACTGTTGAATGGATTGCAAAACCTTAACAGTGAATTTAAAAATCTCTATATTACAAAAACGACAAAGACACCGGTGAAGCACAACACCAAATGATTTAAGGGTGATGCTAGTACTGAAAAGTTAAAATCTTTCCAGGAAAGAGAAGACTGGGTGGTGACCCACCAACCTTCAATGGATTTTTTCTTATGCAGATACACAGATGTTTCCATATTTAGGGAGCCCGAGTCTAGGGGTCGTGAATGTTATTAACAAATCTAAAATAACAGAAGTGGTTGTGGCATTGGACGCTGAGAAGACGTTTGACCGGGTAGAATGGGGGTACTTGATGGCCGTTCTGGAGCGGTTTGTGATTGGACCAAGATTTGTGGACTGGGTAAAGCTACTATATAGAGCCGAGGGCGAGTGTCCGCACAAATAACATCAGCTCGAGATACATTCCTCTCCACCATGGGACTAGGCAGGGATGCCCTATGCCCCCCCTGCTGTTTGCACTCGCGATTGAGCCATCGCAGTAGGCAGTTCAAGGGTATGGAAAGGAATATTGCGGGGGGGGGGGGGGGGGGGGGGGGGGAACAGCATAGGGTGCACTTATATGCCAATTACTTGCTTTTATACATGTCGGAACCAAGTGTGTCAATAGGGGGAATATTGGAGCTGCTTCGGGTGTTTGGGTCTTTCTCGGGGTACAAACTAAATCTAGACAAGAGTGAGTATTTTGTAGTGTTTCGACTGGGGGTGCAGGAGGGGGTGCTGCCATTCCGTAGGGCAGGGACTCTCTTTTGATACCGAGGGGTGCAGGTTGCCCGGGGCAGGGGCTCCACAGGTACAACATTTCTCGTTTGCTGGGGAGCTTGAAAGCTGATCTGACGAGGTGGGAGGGTCTCAGTCGGTCACTGGCGGGTGGGGTACAGGCGGTTAAAATGAACATGTGGCCTCAATTTGTTTATTTTCCAATGCCTGCCTAAGGCATTTTTCAGAGAGATTGAAGGAATGATTACCTCGTTCATGTGGTCAGTTAGAAAAGTGCTGCTACAGAGGGGAAGTATTATTACTGGGTGGCGAATGTGGAGAAGGTGCGGAGCTGGGTCAGAGGGGTTGATTCCCAGTGGGTCAGAATGGAGGAGTTTGTGCAGGGGGTCGGGATTGAAGGCACTAGCAACAGCGCCGCTCTAGATGGCCCCAGGGAAATACTCAGGGAGTCCGGTGATAATAACTTTATTTAGAATTTGGAGGCAGTTTCGACAACACTTCCGGTTGGGGGCAGTGTCAAGGGAAATGCCGATTCGGGGGAACCACAGATTTGAGCCAGGGAAGTGGGATGGAAATTTTTGGAAATGGGAGAAGGGGATTAAGATACTAAAAGATTTGTTTCTAGGGGGTCAGTATGCAGGATTGAAGGAGCTGGAAGCGAAGTATGGGCTGGAGCAAGGGGAAATGTTTAGATAAATGCAGGTTCGAGATTTTGCCAGCCTCCACACTGCTGGAGGTGCTGACGACAGAGGGACTAGAGAAGGGGGTAGTGTCAGCAGTTTACGGCGATATTTTGGAAGAGGAGAAGGCACCAGTGGAAGGGATCAAATGAAAGTGAGAGGAAGAGTTGGGAGTGGATATGGGGGAGGGGTTCTGGTGAGGTGCTCCAGAGAGTGAACGCCTCCACCTTGTGCACGAGGTTGGGGCTGAGCCAATTCTTTGAAGGGGTAGATGTCTGGATAACATTGAACGTTAGTTGGGGAGGGGGACGGTGTGCTCATGGTGACTCCGGATTCCTTTCTGTCATTTATTGACGTGAACATGCGGGTTAATGTTTGGGGTTTGGTGGGAGGATTGGATCGTTGTTATTGATGTGGGGATTTGACATATGTTACTGAGTATTGTTGGTAGGTGTAAATTTGGGAGAAAATGTGAAAAAGAGAGAATAAAAATATAAAAAAAAAAAAAATCTGAAATGTAATTAAAGAAAATCTTTTGCCAAGAGAATGGTTAAAGTTCAATTCTGTCACATGCGTAGTGAAAGCATAACACTTAAAAGGGATAAATAGGGATTAGAAGGATACACTAAATGAGGCAGGATTTTTTCTGAACTTGCGCAGAGTAAATTGTTGCTATGTTTTCCTACATTACAACATTTTGACTGGTTTTAAAATAATTTGGAAATTTTAGGCAGTGTGAAAGAAGTTTATATAGGTGGGTGACAACCATCTTCAGAAGAAATTCAGGGAAGAGAACTACTTGTAAACACTAGAAAAATATATACCTTAAAATAACATTTAAAAAAATTATTTTCCTGCCACCTACAAAGCACATAAGCGGAATTTCATGGAAATAAATTGTATTGAAAGATGTGCCTTATGTCTATTCCAGTATCAGTGACTGATCCAGCCTCACCACTCTATATTCTACTGGAAACTCTAGAGCATCACAAAGTGACAAGATATTGTTACATGAACATGGAATCTGTTGAAAATAACAAGGCAATTACCAGGGAGACCAATTCAATTTTATTTTTACTTTTGAAATTTGCCAATTTGTAGGAAGGGCACAAGAGGAACAGTTAACAAATGTTGCAGCAAGAATCTTCATGCATGTAAGGATGTCAACATTTCTTCTGGAAAAGACTGGTTGTATTCCTCATTTAACAATTGTGTATTATCTAAGCTATTGGTAAATAATTGATGACTTGCATAGGGATAAAATAAAATGTTTCAGCTTGTGTTTACGCATTTGACATTCGGTAGAATTACTGTATCCAGTATTTTTACTGGACTCAAATTGTTTCAACAGTTATATAAACCACTTTTGAGTTTTATGACCTATTCTTTCAAAGATATTGTAAAGAGTACTCAAAAGCTGGTGAGATAGTTTGCAAAGTCTAACCAGAGAGGTTAGACCCAAAATGAAGACTCGGGATCAATAATTTCGCCTAGACGCGAAGTGTAAACGAGAAACATCTCTCTATTCTTGCTTTTATCTGTGTTATTCGAACTAGCATTTTAGTTACTATTTTAATGGCCAAAATGGTGTAGGGAGAGAATTTTAGGAAACTTCCTTTTGGAAGTAACTGGATTTCAGATAGTTATCAGTTGATCTTGTATATGTTCAGACATACAGCAAAGGGTAATTCACAGCTGGATGAACCAGTACTTGTCAATGGAATAGCAGCAACTAACCAAGGAATTGATTAAATTACATTGTACATAGTTTAGTCCAGGAAGATAGTTCTGTAAACAGCAGAAATTGTTTCCTGCAAACAGTTCAGATGTGCAAAACTGAATCACATGAAACAGCCAATGTCGCTACTTATCTAAAGTACAATATGGGGTTAACTAAATCGAACGTTGTAGTTTTTATAAAAGGAAAATGTCATTGTTCCGATGTACATCTTGGTTCATTGCAGAGTTATTTGTCAGGCTTGAAGTTAACTATCCAATCAACAGTACTGTGCCAGAAGTTCAGGGAAATACCCACAAAGCAACCAACATTGGCCACAGTACAACCAAATGTGAGAACGTAGGAATATAAGGTCTAGCAAATTTTGTTCTCACTTTCAGAAGTGGAACAGTAGGAGAGTTAGATGAGATGACAAATGTGAGATGCACAACTCTTGCTCCTATTGGTATTCGCAACTTGCACAATGATTGGCAAATTGTTGATCAGTTTAAAAAAGATTTATCAATGGTATTCTGGAGATCAACATTTAAAAGGACCCTCAAAACCTTGTATGTTAACAGTGAGGTATTCAGTTTACTAACAGACTAAACTTTGCTCCTCCTCCAGCCAGAGCTTTAGTTAAATTTGGTGACAAAGGCTTTAAAATTATTCACATTATATACTTAACACTCAGTAAGATGAAAGTGCATCTTGTTGATGGTACATCATATCCTTTAGTGCAGTTAAAAGCAGTGCTCAAATTATTCTATCTTTTGCCCATAGTTTTTTTCCTGTCAAGAATGCATTGCAGATTGTCAAACATACAAAGGGGTACACAACTCTATATCTGCTGGTTCATGCATTCAGAGGATGAAGAACTAGGAATGCTTTAGCTTTTAACTTGAGTTTTCCCCTTTTATATACAAAATATAAAATTTTAAACTCGGCCCACCAACTGGTACAAGGCAACAAATTCTCATATGAAACTATAATTCCTTTCTTTCATATTTGAGTATATGAAAATATACAAATAATTACATGGTTTACACTAATATACACAATCCCACTTCATTACTAGCACCACTTGCATACGGTTATCCCAAAAGCAAAAAGAGAAATTTACAATTGTCTAAAATGCAGGACCTACTACTGCAACAAATTGAATCTCGACTGAAACATTCTTAATTTGACTATGACAGTATTTTTAAGTTAACCTGAACTGCTCTTGAATTATGCATCAACCTTTAGTAAAGTCTTTAAGTGGACAGTCATTATTTCCTTACTCGCATCAGGATATTCAGCATGTGCTCCTACCCAATGACTGGGTGGCTTAGGTAGAACACTGGGAGATGGTGGCTCACTGAACTTTGGCCCAGCATAGTTCTGATCTCCTTGAAGGCTCAGTACAGATTTCAGACCAACTTTCAGTAATCTTCGATTCTTGGAGCTGTTTCCGGTAATAATCGGCTTTTCCCCCTCTTTTTTGAGAATGTTGCAGCGTTCAACAGAGGGAGCATTCTGACTATGGTTGTTTTCATTTCTTTTTATTGAAGTTTTTCTCAACTGAAGGTTACGCTTGTTTCTTTTCTTGGTATTTAAGGGTTGGCAGTACTCTTCTGCTCTATTTACACTATACATGAATTGCATTTGTGGAGCTATTGCTGTATCTGATTTTCCAATGTTCGATTTGGTCACCTAAGACAAAAAAAAAATGAAAAAAATTAAATGAAGTAGGCTGCGAGGTACACTGAACTTCAATTTGACGACAACTGTTAGGCAAAGCTTCAGCCTGAATCCACTCACACTACTGTGTATTCTAGTAAATGCCCACCTCGCATTATCCTTTGGGAAGTTGGGCAACATTGCACTGCTGCCTCACGGCGCCACGGTCTCGGGTTTGATCCCAGCCCTGGGTCAGCATCCACGTGGAGTTTGCATATTCTCCTCGTGTCTGCATGGATCTCACCCCCAGAACCCAAAGATGTACAGGGTACATCTTTAGAGGTCAACCAACTAGATTAATAATCTTTATTATTGTCACAAGTAGGCTTGCATTAATGCTGCAATGAAGTTACTGTGAAAAGCCCCTAGTCGCCACAATCCGGCACCTGATCGGCACACAGAGACTTGTGGGAAGAAACCGGAACACCCGGAGGAAACCCACGCTGACACGGGGAAAACGTGCAGACTCCACACAAAACAGTGACTCAAGCTGGTGATCCAGAGGACACCATCTCAGACTAAAGGGACAATCCTTTAAAACAGAGATGAGGGGGAATTTCTTCAGCCAGAGGGTGGTGAATCTGTGAAACTCTTTGCTGCAGAAGGTTGTGCAGGCGAAATCATGAGTATCTTTAAGACAGAGATAGATAGGTTTATATTAATAAGGGGATCAGGGGTTATGGTGAGAAGGCAGGAGAATGGGGATGAGAAAATATCAGCCATGATTGAATGGTGGAGCAGACTCGATGGGCCAAGTGGCCTAATTCTGCTCCTATGTCGTATGATGTTATAAGCCGGAATTGAACCTGGGACCCTAGCACCGTGAAGCAACAGTGCTAACACGCCAATGACAAAGCCACAATAACTTGCCCTTTAATTGGAAAAAAAATTTGGGTACTTCAAATTTATGTTTTTTTAAAAAACGTTGCATTTGAGACCGTAGATCACCTGAGCTGCAAACATTTTTGGCAGAAAGCAACATTGGCCCAATTGGCCCTTCCCCTGCATGCCATCCAGTAAACACAGTAGTCACTGGATTGGCAATTTACAGAGAACCAAATGAACCCATGGAACCGGAAATCAAGGCTGGGCACAACCTCCAAGAGCTGTCACCAGGGGAAGGGCGAGCTCTGCACTCATTGGCCACAGAGCAAAGTGCTGATTGGTTGGCTGTTGTTGGGGCGAAAGAGGAGAGCATTCAGCCCAACCGCTTCAGAACGGCCGCAGTTTGAATCCTATCTCCGCCTTCCCCCTGTTCCCAACCAAAGCCCCGGTTCTCTCTCTCCCCCCCCCCCCCCCCCCCCCCTCCCACGACTGTTCCAATCAGAAACGGGAATTCTCAATTTCAAACATTTAAATCTTTCTCCTCCGCCGGAGACACCCATCTCGCCTCCCATGTCCCCGAGCGTTGAGGAGGGAAACGTGGCCGCAATATACCGGACTGAGTCTGAACCCTCACGGAACTCTCCCCAGGCCCAGAGCTCTCTTACCTTCCCGTCCTTGTGCTGGTCGGCGATCAGAGAGCTGGCGGTCGCTGAAGGGGTTTTGTCGGCCACCGACGGGCCGCCAGGCCCGCTCCGGATGCCAATCTGCAGCGCTGGCCGGCTGTGCGTGTGTCTTTGCAGCAGCCCGGCCGAGGAAGAGCAACGGATCTTCCAGCCTCGGCTCACCACGGCCGCCTTGCTCTGATGTTGGTGAGGTTGCTGCTGGTGGTGACGGTGGCGGCTTGCGGCGACGGTCTTGGAGGACAGGGGGCCGGACGGCGGTCGAGGCAAAGGTAACGGGTGCATTGCCACCTCCGCTTCCGACCTGTGGCTAAAACCCCGAGCTCAGCATCGGAGGTGCGAGGTCCAGCGGATGAGACGGTCACCATGCAACGTAAAGGCCCCGCAGTCTAATTCTTCGTCCGAATGAAGGGCGGGGGAAATGTCCAGACGGCCTCCGCAGACAGAAGAACAGGTCGCCTTTCTCCGTTGGTTAAAAGTTTCAAAGGCTGAAAATGGCGGCCGGGCTGAAGCGACTTCCTGCGATTGTTCGCTCACTCGTAAATACTCCCGGCTCAGGCTCTACCTCCTCACCCCAAAACTGAAATATTCGGCTATAATTATCGCCGGCTTCAGATGTCTTAATTTTAGCGGACGGACGACAAGGAGCCGACCCCTGTTTACAAATACTAGGACTTAACATCGACTCTGGCCAGTCAGCTCAATCTCGCTCCTCTCCTGACAACAACCGGGGGGGAGGAGAGAGCAGCAGCTGTGACACGTCATCACTCACGATACTGACCAATGGCAGTGCTCCGTACCATCATCACGTGACCGCCGACACGCCCCGCGAGCTCGCCCCGTCCCTCTGGGGCCTTGGCAACGGTGATGTAATCGGTCCGGGATGGGGAGGGAGAGCCCGGGGGAAAACCTCTGCTCATTTCCTTCACCCAGCAGCACTTTCATGTAACTTGTTGCGAGTGCACCGAACCGTGTGTGATGACTGATGGCTTTTTTTTTTGTCCCACTTGTTTACATCTCCCGTCAGCAAGATGACGGTTGGAATGATTTGGTGGGGGGTGGGGTTTGATCACGTGACGGGACTTTCCGTCCACTCCAGCAGTGACGTCAGCGAGGTAAACGTCCTGAAACTTTGAGTCGAATCGGATGGAAACTTGGCTGAGTGCAGAGTGACGCCCTTTCTATCCTCAGCTTCTGTGCCAGTGATTTCCATCTCCTTTAGCCTGGAATTCCCCACAATCGCCGGGAATGCACGCACTATTGCTAATTGATACGCATTTGTTACGGGTAAAGTCACCGATTGGGAAATGGCTGGAAAGTCCCAGAACCGTTACTGTGCAGGAGGAGGCCATTCGACCCGTCGTGTCCGCACTGGCTGGCTCTCCGATGAGGAATTAGTGTCTTTATCTCTCAGCATCTTGCCAGATAACAGTGTAATTTCGTTTGAATACTTAATTGAATTGATTTAGTTAATAGTTAATTTTAGTCCAATTATTTTACGTATCATTACATCAAAATGAGCCACCAATGAAGTGCAGAAACATGATTTATTACAACTTTCACTTGTCTTGCATCTAAAAAATCATGATCTGAAATTCGCTAACAGCATAACCAGAATTAGGAGCAGGAGAGTAGCTATTAGGAGAGGTTAGATAAACTCGGTCTGTTCTCATTGGAACGACGGAGTTGAGAGGCGACCTGATAGAGGTCTACCAGATTATGAGTGGCATGGACAGAGTGGGTAGTCAGATACTCTTTCCTCGAGTCAGAGAGTCAAGTACTAGGAGACATAGGTTTAAAGTGCATGGGGAAAAGTTTAGAACAGATGTGCCAGGCATGCTTTTTTACACAGAGGGTGGTAAATATATAGAACGTGCTGCCTGGGGAGGTGGTGGGAGCAGGTACGATAGCGGCATTTAAAGGGCATCAAGACAAATATATGAATAGGGTGGGAATGGAAGGATACGGACTCCGTAAGTGCATACGGTTTTAGTTTAGGCAGGTACCATCGTCGGCACAGGCTTGGAGGGCCGAAGGGCCTGTTCCTGCGCTGTATTGTTCTTTGTTAGTAGACTATTCGGCCCCTCAATCTTTTTCCATTTAAGGGGCAATTTAGTGTGGCCAATTCACCTAACCTACACATTTTTGGGTTGTGGAGGTGAAACCCACGCAAACACGGCGAGAATGTGCAAACTCCACAGAGACAGTGACCCGGGATCGAACCCGGGTCCTCAGCGCAATAGCCAGCAGTGCTAACCACTATGCCACCGTGTCACCTACCCCCCCCCCCAAACGTACACACCGCCCTTGCATGAACAAGTCCCTCACCCGTTCTACCCCTTCCCATGTCACTGCCTGTATGGCGCATCAATCCTTGCCGAGGCAAACTGATGATTCTCACAAATAAGGGTCAGCTCCGACAACACCCATGCTAAAATACCACCTCAGCTAGTTCCAAACCCTGAAGGATGAAGCTACCACCGGACTCATCGTATACCTCCTCTAAAGGCATACTTAATCTTTTCCAATCTCAGGAACTTTGCCAAGTCCCCAACCATGTCAAGGCCTAAGGTGGCACCACTGACCTCCATCCAAGCGGCACATGTCGCTGCGAAATCAGGAGCAAAGGCCAAAATATCATCCTGTTCATCAGTGTAGATCTTGGAAACTGAGGAAACAAAGAGTTTGTTATGAACAAAGTCCCACACCTGCAGATAGCTACATACCCCCTCGGGAGTTGAAATTTCTCTCCTCATCTCCTCCAGTCGCGCAAACCTACCTTCCACAAACAAATCCCTGAACCTCTCGACGCCCTTCCTCTTCCAAATCTTGTACATTGCACCTTTCCCTGACGGCGCAAATCTATGGTTCCTGCAAATTGGTGACAAAAAATAACATGCGTCCATCTAAAATGCTGCCTAGGCTGGTTCCAGATTCTTATAGATGCCAGCACCACCAGGTTCATTGAGAACCTGGCTGGAGAGAATGGAAGAGGGCCCGTAGTCAACGCTTGTAGACACAAACCTACACAGGAGGCCTCCTCCATCTGGCCCCACCCCGACCCAGGCCCCTCAAATCACCCTCACACTTTCTCGATGTTCGCTGCCCACTAATAGAACATTGCATTTGCCAGCCCTCCCAAATGCCGTCCTTTCTGCATGAAGGCTCTTTGATCCCTGGGAGTCTTGCCCACCCACACAAAAGCTGAGATTAACTTGTCCAGCCTAACAAATAAAAAACTTAGGGAGGTAGATTAGGAGACATTGGAACACAAATAAGAACCTCGGCAGAATGTTCACTTTGACCGTCTGCGCGCTACCCGTCAAGGATAGCGGGAGTGCATCCCACCTCTTCAAGTCCACCTTCACCCCCTTTACCAGTGGCCCAGTCGTGAGCCACCTGAATCTCTAAATATCTAAACTTCACCTTGGCCAGCTTCCCCAACTCTGGTCCCCTCCCCAGGGGTTTCATCGGGAAAATCTCGCTCTTGCTCACATTCAATTTGTACCCTGAGAAGGATCCAAACCTTCCTCAGCAGCTCCATTATCCTTCCCACACTGGATAGAGGATCAGAAACTTACAACAACAGATTACATACAGCAACACCCCATGCTCCTTGTCACCCTCTCAATACCTCTCTACCCACCTAACGACCTAATCGCGATGTCCAATGGCTCAATCGCCAATGCAAACAACAATGGGGACAATTTGCATCCCTGCCTTGTGCCCCTATACAAACGGAAATAACCTGAGATCACTGCATTAGTCCAGACACTTGCTGTGGGGGCACTATGCAAAAATATCACCTAGGAGATAAATATTGGCCCAAATCCAAATCGCCCCATAGCCTCAAAGAGGTACCTCCACCCCACCCAATCAAAAGCCTTGTCTGCATCCATGGAGATGATTGCCTCAGGCACCTTCCCCCCCCAGAAGCGACACAACCACATTCAACAGTCTCCGGATATTGGCTGACAAACCCTGCCTGTTCCTCCGAGATCACCTCTGGCAAGTACCTCTCCTGATGCTTTGGCAGAATCTTAGCTCATACCTTTACATTGGCATTCAATAATGAAATAGGCTTGTAAGACCCACACTCCAAGGGATCCATGTCCTTTTTAGGGATCAGGGAGATTGCACCTGCACCAAAGTGGCCAGCAGCACCCCCTGTGACAGAGAGTCATTGAATAACCCCAATAAATGTGGCGCCAATAAGGCCGCAAACTGTTCATAACATTCCACTGGAAAAACATCCGGCCCTGGTGCCTTCCCCGAATGCATGCAACCAAAATACTCTGTGACCTCTTCTATCCCCATCAGTCTCATGGAACTCCCTCATCAGCGGGAGGGCAAACTGGAACATAACTTATAGAAACATATAAAATTATGAGGGGAATAGATACGTTGGATGCGGGCAGGTTGTTTCCACTGGCGGATGAAAGCAGAACTAGGGAGCATAGCCTCAAAATAAGGGGAAGTAGATTTAGGACTGAATTTAGGAGGAACTTCTTCACCAAAAGGGTTGTGAATCTAATCTAATTCCTTGCCCAGTGAAACAGTTGAGGCTCCCTCATTAAATGTTTTTAAGATAGAGATAGATTGTTTTTTGAAGAGTTAAGGGTTATGGTGTTCGGGCCGGAAAGGGGAGCTGAGTCCACAAAAGATCAGCCATGACCTCATTGAATGGTGAAGCAGGCTCGAGGGGTCAGATGGCCTACTCCTACTCCTAGTTCTTATGTTCTTATCCCCAACGGCACCTCCAACTTCTTTCTTCACTCTTTCTATCACCGGGAAGTCCACCCCGTCCAAAAACTGCTCCATCCCTGAGCCACCCTCTGGAGTTATATAGCCCCCAGTAGAAAGCCTCAAAAGCTCCATTAATCTTGTCCGGAGCAGTAACCAGCCCTCCCTTAAGGTATTCTTAATCTGGGTTACCTTCCATGCGACCACCTGCCACCTCAGCTGGTGAGCCAGCAGACAACTGAGCTTAACACCATGTTCATAACATACCTCTCGTGAGCGGCGATGCTGGTTCACCGCCTTCCCCATCGATACAAGCTGAAACTCCATTTGTAACCATTCTCTCCACCAGCAACTCTGCCGTCAGGGCCGTGGAGTACTGCCGGTCGACCTCCAGAATTAAGTCAACCAGCCTCTGCCTTTCCACCTTTCCAACCTTGTCCCTGTGGGCTTTATATGAAATTACCTCCCCTCTGAACACTGCCTTCAACGCTTCTCAGAATGTGGAGGGTGAAACCTCCCCATTCTAATTAAAACCTACATAGTTCCCTATGGCTGAAGTTACCCTTTCACAAAATCCCTTGTCTGCAGGAAGCGCCAAAAAACTTCGGACTTGACCTACCCATCCTTGGATCCAATACACAATTGAAATCTCCCCCCGTGATCAACTATGCAAGTCAAGGTCAGGATATCCACCAACATCTTCTTGATAAAGTCTGCATCATCCCAATTCGGAGCATATATGTTTACTAAAAGCACTGGTGCACCTGCCAAAACCCCACTCACCACCCTGCTGTTCAACAACCCCTCTCGACCTCGCATCAAAATTTGAGTGGAACACCCTCCCATACATCCCATCCTTAGCCTCGTCTGATCCCTAACCCTCAAATTTGACTCCTGCAAGAAGACTACATTGGCAGTCAAGATCTGCAAGTGAGCAAACACCCAGGACCTTTTAACCAGACCATTTAACTCCCTAATACTCCATGTCACCATACTGACAGGTGGTTTCTGGACGCACCCCCCTACTAGAATCAGCCATAACCCCCTTGTGAAGAAATCCAATTTTGATTCCAGATCCACCCAAAATGGCTGCCATCACCACCTCACACATCCATAAACGAAGAAACCTGCGTGACCAGCATTCTACTGCCCCCCCCACCCCCATCCCTGGCGCCCTTGGTTTCCTATCACAAAGATTGTGTCTTTCAAAATGTTCCAAAGTGTCTTCTAAATTCTTTATGTGCTCCTTACCTGTAATTAAAATATCGTCCAAATAATATAAAACACCATTGAGGTCACAAAGGATTTGGTCCAGTGACATTTGGAATAGGGTCACATCAGACCCTAGGGTTATTCCGAACGGTAGGAACTTGTACCTTGGTGTGTTACAGTAGGTAGAAGAAGTTGCGACTCAGCTGCTACCTTCATCTGGAAGTATGCTTGGGACAAATCTATCTTACTGATCTTTTGTCCACCCAACAATCGAGCAAATAGATCCTCCATTAATAATAATAATCTTTATTGTGACAAGTAGGCTTACATTAACACTGCAATGAAAGGGCGGCACGTGGCACAGTGGTTAGCACTGGGACTACGGCGCTAAGGATCCGGGTTCGAATCCCGGCCCTGGGTCACTATCCGTGTGGAGTTTACACATTCTCCCCGTTTCTGCGTGGGTTTCACCCCACAGCCCGAAGATGTGCAGATTAGGCAGATTGGCCACACTAAATTGCCCCTTAATTGGAAAAAGAATAATTGGGTTTTCTAAATTTATTTTTAAAAATTAAAAATACTGCAATCAAGTTACTGTGAAAAGTCCCTAGTCGCCACATTCCAGCGCTTGTTCGGGTACATGGAGGGAGAATTCAGAATGTCCAAATTACCGGACAGCATGCCTTTCGGGACTTGTGGGAGGAAACCGGAGGAAGCCCACGCAGACATGGTCAGAACGTGCAGGCTCTGCAGACAGTGACCCAAGCTGGGAATCGAACCTGGGACCCTGGCGCTATGAAGCAACAGTGCATGCAATAGTAAGGGATACTATTCAGCACACAATACTGACTTGATCGTCATTTTAAAGTCACCACGGATCCTTACTGAGCCCTCTGGCTTGATAACTGGAACAATGGGGTCGCCCAATCGCTCATTGCCACACTCTCGATCAATTTGCCAAGTTCCACTCAACTTTTGGTTTGATAGCATATGGCCTTTAGCATTTAGGGGTGCTATCAGGTTTTATCTTGAGCCGTGCCTCAACTCTGATCATTTCTCAGAGTCATAGATTCCCTACAGTGCAGAAGAAGGCCATTAAGCCCATCGATATGCACTGACCCTTTGAAAGAGTACTTCACCCAAGCTCACTCCTCTACCCCATCCCTTTAACCACTTGATCTGGTCTGCACATCTTTTTGGATACTAAGGGGCAATTTAGCGTGGCCAATCCACCTAGCCTGCACATCTTTGGGTTGTGGGGGTGAAACCCACGCAAACACGGGGAGAATGTGCAAACTCCACATGGACAGTGACCCAGAGCCAGGATCGAACCTGGGATCTTGGCGCCGTGAGACAGCAGGGCTAACCCACTGTGCCACCATGCTGCCCTCACACCACCATTTCTCCCACCCAATGTGTTTTCAAATATCTTGTACTTTTCTAAGAGTTTCTACAATGTGTTCTTTCCATCAATTGATTTACAACTTGCCAATTTAGTTAGGTTTTGTTCAATCATGCTCTTCAGAAAAGTGTAGGAAAAATACCTCCGACCACATGTAATGTCAATTTTTGCCGATTGACCATCTACTTCAACTTGCACCATGATATAACCTTTCAGTGGAACCACCTCTTCCGTGTAAGTTCTCAAGATTATATCAGACGGTTTTAATGATACACTCTTGAGCTTTTGTTGGTGTAAATTTTCAGAAGTGAGAGATACAGCAGCTCCTATATCTACTTCCATTTTAATTTTGTTCTCATTTAGTTTCAGATAGATACAAAATCTCTGTTTATTGCCTTGCATCGATAATACACCTAGTTTGAGCCTTTGGATTGAATTTGATTGGACTTGATTTATTGTCACGTGTACTTAGGTACAGTGAAGAGTATTGTTCTGAGTGCAGTCCTGACAGATCATTCCATACATGAAAAAAACATAGGACATAAATAAATACACAAAGTAAATACAAAGGCACAGGCATCGGGTGAGCATACAGAGTGTAGTACTGCTCAGTAGAGAAGATGTGTGGAGAGATCAGATCAGTCCATAAGAGGGTTATTCAGGAGTCTGGTAGCCATCAGACATTATGTCTTCCTGAGAATTTTTACTGTCTTCGGTCATACTGTGACTATTTTTGTTAATTTGGGGGCGTTCTTGTTTTTATCCATTTTCGAGGTTGAGGATGTCTGGTCCAGCAGGCCTTCATTATGTGCCTTTTCTTGCCACAGTTATGACATTTGTTTTCTTGATGCCAACATTCCTGTAGAGAATGCCCCACCTGGGCACATCTATGGCCATGCTTGCATGGTGAAAAATCTTCTTTTCTCAGACTTCATCTTGTTTATGTTGGCACCCATCTCCAATTTGGGAAGCTTCTTTAGCTGCCAAGTCCATAGACACTGCTACTTCTACAGCAAATTTGAGTTTTAGAGACCTTTCTGCCAGCAATCATCTCTGGATTGGCTCATTTCTCATGACAAGCTGGTGGCAAGCAGGAAAACCCAATTGGAGTTGCAGTTCCCAACTCCTACCCTTCCAATGGTTCCTTTCCAGATTTTGGAGTCCGTTCCAATCTTGCCATTGAATTCCCCAAGGAGGATGATCTGATCTTCCTTAGGAATGTTGGAGAGTATGGTCACGAGTAGAAGCCTTTGGGTTGATCATTAGCATCAAGAGTTGGGGCATAGGCACTCACGACTGTGCTTGCTAGTTCTTGGCATTTTGTAGGAGGGTCATGAAGTGGTCATTGATGATGACAGGAGCTCCAAGAATTGGTTGATGAGATTGTTCTTGGTGGCGAAATCAGTTCCACGCATCCTCGGCTGATCCTTGGGTTTTCTTCTCCGAAAGAAAGTATCTGTCATCTCTTCCCAGCTGCACTTCGCCTGCTCTTCCTGTCTATTGCAGGGAATGACATCAATGTTGAAGTGCCTTGGTTCACAGGCAACGAGGACATTTCTCCGTTCCTGTTGATTGTTTTGCTCTTATCCATGATAGTTCGCACATTCCAGTTTCTGAAATTCAATTTAACTTTGATTTTCTGACTGCAGGTAGATGAACCGCTGGATATAGTTTTCCAGCCAGGTTGGGGATGGAACAGACTATTTATAGCCCTTTCCCCATGTGGGGTGAGCAGAGTGGATCCTGAAGAGGGTTGCTCAGTTCTAAAAAAAAAGCTGCCGAAACATTCTCCTGTTCCTCTTCCAAGTGCAAGATGACTGAATCAAACTCCACCACCTACGTGCCGCTTCGAAGTTAGGGATTTCCAGATTTCACTGTTCTAGCTCTGTCACCTCTTGCTGATTGCCGCAGGGCGTGCCTGTGTGGAGGGTGTGTTGGTTTTCTCTATGTAGAGGCTTGGGACATCTTTGAATGTGGGGTATGCTGTTGCACATCAGCAGACACATGGTTCAGTTCCAGTGGCAAGGGAATCTCGACAACTGGGAATATCCCTCCTGCTGCTGCCTTCATCTGCCATCGCAGCCATTGACAGCATACTAGTAACGTACGCCTGATCTGTTGTTGAGGACTTGTTTTGAAGTGCACTTTGTCTGGTTCCTCATCTCTGACCTTACCATCATGGGTGACCCTGCCAGGGGCTTATGACTCCCTGCGACCAATTGGTGACCGAAAGGTTGTCCAAATAGATTTATAAGGAGTGTCTTAAAGGGGGAAAGAGGTTTCGTGAAGGAATTCCTGAGCTTCAAACCTGGCTGGAGACACAGTCCCCAATGGTGTCGCAATTACAATGCACAGCAGATATTGGTCAGGAAAGCATTAGAATAATCAACTGGGAAAGTAACAAAGGCATGATGAGGGTTTCAGCAGGAAATAACTGTGAGCCAACCCCAAAATTCTGCTCCCAAGTCTATAAAACCCTGAGCTCCCAACTACACAATGTCACTAAACAATAGGAACCCAATGCTTTCAATGGATTGAAGGATATGGGAATTGTTGCAGGGTGTTGGATACATTTCAGTAGGTCTCAATTAAGTCTTTGCAGTCTTAAGCAGGTTAATTGTATATATTTATTAATGACAAGAATTATGTCAAACAGTAAAGGGTTCAAGCTAGGGACTATCTCCATGCATGCTTGTGCACATCGCTCTGTCCAACTAACCCCTAGGTGTGAACCATATGTTCTCTTACATCATTGTGTGGGCTGTACTGTCCTCAGTCCCACATGGACTCTTATATTACATCTCCCCCCAAATCCTTGTACAATGTATTCTAGTTTATCCCAATTATGTCATTATTACTACCCAATCTCCCCATTTCAAGTTTCTGAGTTCATAAAATCTGGTGGCCTGGAGGCCTTATGACCTTTCCTTACCACATTCGCACTAATGTCAGAGGGATGTTAGGCACTGTTGTAGCAGGTAAACTCTGTTGAATGGGAGATTGGTTTGGGTATCTTCTCATCCTCGTTTTCCAATCCATGGTATTGAACTGCTCTTTGACGATTTGGCAGATGTGACCAGGAGGTCAAGTAAGCACAGCGATGGTACACAAACAGGACTTACTGTGAATTAAGAAATAGATAGCAGAGTTTTGAACATGCTCAATTTTACAGAGGGTAGAATTTGGGAGATCAGCCAGGAGTGCATGGAATAGTTGAGTCTAGAGGTAATGAAGACATGGATGATGGTTTCAGAAGCAGATAAGCTAAGACAGGGGTGAAATTGATCAATGTCATGGAAGTGGAAACATGCAGTCTTATTTCATATGACAACTTGGTCAGGTAGTCACACTTTACTGCTTAGAAGCCATCTATGCTGAGGCAACAAGAAGAGGTGGACCTCTGCTATTGAAATTCTTGCATGAAGTCCCAGTCACCTATCACCCATGTGCTTGCTGATCTACATTGGCTACCAGCCAAGTGTTTAGTTTAAAATCCTCAACCATTTTTTTCAAATTTCTCCATGTCTTGCCTGTTCCTACCTTTGTGATATCTGCATTCATTTAAATGCCTTGAGCATTTGTAACTTTAATTGCACCATTTTGGTGGCTGTGTCTTCAGTCCTAAACTCTGGAATTCCCTCCACATAGACATTTCCATTTCTCTACCTTGCTTTCCTCCTTTATGGCATTTCTTAAAACCCACCTCTTTTTAACCAAGCTTTTGGTCATCCGACCTAAAATCTTTTAGGGCTTGCTGTAATTTTTTCTAACGCAGTGTCTTGGGATGTTTTATTATGTTAAAGGTGCAATATAAATATAAGTTGTTGTATGTCTCATGTTTAATGTTGGCCCCAAAATATCTGACTTGAACATTGATGCTCGATCACTGACTCCAGAAGCGAGATTGGATGACAATTGAAGGCTTTATTGGACTAGATGTTTCCCCCAGCAGCGCAGGTACAGAATGCAGCAGCTGGGGAGACACAGACTCTTATACTCAGCCTTACTGGGCGGAACCAGCAGGCAGGCTTCACCAATGATCTTGCTGTCTCAGATACCTCCCACACCAATGGTCTTACAGCCTCAACCTGGGTACCGTAATACCCCTAATACCGACTACCACATTCACCCCTGTTTAAAAGAGTCCGGCGGGGGTGGTGGTCTTGCGTTATACAGTGGTAGAGGTTGAGGTTATGGTGGTACCCATCAGTGGTACAGTGTTTGCCTTGTTACATGTCACAACTATTTACAGTATTTATTTACATGCACATATCAAAATGAAGCAATTAGTCGATCGGGGGCCCTGGTCGTCCTCTGTGTACATCACAGTTTTGGCTGTGATGCAGGCGCCGGCTCGGGCATCTGTGACTCCGGGAGCGTGATTTCGGTTTCTTCGGTAGCTTCATCACCCCTAGATGGGACCAGTGGGAGAACTGATCCACCTGGGAAGAGGGCGGCTGTGAGGTGCACCAGTGGGAGGGAGGGTGGTGTTGGGGGGGGGGGGGGGGGATCCAGCGGGTGCCAGGTCCCGTAGGGAGACGGCATCCTGTCAGCCGTCTGGGTACGCCATGTAGGAGTACTGAGGGTTTGCGTGAAGGAGGTGGACCCTCTCGACCAATGGGTCCAACTTGTGCGCCCGCACGTGTTTGCGGAGCAGATGGACAGGAGCTGCCAGCCAGGTTGGGTGCGAGGTCCCACAGGAGGACTTCCTAGGGAAGACAAGGAGACGTTCATGAGGTGTTTTGTTTGTCGTGGTACACTGCAGTGATCGGATGGAATGCAGTGCATGGGGGAGGACCTCCTGCCAGCGGGGGACTGGGAGATTTCTGGACCGCAGGGCCAGTAGGGCGGTCTTCCAGACCGTTCCATTCTCCCTCTCTACCTGCCTGTTTCCCCGTGGGTTATAGCAGGTCATCCTGCTCGAGGCAATGCCCTTGCTGAGTAGGAATTGACGCAGTCTGTCGCTCATGAAGGAGTGTATGCAGGCGGGGAAACCAAACAGTGTAAAGATACTGTGGAGGGCTTTTATGACGGTGGCTGCCGTCATGTCGGGGTAGGGGATGGCGAATGGGAACCGGGAGTACTCATCAATAATGTTCAGGAAGTACGTGTTGCGGTCAGTGGATGGGAGGGGCCCCTTGAAGTCCATACTGAGGTGTTCAAAGGAACGGGAAGCCTTTACCAGCTGCGCTTTCTCTGGCCTGTAGAAGTGTGGCTTACACTCTGTGCAGATTTGGCAGTTCCTGGTGGCGATCCTGACCTCCTCGATGGAGTAGGGCAGGTTGCGGGTCTTGATAAAATGGAAGAATCGAGTGACCCCCGGGTGGTAGAGGTCCTCATGGAGGGCCCGGAGTTGGTCCACTTGTGCGTTGGCACATGTGCTGCGGGATAGGGCATCAGGAGGCTCGTTTAGCTTCCCGGGACGATACAAGATCTCATACTTGTAGGTGGAGAGCTCGATCCTCCACCGTAAGATCTTATCGTTCTTTATAGAATCATAGAATTTACAGTGCTGAAGGAGGCCATTCGGCCCATCGAGTCTGCACCAGCTCTTACAAGAGCACCCTACTCAAGCCCACGTATCTACCCTATCCCCATAACCCCGTAACCCCCCACTTAACCTTTTTGGACACTAAGGGCAATTTAGCATGGCCAATCCACCTAACCCGCACACCTTTGGACTGTGGGAGGAAACCGGAGCACCCGGAGGAAACCCACGCAAACACGGGGGGAAAGTGCAAACTCCGCACAGACAGTGACCCAGCTGGGAATCGAACCTGGGACCCTGGAGCTGTGAAGCAACTGTGCTAACCACTATGCTACCGTGCTGCCCCACGGAAACGTGGCCCACAAACCGTACCGGTCAACCATTCGGTCCATCTCCCATTTGAAGACCGAGACTCCATTTGCCCCAGTGTGCATTATCGACATATGAAAGCTACCGACCGTTGGTCAGTGAGAAGCGTGAATCTCCTGCCGGCCAGGTAATGCCTCCAGTGCCGCACTGCTTCTACTATGGCCTGGGCCTCCTTTTCAACGGAGGAATGATGGATTTCTGAAGCATGGAGGGTGCATGAGAAGAAGGCCACGGGCTGCCCGCTTGGTTGAGGGTGGATGCCAGAACTACGTCGGACGCGTCGCTCTCGGCTTGGAACGGAAGCGATTCGTCGATTGCGTGCATCGTGGCCTTTGCGATGTCCGCTTTTATGCGGCTGAAGGCCTGGCGGGCCTCTGCCGACAGGGGAAAAACTGTGGATTGGATTAGTGGGTGGGCCTTGTCTGCATAATTGGGGACCCACTGGGCGTAATATGAAAAAAATCCCAGGCAGCGTTTCAGGGGCTTGGAGAAGTGGGGGAGGGGAAGCTCCATGAGGGGGCGCATGCGTTCGGGATCTGGGCCTATAACTCCATCATGCACTACTTTGCCGAGGATGGCTAGATGGTCGGTGCTGAACGCGCATTTGTCCTTGTTGTAGGTGAGATTAAGGATTTTTGCGGTATGGAGGAATTTTCGCAGGTTGGTGTCGTGGTCCTGCTGGTCGTGGCCGCAGATGGTGACATTGTCGAGGTACGGAAACGTGGCCCGCAAACCGTACCGGTCAACCATTCGGTCCATCTCCCGTTTGAAGACCGGGACTCCATTTGTGACACCGAAGTGAACCCTTAGGAAGTGGTAGAGCCGCCCATCTGCTTTGAATGCAGTGTATTTGCGGTCGTCCGGGCGGATGGGGAGCTGGTGGTAGGCGGATTTGAGGTCCACCGTGGAAAAGACCTTGTATTGTGCAATCTGATTGACCAAATCAGATATGCGGAGGAGAGGGTACGCGTCGAGCTGCGTATACCTGTTGATGGTCTGACTATAATCGATGACCATCCTGTGCTTCTTCCCGGTCTTTACAACCACTACTTGAGCTCTCCAGGGGCTGTTGCTAGCCTCGATAATACCTTCTTTCAGTAGCCGCTGGACTTCCGACCTAATGAAAGTCCTGTCCTGGGCACTGTACCGTCTGCTCCTGGTGGCGACGGGTTTGCAATCTTGAGTGAGGTTCGCAAAAAGGGAAGGCGGGTTGATCTTGTGGGTCGTGAGGCTGCAGACAGTGAGGGGGGGTATAGGGATGCCGAATTTGAAGGTTAAGCTCTGGAGGTTGCATTGAAAGTCTAACCCAAGGAGCGTGGCAGCGCAGAGGTGAGGAAGGACATAGAGTTGGAAATTTTTTAGTTCCCTTCCCTGGACCATGAGGTTAGCTACGCAGAACCCCTTGATCTCTACAGAGCGATACCTGGAGGCCATGGAGATTCTTTGGTTAACTGGGTGTATGGGAAGAGAACAGCGCCTTACCGTGTTGGGGTGTGTGAAGCTCTCTGTGCTCCCGGAGTCGATCAGGCAGGATGTTTTGTGTCCGTTGATGAGCACGGTCGTCGTCACGGTCAAGAGCGTTCGGGGTCGAGACTGGTCCAACATCACCGCGGCAAGTCGAGTCTGGTCCGGGGTCACCGAGGCGCGTCGTGGTAAAAGTTGAAGATTTTCCTCGGGTGGTGTGTGGTAATCCAAATCAGGGTCCTGAGACTCCAGCCAAGATGGCGCCGCCCACGGGTTGCACATGGCTGGGGGTGTGCAAGATGGCGGCGCCCATGCGTCGCACGTGGTCCCTGGGGAACAAGATGGCGGCACCCGGGGCCCGCACCTGGCTCGGGAAAAACGAAGATGGCGGCGCCCGCTGCCCACACGTGGCCCGTGGAGATAGTTGTGGTGCCGGCCCCGGATCGCCCTCGGAGGTGGCAGCGACCGCCCAGGCCTGGCATACCACCACAAAATGGCCCTTTTTGCTGCACCCTTTGCAGGTGGAGGAGCTGCGGGGGTGCTTGGCTTGCCTGCAAAAATAACAGTGGGGCCCCTTGGGGTTGCCTGGTAGCCGCGCGGCACAAGCTTGTGGGGGGATGGGGGATGCATCGGGGTCGGCTGCAGGCGGATTTCACGCTGTCCAACGGGCTGTTGCGCGGTTGGGGCCGTCCATGCGGGCGTTTCGGGAGGCCACATCCAGGGAGCTAGCAAGGGTCCTTGAGGCCTCATGTCTCTTTCTCCAGCAACCGTTGGTGGATTTGGGAGGACAGCATACCTGCAATGAATGCGTCCCAGATTAAAAGTTCTGTGCGGTCGCTGGCTGAAACTTGCGAGCAGTCACCGTTCCTACCTAGTACCAGAAGCGCACGGTAGAATTCATACAGCGATTCCCCCGGGGTTTGTCGCTAGCAGATGTCGGGTGTAGACCTGGTTTACTAGGCGAATATAGTGTCCTTTGAACAGGGCCATTGCGGCCTCGAAATTGTCCACATCCTCAATGAGGATGCAGATCTCTGGGCTCACCCTCGAGTGGAGAACTTGCATCTTCTGGTCCTCCGTGGGTGTAGTCGTGGCTGTCCTGAGGTACCCATTGAAGCACGCCAGCTTGTTTGAGGGTTGCTGCTGAGTTTGCCGTGTCGGGGCTGAGTTGCAGACACTCAGAGCTCCATTCTTTAAAATCTAGTCCAATAAATTGATGCCCGATCAATGACTCCAGAAGCAAGATTGGATGACAATTGAGGGCTTTATTGGACTAGATGTTTCCCCCAGCAGCACAGGTACAGAATGCAGCAGCTTGGGAGACACAGACTCTTATACTCTGCCTTACTGGGCGGAACCAGCAGGCAGACTTCACCAATGATCTTGCTGTCTCAGGTACGTCCCACACCAATAACAAAGAACAAAGAAAATTACAGCACAGGAACAGGATCTTCGGCCCTCCCAGCCTGCGCTGATCCAGATCCTTTATCTAAACCTGTCGCATATTTTCCAAGGATCTACTTCCCTCTGTTCCCCCCACCCCCGTTCATATATCTGTCTAGATGCATCTTAAATGATGCTATCGTGTCCGCCTCTACCACCTCCGCTGGCAACGTGTTCCAGGCACCCACCATCCTCTGTGTAAAAAAACTTCCCACGCACATCTCCCTTAAACTTTCCTCCTCTCACCTTGAAATCGTGACCCCTTGTAATTGACACCCCCACTCTTGGAAAAAGTTTGTTGCTATCCACCCTGTCCATACCTCTCATAATTTTGTAGACCTCAATCAGGCCCCCCCTCAACCTCCGTCTTTCCAACGAAAACAATCCTAATCTACTCAACCTTTCTTCACAGCTAGCACCCTCCATACCAGGCAACATCCTGGTGAACCTCCTCTGCACCCTCTCTAAAGCATCCACATCCTTCTGGTAATGTGGCGACCAGAACTGCACGCAGTATTCCAAATGTGGCCTAACCAAAGTCGTTTACAACTGTAACATGACCTGCCGACACTTGTACTCAATACCCGGTCCAATGAAAAGTCTTACAACACCAGGTTAAAGTCCAACAGGTTTGTTTCAAACACGAGCTTTCGGAGCCGTGCTCCGAAAGCTCGTGTTTGAAACAAACCTGTTGGACTTTAACCTGGTGTTGTAAGACTTCTTACTGTGCTCACCCCAGTCCAACGCCGGCATCTCCACATCACGGTCCAATGAAGACAAGCATGCTGTATGCCTTCTTGACCCCTCTATCGACCTGCGTTGCCACCTTCAGGGTACAATGGACCTGAACTCCCAGATCTCTCTGAACATCAATTTTCCCCCGGACTCTTCAATTGACCGTATAGTCCGCTCTTGAATTAGATCTTCCAAAATGCATCACCTCGCATTTGCCTGGATTGAACTCCATCTGTCATTTCTCTGCCCAACTCTCCAATCTACCTATATTTTGCTGTATTCTCTGACAGTCCTCCTCGCTATCTGCAACTACACCAATCTTAGTATCATCTGCAAACTTGCTAATCAGACCACCTATACCTTCCTCCAGATCATTTATGTATATCACAAACAACAATGGTCCGAGCACGGATCCCTGTGGAACACCATTATCACCTTTCTCCATTTTGAGACACTCCCTTCCACCACTACTCTCTGTCTCCTGTTGCCCAGCCAGTTCTTTATCCATCTAGCTAGTACACCCTGAACCCCATACGACTTCACTTTTTCCATCAACCTGCCATGGGAAACTTTATCAAACGCCTTACTGAAGTCCATGTATATGCCATCTACAGCCCTTCCCTCATCAATTAACTTTGTCACTTCCTCAAAGAATTCTATTAGGTTTGTAAGACATGACCTTCCCTGCACAAAACCATGCTGCCTATCACTGATAAGTCTATTTTCTTCCAAATGTGAATAGATCCTATCCCTCAGTATCTTCTCCAACAGTTTGCCTACCACTGACGTCAAGCTCACAGGTTTATAATTCCCTGGATTATCCCTGCTACCATTCTTAAACAAAGGGACAACATTAGCAATTCTCCAGTC
Source organism: Scyliorhinus canicula (assembly GCF_902713615.1). Lineage (NCBI taxonomy): Eukaryota > Metazoa > Chordata > Chondrichthyes > Carcharhiniformes > Scyliorhinidae > Scyliorhinus > Scyliorhinus canicula. The sequence continues at coordinate 60,922,796 of NC_052151.1, read as the reverse complement.
CTCCGGGACCTCACCCGTGCTCAAGGATGCTGCAAAGATAACTGTTGAGGCCCCAGCTATTTCGTCCCTCGCTTCCCTCAGTAACCTGGGATAGATCCCATCGGGACCTGGGGACTTGTCCACCTTAATGCCTTTTAGAATACCCAAAACTTCTCGCTTCCTTATGCCGACTTGACCTAGAGTATTTAAACATCCATCCCTAGCCTCAACATCCGTCATGTCCCTCTCCTTGGTGAATACCGATGCAAAGTACTCATTAAGAATCTCACCCATTTCCTCTGACTCCACGCATAAATTCCCTCTTTTGTCTTTGAGTGGGCCAATCCTTTCTCTAGTTACCCTCTTGCTCCTTATATACGAATAAAAGGCTTTGGGATTTTCCTTAACCCTGTTAGCCAAAGATATTTCATGACCCCTTTTAGCCCTCTTTATTGCACGTTTGAGATTTGTCCTACTTTCCCGATATTCCTCCAAAGCTTCATCAGTTTTAAGTCGCCTAGATCTTATGTATGCTTCCTTTTTCATCTTAGCTAGTCTCACAATTCCACCCATCATCCATGGTTCCCTAATCTTGCCATTTCTATCCCTCATTTTCACAGGGACATGTCTGTCCTGCACTCTAATCAACCTTTCCTTAAAAGACTCCCACATTTCAAATGTGGATTTACCCTTAAACAGCTGCTTCCAATCCACATTCCCTAGCTCCTGCCGAATTTTGTTATACTTAGCCTTTCCCCAATTTAGCACTCTTCCTTTAGGACCACTCTCGTCTTTGTCCATGAGTATTCTAAAACTTACGGAATTGTGATCGCTATTCCCAAAGTAATCACCGACTGAAACTTCAACCACCTGGCCGGGATCATTCCCCAATACCAGGTCCAGTATGGCCCCTTCCCGAGTTGGACTATTTACGTACTGCTCTAAAAAACTCTCCTGGATGCTCCTTACAAATTCTGCTCCATCTACGCCTCCAGCACTACAAGAGTCCCATTCAAGTTGGGGAAGTTAAAATCTTCCATCACAACCACCCTATTGCTCCTACATTTTGCTATAATCTGTCTACATATTTGTACCTCTACTTCACGATCGCTTTTGGGAGGCCTGTAGTAAATTTCCAACAATGTTACTGCACCCTTCCTATTTCTTAGCTCTACCCATATTGCCTCAGTGCTCGAATCCTCCATTGTGCCCTCCTTAATCACAGCTGTGTTATCATCTCTAAGCAGTAATGCAACTCCTCCACCCCTTTTACCTCCCTCTCTATCCCTCCTGAAGCATCTATACCCTGGGATATTTAGTTGCCAGTCTTGCCCTTCCCTCAATCAAGTCTCAGTAATACCAATAACATCATATTCCCAAATACTAATCCAAGCCCTAAATTCATCTGCTTTACCTGCTACACTTCTCGCATTAAAACAAATGCACCTCAGACCATCTATCCATTTGCGTTCATCATCTCTTCCCTGTTTACTCTTCCCCTTAGTCACATTGAGTTTATTATCTAGTAGCTTACTGGCTTTAGTTGCTGCCTCTTTACTGTCCTCCAACTCCCTAATCTGGTTCCCATCCCCCTGCCGCATTAGTTTAAAACCTCCCCAACAGTGTTAGCAAAAGCATCCCCTAGGACATTGGTTCCAGTCCTGCCCAGGTGTAGACCATTCGATTTGTAATGCTTCCACCGCCCCCAGAACTGGTTCCAATGTCTCACAAATCTGAACCCCTCCCTCCTGCACCATCTCTCAAGCCACGTATTCATTCTGACTATTCTTGAATTTCTACTCTGACTGTTAGCAATCCTGAGATTACTACCTTTGAGGTCCTACTTTTTAACTTATCTCCTAACTCCCTAAATTCTGATTGTAGGACCTCATCCTGATTTTTACCTATATCGTTGGTGCCTATATGCACCATGACAACTGGCTGTTCACCCTCCCCCTTCAGTATGTCCTGCAGCCGATCTGAGACATCCCTGACCCGTGCACCCGAGAGGCAACATACCATTTGGGTGTCTCGTTTTCGACCACAGAAATGCTTGTCTACTCCCCTCACGATTGAATCCCCTATGACTATAGCCCTGCCAGTCTTTTTCCCGCCCTTCTGTGCAGCAGAGCCAGTCACGGTGCCATGAGCCTGGCTACTACTGCCTTCCCCTGGTGAGCCATCTCCCCCAACAGTATCCAAAACGTTATACCTGTTTTGGAGGGAGATGACCGCAGGGGACACCTGCACTGCCTTCCTGCTCTTTCTCTGCCTTTTGGTCACCCATTCCCTGTCTCCCTCACCAATCCTAATCTGCGGTGTGACCAACTCACTAAACGTACTATCCACGATCTCCTCAGCATCGCGGATGCTCCAAAGTGAGTCCATCCACAGCTCCAGAGCCGTCATGCGGTCTAACAGGAGCTGCAACTGAACACACTTCCCGCACATGAAGGAGTCAGGGGCATCGGCTACGTCCCTGAACTCCCACATTGAGCACGAGGAGCATAACACGGGTCTGGGATCTGCTGCCATTTTTACACTTTACCTTAACTGACTACAAATATAGTATCAAATAATGAATAAGTGAAAGGAATAAAGATTTTACTTACCAATCACAATACTTACCAACACACAAAGTGTTGAATTTCTCCCAGCTACTGCTAATTGGTCTTACAGCCTCAACCTGGGTACCGTAATATCCCTAATACCGACTACCACAAACATGGAATGTGTTGCCTTTTGGAGCAGGAGGACATTGATCGGTTAACATGTTGATAAGTTAAACATGGTGGAGCACCAGTTGCTTCGCTACTTTTGCTGTATTGTAGCGATGGGCAAACTGTATAAGACAAATAATTGGAGAAGGAGCACGAGATGTGGGCAGCATGGTAGCACAGTTGCTTCACAGCTCCAGGGTCCCAGGTTCGATTCCCGGCTTGGCTCACTGTCTGCGTGGAGTCTGCACGTTCTCCCCGTGTCTGCGGCGTTTCCTCCTGTGCTCCGGTTTCCTCCCACAGTCCAAAGATGTGCAGGTTAGGTGGATGGGCCATGATAAATTGTCCTCAGTGTCCAAAAAAAAGGTTGGGTGGGGTTACTGAGTGTGGCCATTTAAAATGGCCACCCGCAAAGGATAATGGGAATAATGGTCAGGTTGGGACACAGATGGTACAAAGCCCCTGTGTATTGTTCAAAGGGAAACCAGACCTGCACAGAAACTCACACCTGCTAAAAGGTCAATCACCGATTTCCCCAGGAAAATGGGACACAGATTGAAACATAGCAGCAGGAGCAGTCCCGGGGGTGCCTATTTACCTTATTGGGAGTGCATACCTAATTGGCCAGCATCGATTAGGGTGGTCGAAACCCTATCCATCCATTGGATCCCGAGTTGGGACCGCCGAAAAGAGCGCAAAAGATCTGGGGATAAGAAGAACTGCGCAACTAGTATTCAGTCTCTTTTGGGGACCGGCCTCTGCCTCACCAATCGCAGCACATCGACCAGCCAAGTTCAAGGACCCGCAATCGCTACCTGAAGGACGAGCCGCAGCCGAGACGAACCTGACGACTTCCAGCCGCCACACGTGAGGACCCAGATAAAGGGCTTATCTAACCGGCACAGAGCCGGTCACTTAGAAGTTAAGTAAAGGTAATTTCAGATGTTAGGTAAAGTTTAATGTGTAGATTATTACGCATAGCACCAAGCCTGTGTTTAAGAATAAACTATCATTGAATTAATATTCTGGTTGTGTGGTCATTTGTCCAATACAAGGAACGTATTTGCATCTTGTGGTTCAGATAAAAGAGCAACATGAGTTACGGGGCTAGAACATAGAACAGTACAGCACAGAACAGGCCCTTCGGCCCTCAATGTTGTGCCGAGCCATGATCACCCTACTCAAACTCACGTATCCACCCTATACCCGTAACCCAACAACCCCCCCCTTAACCTTACTTTTATTAGGACACTACGGGCAATTTAGCATGGCCAATCCACCTAACCCGCACATCTTTGGACTGTGGGAGGAAACCGGAGCACCTGGAGGAAACCCACGCACACAGGGGGAGGACGTGCAGACTCCACACAGACAGTGACCCAGCCGGGAATCGAACCTGGGACCCTGGAGCTGTGAAGCATTTATGCTAACCACCATGCTACCCTGCTGCTAGGGTGGAGGTGTGGGCTTAAGTGGGCTTTCCAAGGGCTGCTGCAGACTCGATTGTTCAAATGGCGTCCTTCTGCACTTTAAATTCTATGATCTATGTCTGCTGGCTGGCTTGAGATCCTCTGTGACCAGGGATACTGTAGAGACCAGAGTGCTTGATGGATAATGTGAACAATATTATATTTACTTTGTCTTTTTTGCCCAAGTTCTTTATTAATTGTGCTCCTTTAAAAAATGTTATTGCTTATTTGATAAAACACGTCCAACAAACGATGACAAAGTTTTCAGGTAAGTGCAGATGCGTGAGTAAAGGTGGAAAACACCAAGATGATGGCAGATGTGTGTGCCACATCCTTGTTTGATAATCCATTACCCGATTGGATGCAATGCTGCACCAAGTCGCTTCTCCTTTAAGTTGCTCTCATTGCCTCCCAGGGCCGCTCATGTTTGCCCAGTCTTTGATGTTTTGCTTCAGTTTCTTTTACTTTGGGTTGAGTCCTCACACTTAGATTATCACATTAGTGCTACCTCACAGTGGTTAGCACTGTTGCTTCACAGGGTCCCAGGTTCGATTTGCGGCGTGGGTTACTGTCTGTGTGGAGTCTGCACGTTCTCCCTGTGTCTTTGTGGGTTTCCTCCCACAGGTCCGGAAAGATGTTCATTCTGAATTCTCCCTCAGTGTAGTGACTAGGGGATTTTCTCAGTTACTTCATTTGCAGTGTTAATGTAAGACTATTGTGACATTAATAAAGATTATTATCCTCACGGGCAGAGGGAGGGCACTTATGGTTCATATCATTGCTGCAGCCCAAAGAGACATGGAAGAACCCTGCTGACGCCGGGGAGCGCACGCCGGCGGGCCGGCCGGCCGCGAGCACGTGACGCGGGCAGCACGAGGGGGCGCGCACTGTTGGCCCTCGGGTGCTCAGTGATGTGTAGCCGGTCACTGCCATCCGATTAAAGAAGCTGCAGCGGTCGAGCCACCCTAACTCCTTGGAGCCATCGACCCGGGTTCGCAGGCGTTTCCTCGGCTGGTCAATATTTGAAACAATAACAACAATCCGTGCCGGGATAGGGGAAGGCGCGGGAGGTGTCCGAGCGTTTGAGGCCTCCGAGCCGGGGACTCGCCTCTGGTTGTAAGGGCGAAAGCGAGAGGGAGAAGAGGGAGAAGTCGGTAACAACTGGGTGGCGACGTTTTTCCTCCTCCTCCTGCTGCAGCTGCTGGCGGCGGCCGGTGCTGGGTGTGAAATATCATCAGCATGTCAAACAGTGCCATCCCCCCGCGATGGCTGCAATGTCCGAGGAGAGGACAACCGGTGGCAGGTGAGTGTCAGAAATCAGCCGAGGGAGGGAGGGAGGACTTGTTTTTGTTGTTATCTTGGATCAGTAACATTGCAAAAGATACTTCACAATACTGAGATTAACGTCTGGGGGTCTTTAACCTGTTCCCTGTCTCCAGCCGAATTAAAAGAACAATGCAGTTTAACATCCAATCGTGGCAGGTAGCAAATTTCAAATAAGTTGAAGAGGGAAAGTTTTTTGCACATGTGAATGATCTCCTTACATTCATTGCCTGCTTTCGACTTCACAAACCCAATTTGTCCTTGTAAACACGATGTTTACATTGTTTCCTGGTTTATAAACGTGTTTTGTAACTGGCCAAGTCGTTGGTTTAAATTAAGCCAAATCTTCAAACAGTAAAATGCAACATTAGTCTGTTTACTGCAATGTGTTTATTTAAAACTTTACTACGTACCTCCCTCTGACGCCTTCTAGTGCTTCTAACTGGTGGGTTCACTTGAGCCTGATGTAGATAGTTGCACTGTGCAGAGATTATTTTCTTCACCATTATAAAACTGTAGCCATGAATAATTACAAAATATGATTAGGAATAATCATCTACTATATGTAAATGTGGCTAAAATATAAGCAGCCAATCAAAACATTGTATTCTATTTTGAGTCTACATAACCCTTAACTGTTATAATAAAAATATGAATAAAAAAAATAGATGTGGAGCTAGGCCAGCAAAGGGAGGGGTCTGATGAATTATGTTTAAAATCTTACAAATTCAACCAGGTTCCACTGATCTATCCAAGGAGGTGGGAAGGAATTGACAATTACATTGTACATCATACGAATTAGGAGCACACCATTCAGCCCATGAGCTTGCTCCGTCATTTAATAAGATCATGGCCGATCTGATTGTGGCCTCAAATCTACTTTCCTGCCAATCCCTGATAACTTTGGTTCCCTTGTTAGTCAAGAATCCAGCTACCACTGTGTTAACAAGTATTCAGGACCCTGCCAACTCTGCACTCTGGGGAAGAAGGTTCCAGACACACAAACCCTCTGAGAGGAAAAAAAGTGTCCAAATTTGTCTTAAATGGGAGATTATTTTTAAACTGTGACCCCTAGTTCTAATCTCTCCCATAAGGGGAAACATTTCTTTCAGCATCCCCTCAGGAAGTTGTATGTTTCAATAAGATTATCCCTTATTCTTCTAAACTCCAATAGCTACAAGCCCAACCTTTTCAACCTTTCCACCCCAGGTATCAGTTGAGTGAACCTTTTCTATCCTTTCTTAAATAAAGAGACCAAGACTGTACAGAGTACTAAAGATGTGATCTCACCAGTGCCCTGTACAGCTGAAGTAACACATCCTTACATTTATATTCCATTTGCCTTGCAACAAACAACATTTCAAAGAACTATCCAGCACAGGAACAGACCCTGCGGTCCTCCAAACCTGTACTGGTCGTGATACCAACCTGTGCCAAAACCTTCAGCACTTCCTTGTGCCTTATCCCTTTATACCCATCCTATCCATGTGTTTGTCAAGCTGCCTTTTGAACGCCGTTAATGTATCTGCTTCCACAACCTCCCCTGGCAACGCGTTCCAGGCACTCTCCACCCTCTGTGTAAAAAGCCTGCCTCGCACATCTCCTCTAAACTTTCCCCCATGGACCTTAACCCTATGCCCCCTGGTGACTGACTCCTCCATCCTAGGAAAGACTGACCCCTCCATCCACTCTATCCATGCCCCATATAACTCGTAGACCTCTATCAGGTCACTCCTCAACCTCCGTCATTCTAATGAAAACAGTCCGAGTCTATTCAGCCTATCCGCATAGCTAACACCCTCCAGACCAGGCAACATCCTGGTAAACCTCCTCTGCACCTTCTCCAAAGCCTCAATATCCTTCTGGTAGTGTGGCGACCAGAATTGTGCGCAATATTCCAAATACAGCCGTACCAAGGTTCTATACAACTGTAGCATGACTTGCCAGTTTGTATACTCTATGCCCCATCCAATGAATGCAAGCATTCCATATGCTTTCTTGACTACCCTGTCCACTTGTGTCGCCACCTTCAAAGATGTGCGGACCTGCACTCCCAGATCTGTCTGCCTTTCAGTATTCCTAAGCATTTTACCATTTGCAGCATCTTTCCCCTCTATGTTAGACCTATCAAAATGCATTACCTCACAGTTGTCTGGCTTAAACTCCATTTGCCAGTTCTCTGCCCAAATCTCCAACCAATCTATGTCCTGCTGTATCTTCTGACAATCTTCAACACTGTCGTTTATGTACACTACAAATAACAGAGGACCCAGCACAGATCCCTGTGGAACCCCGCTAGTCACAACCTTCCATTCAGAAAAACTGCTACCCTTTGCATTCTGTGACCAAACCAGTTCTGTATCCATCTTGCCACCTCCCGTCTGATCCAGTGTGACTTCACCTTTTGTACCAGTCTGCCATGAGGCACCTTGTCAAAGGCTTTACTGAAGTCCATGTAAACAACATCCACCGCCCTCCCCATACCAATCATCTTTGTTATCTCCTGAAAAAATTCGATTAGGTTAGTGAGGCATGACCTCCCCTTCACAAAACCATGCTGTCTATCGTTTATGAGTCCATTTGTTTCCAAATGGGTATAAATCCTGTCCCTGAGAATTCTCTCCAAAAATATACCTACTGCCGACGTGAGGCTCACCAGCCTATAGTTTCCAGGATTATCACTGCTACCTTTCTTAAACAGTGGAACCACATTAGATATTCTCCAATCCTCTGGGATCCCGCCTGTAGCCATTGAGGATACAAAGATGTCAGTCATGGCCCCAGCAATTTCCTCCCTTGCTTCCCTCAGTATTCTGGGGTAAATCCTATCTGGCTCAGGAGACTTATCTACCTTAATATCTTTTAAAAGACCTAATGCCACCTCCTTTTCGATATTAACATGATCCAGACTGTCCACACACCCTACCTAAGCATCATCTTCCACAAAGTCCCTTTCTTGCAAAGTTCTCAATTAGTACCTCGCCCATTTCCTCTGGCTCAACACATGGATTCCCCCCACTGTCCTTAAGTGGTCCAATCCTTTCCCTGGCCACCCTCTTGCTTTTTACATATGAATAAAAAGCTTTGGGATTCACCTTAATCCTACTTGCCAAGGATTTTTTATGATCCCTCCTAATTTCCCGCTTCAGTACCTTCCTACTTTATACTCCTCAAGGGCTTCGACTATCCCCACCCTTCTAGACCATATAAAGGTCTCTTTTTTTTATTGACAAGTTCACAATATCTCTCGTTATCCAAGGCTCCCTGAACTTCCCATACTTATTCTTCGTTCTCTCAGGAACATGACTTTATATTTGCCTTCCTAATCACATTCTACACCTACATACTAATTTTTAAAAAGACTTTCCAGTACCCAATTATTTTTTCTCTAATTAAGAGGCAATTTAGCGTGGCAAATCCACCTAACCTGCACATCTTTGGGTTGTGGGGTTAAAGCCACGCAGACATGGGGAGAATGTGCACACTCCACACGGACAGTGACCCAGGGCCAAGATTTGAACCCGGGTCCTCAGCGCCGCAGTCCCAGTGCTAACTACTGCGCCACCGTGTCGTCCCTAATTTTTTGTGATTCATGTATTGGAATACCCAGATTCCTCTGCACCTCAGAATTCTGCAATCTCTCTCTATTTAAATATTGAAGCTGGTTATTAAACTACTAGATTGAATACCACTCATACGATGTATTTATGATACATTGCTATTACCGGTTGTTCTGAGTTCAGCACTGGCTGTTGCCATACCTGGTACAAAGGAAGATGCTTTTGTTTGTTTGAGGCCAATCTACTTGGCCTCAGGACATCGTTGTTAGAGCTCATGGCAGTGTTGTAGACCCAACCATTTTCAGTTGCCCCATCAATAACCTTCCCTCCATCATAAATCAGAAGTGAACATTTTCTCTGGCTGCACAGTGTTTATTTCCATTCACAACTCCTCAGAAAATGAAGCAGCCCACGATATTCAGGCTTGGGCTGATAATTGGAAAGTAACATTTGGACCACAGAAGTGCCTGGCAATTACGATATTCAACAAGAGAGAATCTAATTTGTGGCAAGAAAAGAGTGGCATGGTGACACAGTGGTTGGCACTGCTGCCTCGCAGCTGCGGGGACCCGGGTTCCATTCTGGCCTTGGGTGACTGTCTGTGTGGAGTTTGCACGTTCTCCCCATGTCTGCGTGGGTTTCCTCCAAGTGCCTCAGTTTCCTCCCACAGTCCAAAGATGTGCAGCTGAGGTGAATTGGCCATGATCAATTGTCTCTTAGTGTCCAGAAGGTTAGAGGTTAGGTGGTGTTATTGGATTAAAAGGATAGGGTTGGGCCTTACCCTAGGTAGAGTACCCTTTCAGAGGGTCTGTCTAGACTCAATGGGCTGAAGGCCTCCTACAGTGTAGTGATTCTAACAATTTCCATCGATGTTCAATGGGGTTAATATGAGTTCCCCCACCCAAACATTTGCCACAAACTCAACATAGACCTGCTAGTTACTGTGGCCACAAGAACAAGTTAGAAATTGGGAATTAAGAACATAGAGCATACAGTGCAAGAGGAGGCCATTCGGCCCCTCAAATCTGTACCGACCCATTTAAGCGCTCACTTCCATCCTATCTCCGTAACCCAATAGCCCCTCCTAACCTTTTTGGAAACTGAGGGCAATTTAGCATGGCCAATCCACCTAACCTGCACATGGTGGGAGGAAACCGGAGCACCTGGAGGAAACCCACGCAGACATGGGGAGAACGTGACCCAGTGGGGAATCGAACCTGGGACCCTGGCGCTGTGAAGCCACAATGCTATCCACTGTGCTACCGTGCTACCCTCTGAAAGGGTACTCTACCGAGGGTAAGGCCCCACCCTATTCTGTGGCAAGTGATCTGCTTCCCGAGTCCCCACTTGCCGGAATCTCAATGCTATCCATGACAAAGTAACCTCCTTGATTGATGCATTGTGGCTGTGTCTACAGGATGCACTGCAGCAATTCACAAAGGCTTCTTTGACAACTTCCATAACCTCAACCCCTTAGATTAGAAGAATACAAACAGCAGGCACATTGGGACGCCATCACCAGCAAGTAACCCTCCAAGTGCACAGACAAATATTTCGGTGGCAAAAAGTAAACTGAGTTTTACTCTGTCCACGCTAGTTCTGATGGCTTTCAAAATGTGAACCTCTGATGTTCTGGTCAGCATTTCTTAATTAACAATTCAAAAAATAAGTACATGTCATTAGTATTTATGGGATCTTGCTGTGTGCAAAATAACGTACACTGCATATGTTTAAAAGTAATTTTTCTGCATAAAATGCTTTGGAAATTTCTTTGTCGTGTTATATTAGTTTAAAACGTTTTTCAGCCAAGCTAATTCACGTTGTAGGTCTGCTGGAACTTGCCTAGGAATGGGCACTAAATGCTGGTCTTGGGAGCAGTGCCTGTATCCAATGAATGAAGAAAATTAAAGTTGCATTTTAACATCTGTGTGCAGCACAGCCTTAAGAGCATCAGGAGTGAAAACGTGGAGTACCACTTTTATTTGAAAAGTTATAATAAAAACTGAGAGAAAAACTCAGTCTGGCAGCATCCATGGAGAGAGAAAGTTAATGTTTCAGGTCAACTACCTTTCCTTTCACCTGAAATGTTAATTGAGCTTCTCTCCACAAATGTTGCCAAACTTGCTGAAAATCTCTAGCATTTTCTGTTTCTATTTCGAGTCCAATGATGTGATGGGTTTTATGCTACTGAAAAACTGGATGGTTAGGTGGAGCAAAAAGGAAAGCCCAGGGATAGGTTTGAGAGCGAGGGAGATTAATTTACAAATATATCATTCGATCAAAAAGCCAAGGAAATGGGAATTTTAGTAGCAAAGGAACAAAGAATTGCTACAGAGTAGGTGTTAATAGTCAATTAAAGGCCAGTGCTGTCTGAAAGCAAAATAGCAGAATGTGTTAATAACAGAATAAAGGTTGGGAGGCACGGTGATTAGCACTGCTACCTCATGGCGCCGAGGACCCGGGTTAGGTCCCAGCCCCGGGTCCCTGTCCGTGTGGAATTTGCACATTCTCCCTGTGTCTGCGTAGGTCTCACACCCACAGCCCAGAAAGATGATCAGGGTTGGTGAATTGGCCATGCTAAATTACTCCTTAATTGGGAAAAAAAGAATTGGGTTCTCTTTTAAAAATAAACAGAATAAAGGTCAGTGCTGTCTGAAGCAAAACTTGAGAACAAGATACAGACTGGCACAAGTAAAAAACAATACAAAATGGAGGACAGTGTTCATAGTCTGAAGTTGTTGAACACAGAAGGCTGTAAAGTGCCTAATTGGAAGGTGGGGTGCTGTTCCTCCAGTTTGCATTGGGCATCACTGCAGGCCGAGACAGAAATGTGAGGGTGAGAACGAGGTGGTGAATTGAAATTGCAAGTGACCGGGAGGTCGGAGTCTTGTTTGTGTACTGAACAAAGATGTTGTGCAAAGTGGACACCTAGTCTGCGTTTGGTCTCCCCAGTGTGGTCGAGGCCACATCGTGAGCAGCAAATACTATAGACTAAGTTGAAAGAAGTACAGTAAGAGCTTCTTGTGATAAAATCCTACTTGTTCACCAAAGCTGGTTTATGTGCTGGAAATATGATGAATAACATTGCACTCCAAGCTATTTATGGTGACTGCATCATTTTGGACAGCAACGATGGTGGTACCTGGATTCATTTTTCCAAAGTGTTGCTCGTTTTGCTAAGTGTGCTTTACACTTAATTGCTCTGTTTTATAACCTTTGCTCTAGAGTCGCATCTTTATGGTGCCACCACGAGGTTCAAGTTCAAGTGCTGATCAATAACTCAATACACCAGTTAGTAAGGTTCAAATCAAAACACATTTATTATATACACAGTCAATCGCTACTCATGCATAAAATACTATTCACTAGGCTATTTCTAACACTAACGGGCCAATACTTAGCTTTGGAAAAGGGACCCACTAGGTCAGGGGAACAATTGGCCTCTCGTTCGATCCTGAGTCGGCAGGCTTCCAGCTGGTATGGACTAATGGTTAGGAGCGCCTATCTCGTAGCGTGCGTTGACTGGACACTTACTTGGTTGGTGCAGCTGCTAGGCGAGTCTCTCCGAGTTGAGAGTCACGGTCAAGAGTTCTTTGAGAGCTGCCAAGAAGAACGAATTGAACTTGGGGACTCTACTTTAAAGTCCCCAGGGGCTTTGCACCCTTTTGGGCGGACCCCGTACCTGGTTCCAAGTGATTGGACTGAGTTCTGATCACTTGGATCGATTTCTCCAATACTGGAGCTGTTCCCTGATCGCTGGGCGGTTCCTAAGTGTCCGTTGGCCTTCCTTTGTCTTGGCTCCCGCTGGCGCCGAGGAGTCTGGTTTGGTCTTGATTACTCTTGATGTTACCAATTGTTCCCGGGATCGCTTATTACTATGCAGATGGTTTTTGGTTTCGAGTCTGTCTGGGTTCTGCAAGTCCTAATATACAGGAAACTTTGCACCTGCTTGTTTTTCTGTCCTTGGCTGAATTTCCCTGCATTCTTAGCGAATCTCCATTTTAAAGTCGGAAAGTGGCCAACCCAGGTGGCTACAAAAGCCACCTGTTTGCTTTTATTTATTTCCTCTACTCCTTCCACTCTCCAGCAAGTGTGAGGAGCTCATGGCCTTGTTTATCACCCAAGACTATTGATTCAGCTGCCACTGTTGCTTCCCTAAGTGCATCAATTCAAATCCACAGGCTCTGGTTTCTCTCCCCTCATGCTTACTGTGAGCTGTTCTCATCCACGGGATCCATCTCCTGCTCCTTTGACCACAATAGTGCTGCCACAAATTTCTGTTCCTTACTGCTATTGAAAATGATTCTCTCTGTTCAGGCATTGTTGTGTGCTTTTTTTTTAATAGCCTTTCAAAATTGCATTTCTTTTAAAAAGATAATCTTAACCGCTCTACTCTTGAAGAGTACTCCCCTTCTTCAATCTCCCTTTTGTTTCCAAAGTCCTTGAGCATGGAGCCTGCAGTATCCAGGTCTGGCACTAATAGGATTCACCTGGCACTGAGTATATGACTGCCCACACAGTGATGCAAGAGAATGAATGACCTGCACTTAAGGGTCCATCTGGTGTTGGACAGAACTGTGTGCACAAGCAAATATGAAGACAATTCCTAGCTTGAACAAAAACAAAATACTGGACCATCTCAGCAGGTTTGACAGCATTTGTGGAGAGAGAAGGGAGCTAACATTTCGAATCTGGTTGACTCTTAACATAGCTGAAGTTTGAGAAGAAAAGGGAGGGAAGCTATTTATTGGTTTGGAAGAATTATGACTAAATGATCAGCTTTAAGAATTATGACAAAATGATCAGCTTTAAAAACCAGTAAAGGCCAGGATTCAATGCTTTCATGATTCTATGCATGATGCTGAAACAGTGAAGTCAGCTAAATTTACTAAGCATGTCCAGCAGCCAGGCGAACCTGTCGACTCATTCATTAATGACTTGTACAGGATTGCTGGAGGCTGCGATTATAGAGATGTAAGGTCTTAACTTCTCAGGGATAGAGTAGTTGTAGGAGTAGCAGACAACACACACTCAGACATGCTGCCAGTGAAGGAAGATTTAACCCTCAAGAAAGCTATCCAGCTTGTTAGGCAGCAGAAGTCCATTTTAGGAGGAAAAGTAATCCGAGACCAAAATAAAGCCCACTGTGTAATTTGTTAAACATCACAGAAACAGGGACACTCCAGGCCAAGGGAAGCAATACTGTAACCAACCAGAGGGACCATGTCAGCGCTGTGTAGTGAAGTACCTCCACAGGTGATATTTAATGTCCTTCCATTTCAGCCCAGTGCTTTCAAATTAACAGAATCGGACACTTCGGCCAACTGTACAAGGCCGAAACATCTAGATGCATAGAAGACCTGAAGATGATCCACGAGGTCAAGACTGCACGCCAAGAGGACACATAGCCATGCTTATTGAGTCAGCTCAAAGATGCTGGATTTTCATTTGTTATACAGCCATGTCACTAAATTTAAGTTGGACTTATAGTCCCATGAGACATCTGGATTTCCAGCATGATTCTGGAACCATTAACATATGGCAGCAAACAAATCTTTGAGCAGATGTACATCAGCCATAACCAGTCTTTTTTTCTCTTGAGCAGAGATGCCTGTGCAGCCCTGAATCTTCTCAAAATGGCAGAAAATGTGTCTCAGCAACCACGGCCATCAACTGTACAGAACTGCAATGTCCCAGGAGCTCAAAGAGGAAAGAGCATTGCAACTGGAACTTCAACTCTGAACAGTCTTTTCTCTCATTGCAAAATTGGTTTGTCCATTTTCGTTGCAGGTGCTAGAAAGCCCTCATTGTGGGATGATCAGCCAGCCACTTGGATGGTTGCCATGACTCCTCAGTGGAGGATAAGCAACAGAGCAGCCAGAGGAGACCCGGACTTTGACTCTGTGACTGTTGATGAGGTCAACACTATCACCACAGAGTAAATGCTGCAAATCTCTGCCAGTATGGCAGTTCCACAGACTATGCTGGAACCAAGTAGCAGCTCTCCACTGCATGGTGGCACAGTGGTAAGCAGTGATGCATCACATTGCCAAGGACCTGAGTTTGATTCCAGCCTTGGGTTACTGTGTGGAGCATGTGCTTCCAGTGTCTGCGTGGGTTTCCTCCGGTTGCTCCCACAGTCCAAAGATGTGCAGGTTAGGTGGATTGGCCATGATCAATGCACACGGGATTATGAGGATAGGATAGGGCAGGGCAGTGGGCCTAGGTAGAGTGCTCTTTCAGAGGGTAGATGCAGACTCGGGTGGGCCGGATGGCGTCCCTCTGCACTGTCGGGATTCTATGGACAGTACGCCACATGCAAAGTTTTGTCAACCACACAAGAAATATGATGGAATAAAAATTACCCATCACCACTACTGCCAAATCGACAAAAAGCAATTCAATACCTAGGAATGGATAAAGAGAATAAAAAGATGTCTCGATGCAAGAACAGTATTCAAATCAACAGAGTTTACCTGCAATATCCCATCCCTCTTGACAATAGTGACGAGATATGAAAGGGTTATAAGACCTCCAAACTACCTGAACACATAGAGTCGTAATAACACAATGTATTTGCATCGGGTAAATGAGGAACATAGGGAACAAAAACTTGGAGGTGGTGGGAGATGGGGCAAGATGTAGTCTAAGGGTCCGGCACAGAGTTAATGAGGGACTGAGTACAGTACTGTCCACACAGTGCTTGTCGGAGAACCTGCACCAAGGAGACAGTCTAATCTTGGGCAGAGCTGTGTGACAAGCAAGCAAGAGATGAAGCCTAGTTTGAAACCTTTACAGTGCATATGTGCATAGTTCTTGTAGTTAATAAATACATTTAACTTTCTTGAGACGACGGTAGCATTGTGGATAGCACAAATGCTTCACAGCTCCAGGGTCCCAGGTTCGATTCCGGCTTGGGTTACTGTCTGTGCGGAGTCTGCACATCCTCCCCATGTGTGCGTGGGTTTCCTCCGGGTGCTCCGGTTTCCTCCCACAGTCCAAAGATGTGCAGGTTAGGTGGATTGGCCATGATAAATTGCCCTTAGTGTCCAAAATTGCCCTTAGTGTTGGGTGGGGTTACTGGGTTATGGGGATAGGGTGGGGGTGTTGATCTTGGGTAGGGTGCTCTTTCCAGGAGCCGGTGCAGACTCGATGGGTAAAAATGGCCTCCTGCACTGTAAATTCTATGATCTATGACCTCATGGCGCCAAGGACCCGGGTTAGATCCTGGGTCACTGTCCGTGTGGAGTTTGCAAGTTCTCCCCGTGTCTGTCACCACAACCCAAAGAAGTGCAGGGTAGATAATAATCTTTATTGTCACAAGTAGGCTGACATTAACACTGCAATGGAGTTACTACGGAAAGCCCCTCGTCGCCACATTCTGGCGCCTGTTCGGGTACTCATGAGGGAGAATTCAGAATGTCCAATTCACTGAACAAGCATGTCTTTCGGGACTCATGGGAGGAAACCGCAGTACCCGGAGGAAACCTACGCAGACACACACAGAACGTGCAGACTCCGCATAGACAGTGACCCAAGCCGGAATCTAACCTGGGACCCTGGCGCTGTGAAGCCACAATGCTAACCACTGTGCTACCATGCAGCCCATGGCCACGCTAAATTGTCCCTTAATTGGAAAATTAAAAAAAAAACTTTCTTGACAGTACAAAGATTTCATTAAGACCTATTGAACAGTATCTAACGCTAGAGCCCCTTCCCAAATTTATGCCCCATTTTTTTCAGTTTGAATCTCTCCATTCAGCCTCTCTCGAAAGTCACAACTGGCATCATCCATTACTTGGCAAATTTTCCCTTCACCTGGGATTTCTCTGCAGCTTTTGACATTAGTAGCTACGCTGTCCTCCAGTACTTCTCATCTGTTATCAAACTCAATGGGACTTCCCTTGCATTGTTTTACTGTTACCTGACCAACTGTATCAACAATGACCCCTTTCTACAGTTTCCATCAGATCTGTTTGTGACCAACACCTTTGCCTCACCTACCCATTGCCCCTCGGTGATATCTGGCGACATGGTGAATTGCTGCAGCATAAACATTTGTGGCCATGGTACATCATTAATGGAGAGGAACAAAAACAGAAAATATTAGACAATCTCAGGTCTGACAGCACTTGTGGAGAGTGGTGTGTGTGTGTGTGTCAGTCAGAAGGGCCTTTATTCTGTTATTAACACATTCTGCTATTTTGCTTTCAGAAAAGCCAGGAGAGAGAGGAGAGAGATTTGGCAAGGGGGGTGTTGGGCGGGGAAGGGTTGTGGAGAGGGGCTGGAGGAAAAACCAGGAGGGGGGTGGTGAGAGACTGGAGGGGGGTAGCATCCACACGACTACAAAAACAAGTCTTTGCACTAAACCCGGGACATGGGTGCTTACAAGTTGTATTACTGTGACGTTACCTTGCAACTTGTTGATTTTCTGTTTTTTAAATTTTCTATCCTGTTGTAAATGTCTGTTTTTAACATGTGGCTATTGTGTTTATTTTTAAATCTAGAGTACCCAATTCGTTTTTTCCAATTAAGGGGCAATTTAGTGTGGCCAATCCACTTCGCTTACATATTTTTGGGTTGTGGGGGCGAAACCCATGCAATCACGGGGAGAATGTGCAAACTCCACACAGACAGTGACCCAGAGCCGGGATTGAATCTGGGACCTCAGTGCCGTGAGGCCGCAGTGCTAACCCACTGTGTCACCGTGCTGCCACACTATTGTGTATTTTGCTTGTTTGTGATAAATGAAACACTTCAATAAAAATACTTGCAAAAGAACTGTGCTGTGAGCTAATTATCAGTCTTTTTCTCTTCTAATCAACTGGGTGTATTGTATCCTTCCTTTAATCATGGAATAGAATTTACAGTGCAGAAGGAGGCCATTCGGCCCATCGAGTCTGCACCGGCTCCTGGAAAGAGCACCCTACCCAAGGTCAACACCTCCACCCTATCCCCATAACCCAGTAACCCGCACCCAACACTAAGGGCAATTTTAGACACTAAGGGCAATTTATCATGGCCAATCCACCTAATCTGCACATCTTTGGACTGTGGGAGGAAACCGGAGCACCCGGAGGAAACCCACGCGCACACGGGGAGGATGTTCAGACTCCGCACAGACAGTGACCCAAGCCGGAATCGAACCTGGGACCCTGGAGCTGTGAAGCAATTGTGCTATCCACAATGCTACCGTGCTGCCCCTAATTGTTGCTAATGTCTTCATGGACGTTGCAGAGGTGGCTTCAACCAATTCTTTCATGGGCTGCGACATCTGGGTTAGGAAGAACCCTACTTCCATTTTGCTTGTTATTGAAGCAGTCTAGTCGGCTTTCCCTTTGCAGGTCTTATTATTTTATGTGGACTTTAAGGCAGGTTCTGCTCGGTGCGATAATCCTATTATTAATACTCTTGGAGGGTGGAGGATGATTTGCAAATTAGAAGGGAGATCTAAACTGCTCTTTCTCCTATCCAGGGCAGCCTGGACTTCCCACCAGGTCTTATGGACCATGGATTCGATACTTGGAGCCATTTGGAGGTTGGGAGACCTATCCAGTGGTGCTTCCTTATCACCTTTTGAGTAGTAATGCTAACAATTTAATAATCGGAGACACTGCTTTTATTAAGTAACAGCAACTCGGAGACTTTATTGTTAACAAGACAACTTTGCTTCTTGACTCTTCCATTTCCCTTAAGCCGTTTATTAGTAAATTTTCTAACTTGTGTTTTAGGTCCTGTGTTAGCACAGTGGATACTTTGAGGTCTTGGAAAAGAATCCTGACAGCTAATATTGACAAGGGGACATGAGGTAGATTTTTAAAAATAAATTTAGAGTCCCCAATTTTCTTTTCCAGTTAAGGGGCAATTTAGTGTGGCCAGTTCACCTACCTTGCTCATCTTTTTGGGTTGTAGGGGTGAGACCCACGCAGAGACATGGGGTAGTATATAGAATTATTCCAATAATATTTCAGTATGCAATAGAATGAAGGAGACTCAGTTTAAGATATTACATTGCTTGCATTGCACTCCAGATAGGAGAATTGTTGAAGTTTATGAAAAAAGGCTAGATAACATCCTGACTGTTGCGGCTCGTAAAAATATCCTCTTCTCTTGGATTAGTGACGAGCATCCTTCAATTCAAAATTGGCGTAACATAATCATGAAATGTACCCTGATAGAATTCTTGACATCTGTGATCCGTTCGAAGTCTGATACATTCTATAAAGTGTGGGACGCCTCTCTGAAATTTATGGGCTCTGTTTTGTCTGACCTGCTCCGACGAGGTTTCCCATGGGCCATATTGCAAGTCGTGATCTCACTATGCATAAAGGTGTACACCGTGGCACGATATCCTATCATGCTTATGTGGCCCTATCCTCTTTCCCCATTTTCTGATTGATCCGGTCTTTAAATAGAGGCACTCTTAATTTACCCTATCTTTCTCTCTTCTCGTGTCTTCAGAAATGTTTGTTCTGTAGTGTTGTGCTTAATTTATCCTATCTTTCTCTGTTCTTAAGTCTTCAGAAATGTTTGTTCTGTAGCGTTGTGCTTTAACTGGTTGTTTTTTCTGTAAAACAAAAAGTATAAAATTAATAATAAAAATTAATTATTTGCACAATTTATAAATACTATTTTTATTAAGGGCTTATCATCAATGTCTCATTTGGCCCCTAAATATATTTTTTACGAAGTCTCAGAACCAGTGTTTGTTATTGTGGCTACAGCTCTTTCCTTGCTATTGTAATAGTGATACATGACATATACCAGTGTTTTTCAAACTTTATTCCTTGGACTCACTTTTACCATCCGGCTGACCTTCGCGACACACTAATTTCACTTGCCTTTAATGGAACAGGGGAGCCTGCCTGGTCCTCATGTGAAGAGGGCAATGCGCATGACGGTTCCTTTGCGTTGTCTTCATCTTTGTGAGGACGGAAATTCCAGCCCCATGCATGCAGATTGTTGTGAGGGGCAATAGCAATGAAATGAAGTGAAAATCGCTTATTGTCACAGGTAGGCTTCAAATGAAGTTACTGTGAAAAGCCCCTAGTCGCCACATTCCGGCGCCTGTTCGGGGAGGCTGGTACGGGAATTGAACCGTGCTGCTGGCCTGCCTTCGTCTGCTTTCAAAGCCAGCGATTTAGCCCTGTGCTAAACCAGCCCCTTGTATTGCTTATTTTACTCAGCATTGGATACTCTTCGGTGGCTTCTCTGGAATGCTGACAGCCTCATGGACTTGTGCATGTTTTTAAGTCTGAAACTTCTTCCTTTGGGAAGTAGCAACAAAAGCTGATTTGACTGAATAAAGCTTGCCAGTCTATTGACAGTTTCCTTACATTGTTTTCTTCGATGTGTCATAGCAGTGTGGGAAACATAGCAATTTTGGCTTTGTACTCGCACTGACTTTTGGAAAGCTCTTATTTCTTCACAGTGCTGAAAGCAGTCCCTTGCAATTTGAGGTTCAGTTTAGAATTGTAAATAATTCTGCAAAGTAAGGTATAGAGTTAGCATCCAAGTCTCATTTGCCAGTACCCCCTGCATGTAACACACATGGGCTTTGCATTAACACAATTAACAAATCTGAATGGCCTCCTCCTACTTTCTATGTTTCTATATCTCAAGGAATCATTGTTATACTGCTTTGTTCCCAATTTCAGATTCTTCTTAATAGGTTATTCACCAGAGGCCATGGAGTTCTGTATACAGCTCACCAGCACTGCTTTGCCCTGCCATGGACTCTCCGAGGCAGCTTATGTTTCAGTTCCTCGGTCTGCATTTCCTCTGACCCCATAAGCTCCTTATAAATGCCCAAAACCCTCCCTTCTCCCACCCACATTCTGGAAACTACCCTGTCCTGTATCCCCCTTGGTGGTAGGAGCGGGAAGTTGAGACCTGCCTGCGAAGGAAATCTCGCACCTGCAGGTACCTAAATTAATTCCCTCCTGTCAGTTCAAATTTCACCTCCAGTTCCCGCAAGCTGGGAAAGATTCTCTCTATTAACATAACGCCCATTTTCTCCATCCCTGCTCTCTGCCACCTCCGGAATCCTCCATCTAACCTCCCCGGGGCAAACCGGTGATTACTGCAAATTGGGATCTTGTCATTTTTGTGTCTCTGGCCCTCTTCTATATTACGAAATGACCCATCTTTAGCTCTTCAAAGTCCTGTAGTTTGCTTGCCAGCAGCTACAAAATGGAGGAATCCCGGGGTGGGGCAGGGGGCGGGCGAAGGCGCTGACTGGACTTATGAGGGAAATGGGAGGGGTGGACCTGTGGAGGTCCTTGCACCTGAGGGAGCGGGAGCATTTGCTTCCCTCAGTTCATAAGATTTATTTGAGGATAGACTTTTTTGTAGCAGGGTAGGCGCTGTTGGCTGGGGTTAGGGGATCTGAGTATTCAGCGATAGTGATCTCGGATCATGCATTGCATTGGGTGGACATGGTCCTGGAGACCGGCGTGGAGAATGGGTGTGGGGTTGCTGGGGAATCGAAGACTTTGAGAGAAGATCGGGAGAATAATTGAGGAATACGTGGGCTTTAACTATACAGGGGAAATATCGCAAGTGGTGGTATGGTGGTCCCGGAAACTGGTAGTGAGGGAGGAGGTGATATCGTTTAAGGCCAAGGTGGTTAAAGAGGAGAGGAAAGAGTGTCAAAGGCTGATGGATCAGATGTTAGAGGTGGCAGGAGTTTCGTGGGGGATGCAGTTCCGGCATTTCTGGACAGAAGGAGGCAGCTACAGGCTAGCTTTGATGGTGCGCCAACTGAGGTGGGCAAGGGGAGCGATTGAGTATGAGGACAAGGCCGCCATGCTGGCAGGCCAACTTCGGAGGGAGGTGATGACAAGGGAAATTATCCAGGTGCGGGATAGGAGCGGAAAATTGTGTGTGGTTGTGTGTGTGGCGGTGGATGGACTGGAGGCTTCGGAGATGGGAGGAGAAGGGGAGTTAGGGTACTAACAGATCTGTTCCTGGGGGGACCTTGTGTGAGGTTGGAAGAGTTGGTGGAGCGCTATGGACTGGTGCAAGGGGAAGGGCGTCGTTATCTGCAGCTCTGAGACATTGCTAGGAAGAAGGTTCAGAGCTTCCCAATAGCACGACCCCCTCATTGTTGGAAGAGGTATTGGCGGAAGGGGGTGACCTCAGGAGGATTTTGGGGAAAGATGCAGTGTCCAGAGAGGAGATCAGATCAAAGTGGGATGTGAGAGGTTGGGGCTGATACAGCTGAAGGTAGCGTACAGGGCGCACCTCGCGAGGGTGAGGATGAGCCGACTCCTTGAGGGCGTGGAGGACGTATGTGAGCGTTGTGGGAGCAGCCCCGCAAAACATGTTTTGGTCCTGTTCGAAGCTGGAGAAGTATTGTAAGGAGGTTTTCAGTATCATCTCGGGGTTAGTGCGTGTGAACTTGGAACCAGGGCCTCTAAAACCATTTTCGGGGCGTTGGGCTGGCCTGAACTGCTGGCAGGAGCAGGGGGCAGATGTTTTGGCCTTCGCCTCACTGATTGCCCGGAAGTGGGTCCTGTTGTTGTGGAGGTCAACTTCTTCACCCTGTGCCTCGGCTTGGTGGGGGGACCTACTTGAATTTCTGACGCTCGAGAAGGTGAATTTTGAGCTGAGGGGGAAGAAGGAGTGGTTCTACAATTCATGGAGATTGTTTATTATGCACTTTCAAGAATTGGTTGACATGGAACATTGGGTGGGTGGGGGGTGGGGGGGGGGGGGGGGGGGGGTGCCTGGAAGAGTTTCACTAAGGCCCTGTGCAAATGTTATTTTGTTTGTGGGATGTGGGCGTTGCTGTTGAAGCCAGCATTTATTGCCATCTCTAATTACTTTTGAGAAAGTGGTGGCCTTTTTGAACCTCTAGAATCAGTGTTGTAGGAACGCTCAGTGCTGTTAGGGAGTTCCAGAATGTTGACCCAGTGCAGTAAAGCAATATAGTTCCAATTCAGGATGGTGTGTGGCTTGATGGGGATATTGGAGGTGGTGGAATAGCCATTTGCCCTTTTTTTAAATAGTTGAAGTTGCAGGATTATTAAGTGCTCTCGAAGGAGCCTTGATGAATTGCTGCAGTGCATCCTATAGATGTAGGCTGCTGCCACTATGTGTCAGTAGTAGAGGGAGTCAATGCTTAAGGCGGTGGATAGCCAATCAAGTGCACTGCTTTGTTCTGGACGAGGTCAAGTTTGTTGAGTGTTAGAGCTGCACTCATTTAGGCAAGTGGAGAGTATTCCATCACTGATTTGTGCTTAGTAGATAGTGGATAGGCTTTGGGGTGTCTGTATTCTCAAACTCTGACTTAGAAACATAGAAAATAGGTGCAGGAGTAGGCCATTTGACCCTTTATATTGCAATAAATATAATATATATAAATGTACCACACAGCAATATAACTATTGTTGCTATAGAGCAATACTGGATTGACTGGGCTTGTACTCACTGGAGTTTAGACGAATGAGAGGGGATCTCATAGAAAGATACAAACTCTTGATGGGACTGGACAGGCTAGATGCGGGAAGAATGTTCCTGATGTTGGGGACATACAGAACTAGGGATCACAGCCTAAGAATACGGAAAAGCCATTCAGGACTGAGATGAGGAACTTCTTGTCTCAGAGAGTTGTGAACTTGGGGAATTCTCTATCACAGAAAGCTGTTCAGGCCAGTTTGTTGGAAATATTCAAGAGGGAGCTGGATGTGGCCCTTGTAGCTAAAGGGATTAAAGGGTATGGAGAGAAAGCGGAAGTGGGATACTGAATTTGCATGATCAGCCATGATCATATTGAATGGTGGTGCAGACTCAAAGGGCTGAATGGCCAACTCCTGCACCTATTTTCTATGTTTCTAAATCAGAGGTTGGGAGTTCTCATCACGTTCAACAGATCTTTTTACCGCGTCCAGCATTTTTCCTCCACTTGGACCCCTCCCTCCAGCCGTTTACCTGCTCTTGATCTTTTAATTTTGAACTGTCGGTGTGACATTGACCATCTCAATTTCTCTGCTCATCTCACCCACTCTAATCTCTCACCTTCTGAACTGGCTGCACTCCACTCTCTCAGGTTTAACTCTGGCTGTTATCAAACCCGTTGACAAGGGCGGAGCTGTTGTTGTCTGGTGTACTGACTTCTGCCTTACAAAGGCTGAACACCAACTCTCGGAATCTTCCTCCCACCTCCCTCTGGACCATGACCCCACCACTGAGCATCAAGCCATTGTTTCCAGGGTTGTCACTGACCTCGTCTCCTCTGGAGATCTTCCCTCCGCAGCTTCCAACCTCATAATCTCCAAACTCCAGACAGCCCGCTTCTACTTCCTCCCCAAAATCCACAAACAGGACTGCCCCAGTAGGCCCATCATGTCTGCTGTCCCTGCCTGACTGAACTAATTTCTTCCTATCTTGACTCCATACTCTCCCTCCTTTTACAGTCCCTTTCAACCTGCATTTTTGATTCCTGTGATGCCCTACATCATAATGTCCAGTTCACCAGCTGTAACCGCCCTTCTTTACCATGGATATCCAATCCCTCTAGACCTCCATTCCACACCAGGATGGTCTGAGGGCTCTCCGCTTCTTCCTCGAACAGAGACCTGAACAATCCCCATTCACCAACACACACCACTGTCTGGCTGAACTTATCCTGTCACTGAACAATTTCTTCTTTTAACATATCTCATTTCCTCCAAATCAAAGGTGTAGCTAAGGGTCCCAGTTTTGCGCTCTCTCTTTGTGTGGTATGTGGAACACTCCTTGTTCCAGTCCTACTCTAGCCCCATTCCACAAGTCATATAGGTACATCGACGTCTGCTTCGGTGCTGCTTCATGTTCCTGTCTGGACCTGTTACAATTTCTTAATATTACTTCCAATTTCCACCCCTTTATCACCTTCACATGGTCCATCTCCGACACTTTCCTTCCTTTCCTTGGACTTTTTATTCCAATTTCTGGGGATGCACTGTCCGCTAATATCCATTACAAACCCAGTGACTCCCACAGCTAACTTGACGACAGCTCTTCACAACCCACATGGTGTAAGGAATCCATCCCATTTCCCAGTTTCTTCACTTCCGTCACATCTGTTCCGATGATGCCACTTTCCAAAATGGTGCTGCTTACATGTCTTCGTTCTTCCTTAATCGTAGTTTCCTACCCATTGCGTTTGACAGGGCTCTGAACCGTGTCTGACCCATCTCCCGTACCCCTGCTCTCACCCCCTCCCAGAACCAGTATCGGGTTCCCATTGTCCTCTCTTTGCACCCCACCAGCATCCACGTTCAAAAAATCATCCTCTGCCAGTTCCGCCAACTCCAGCATAATGCCACCACCAAACACATCTTCCCCTCACTCCCCCTGTTAGCATTTTGCAGTGACCATTCCCTCCGGGCTACCCTGGTCGACTCCTCCATCACCGCCAACATCTCCCCCTCTTTCCACGGCACCTTTCCATGCAATCACTTGCCCCTTCACCTTATCCCTGCTCACCATCTTAGGCTCTCAACACTCATTTAAAGTGAGGCAGCGCTTCACATGCACCTCTTTCACAATCTGGTCGATTGCATTTGCTGCTCCCAATGTGGTCTACTCTACATTGAGAGAGACTAGACGCAAACTGGGTGATCGCTTTGCAGAATACCTCGGTCTGTCTGCAAGTCTGTCGCTTGCCATTTCAACTCACCACCCTGTTCTTGTGTCCCTTTGTCCATCCTTGGCTTGCTGCAATTTTCCAGTGAAGCTTGATGCAAACTGCAGGAACAGCACCATATCTTCCGATTAGGCACGCTACAGCCTCATGGCCTTAACATTGAGTTCAGCAACTACAGTCTGTGGACTCACTCCTCCACCTTCACCCTATTTTTAGTTCTATCAGCTTTGACAAAGATTCATCCACACTCAAAACATTAGCTTCCTTTTTCTCTCCACGGATCCTGTCAGACCTGTTGAGATTGTCTAGTATTTTCCGTTTTTGCTCCTTAATTACCTGTTGCACCCACTTGGAGTGGCTGCTGAGAGACTCATGGACCCTTCAACCTGCTTCCGTCCATCCCTCTGTCTTCAGTCCTTTCTATCTATCTGATCCCTCAGAGGATGATTCTGCTTTTGAAATTCAACTTTCTTTCTAAAGAAGATAAATCAAAGGCCCTGCCCTATTTCTCACTTGTCCCCGAACTACTCCTGTCCACACATTTTGTGAAAATGGCCCAGAATATGAATGGATTAAATGTGACTTGCATATTGCAGAATTACAGGGTGGCGCAGTGGTTAGCACTGCTACCTCACGGCGCTGAGGACCCAGGTTTGATTCTGCCCCCGGGTCACTGTCCATGTTGAGTTAGCACATTCTCCCCATGTTTGCGTGGGTCTCACCCCCACAACCCAAAGATGTGCAGGGTAGGTGGATTGGCCACACTAAATTGCCCCTTAAACAGAATTAGGTACTCTAAATTCATAAAACAAAAAAAGATATATTGCAGAATTACTTGTAGTTAAATGGGATTTATCATACCCAAGGAATTTCACCATAATGACCCACAAGAATGACAATTGTCATAATCTTTGATGTTTCTCATAATTGTACATTTAATAATCTGGTGTAAATTGTGACGTGAGAGCAGAGATTGTCGTGAAGCATTTTAGTGGGGGTTTGTGGTCAGTGGTTGTCAGGCTACATGGTGTTATGGCGGTTGAGAGGGATTTGAAGAGAGGTTGAGAAGGGGCTGTTTAGCACAGAGCTAAATTGCTAGCTTTGAAAGCAGACCAAGCAGGCCAGCAGCACGGTTTGATTCCCGTAACAGCCTCCCCGAACAGGCGACGGAATGTGGCGACTAGGGGCTTTTCACAGTAACTTCATTGAAGCCTACTCGTGACAATAAGCGATTTTCATTTCATTTTTCATTTGAACGTGAATAATAGTAATTTGTGATGTGTTGGGGTGGATTGGGTACCATTGAAAGTCAGTGAGGATAGAGACGATGGGCAAGAAGAATTTGGTGTAGGATACCGGCAGTAGAGTTTTGGATTAACTAAAATCTACAATCAAAAGAAATTATGAAGCAAAATATCTTTACCCCACCATGATCAAATCTGATATTAAAAAATATTGAAGTGGAATGGACTCCATGAAATCCATTTGTCTGCTTCATTAATTTTCTTTAACTCCAATATTTTACAGGAAAGTTTTTGCCTCTGAAGACCATGTTAGGAGCACGGTATGATGATCAAGTTCCTGAGGAGAATCGATTCCACCCAAGTATGCTTTCAAACTACCTAAAGAGTTTGAAGGTAAGTAGCTAAAATTATGTATTGAACATGTTGCTGTTGAATGCTACAGATTATACTGATGTGATGAGCTCATTTAATTCAAATATCTAATAAGAACATAAGAACTAGGAGCAGGAGTAGGCCATCTGGCCCTTCGCCATTCAATGAGATCATGGCTGATCTTTTGTGGACTCAGCTCCACTTTCTTGCCCGGACACCATAACCCTTTATTCCTTTATTCTTCAAAAAACTATCTTGAAGATATTTAATAAAGGAGCCTCAACTGCTTCGCTGGGCCGGGATTTCCATTCTAAGCTCTGTCCTAAATCTACTTCCCCTTATTTTGAGCCTATGCCCCCTAGTTCTGCTTTCACCCGCCAGTGGAAATAACCTCCCTGCATCTATGCTATCTATTCCCTTCATAATTTTATATGTTTCTGTAAGATCTCCCCGTTTCCTTCTAAATTCCAACGAGTACAGTCCCAGTCTGCTCAACCTCTCCTCGTAATCCAACCCCCTGAACTCTAATGAGCACTATGTTTTCATTTAACAGAAAAATAACTGAATCATAACTTTAACATAGACAGCTTTTTAGATATTCATCAAGTAAGAGAAACACTGAGATTTGTTAAGATATTGATAGTCTTGAGAGAATTATGCAAACACAGGCCAAATCCAACCCAGCCAATTACTGCCTTGTCCGTCTACTCTCGATCATCAGTAAAGTGATGGAAGGGTGTTCAACATTGCAATCAAGTGGCATTTTCTTAACAAGAATCTGCTCACTGATGCTCAGTTTGGGTTCTGTCATGGGCACTCCATTCCTGACCTTATTACAGCCTTGGTTCAAATATGGACAAAAGATCTGAGCTCCAGTGGTGAGGTGAGAGTGACTGACCTTGACATCAAGGTAAAATCTGACCTAGTATGGCATCAAGGAATCCTAGCAAAACTGAATTCAATGGGAATCAGGTGGAAAACTCTTCCCCCGCTTTGAGTCATATTTCGCATAAAGGAAAATGGTTATGGTTGTTGGAGGTCAATCACCTCAGCTTCAAGATAACACTACAGTAGTTCCTTGGAAGTGTTCAAGGCCCAAGCACCTTCAGTTGCTTCATCAATGGGTGGTTAGGTGGACTGGCTACGGGTTGTGGAGGGGGATGAGACCCACGCCGACACTGGGAGAATGTGCAAACTTCACACTGACAGTGACCCTTCAGTTGCTTCATCAATGACTTTCCTTCCGTCACAAGGTTGGCACAGTGGTTAGCACCTTACAACACCATGGGCCTGGGTTCGATTCTGACCTTGAGTGACTGTGTGGGATTTGAATGTTCTCCCTGCACCTGCGTTGGTTTCTCTCAAGTGCTTCAGTTTCCTCCCATAGTCCAAAGGATTATAGGGCTATGGCGGGGCAGTCGGCCTAGGTAGAGTGCTCCTTCGGAGAGTCGGTGCAGACCATGGGTCGAATGGCACTGAAGACATTCTATGGATTCTAAGGGGATGTTCACTGTGTTCATAACCATTAGCGACTCGTCATATTGAAGCAGTTTGTGTCATCGCCTCTTGGCCTTTTGGCTAAGTGGAGTGTGAGGTCAGGTGCAATGCCTGGATCTGGTATGTCTCTCTTTTGGGGTCCATGAATTGGATTCAATTTCAATTTGAATTGGTTTTGGAGCAGGCAAGGTGCTGGATTAGGGGTTTGCCCCTGTCCACACTCTGAGCTCTGGCTTTGTAACTCTGATGAAGTAATTAAACAAAGGAAGCAGTTTGTGTCCATCTGTAGCAAGATCTGGACAAATTCAGATTTGGGCTAATAAGTGGCAAATAACATTTGCGCCGTAAAAATGCCAGGCAATGACCATCTCCAAGAGAGCACCTAACCTTCTCTCCATGACATTTACTGGTATTACTACCATTGAATCCCCACCATCAATATCCTGAGGATTACCATTAACCAGAAACTGATCTGGACCATCCAAATACTGTGGCGGTCAGAGGCTATAAATCCTGCAGATTGACTTCCCAAAGCCTGCCCAGCATGTACAAGGCACAAGACAGGAGTGTAATGCAATACTCTCCAATTGCCTGGATGAGTGCAACTCAAACACTCAAGAAACTTGACACCATCCAGGACAAAGCAGTCGCTTGATTGGCATCCTTTCCACAAACATTCACTTCCTCCACCACGTACAGGAGCAGCAGTGTGTACCATCTACAAGTTGCACTGCAGGAACTCACCAAGCCTCCTTAGACATCACCATCCAAACCCACGAGCACTACTTTCTGGATGGACAAAGGCAGCAGCTACATGGGAACACGACCACTTGGAAGTTCCTCTCCAAGCCACTCACCATCATTGTTGCTGGGTCAAAATCCTGAAACTCCCTCCCAAACAGGGTGTATCCACACCACGTGGATGGCAGTGGTTCAAAAAGGCAGCTAACCACCATCTTCTGAAAGGCAATTATAGATGGGAAATGAATGCTGGCCTAGCTCAGGAAGCTCAAAGCCCTTGAAAAGAAAATTAAAAAGAAAACAAGAAAATTGATGAATGCTGGCAGGTGCTGCAGATTGGAAACAAATTAACTTGATAACTATTTTGAAAGAATAGTGATAGAACTATTGGTCTTTATAAAGATACTAGGTAGAAAACTGGTATTTATTCGACCTAAGCTCAAGGGCTCTCTATAAGAAACGAGTAGGACATAAGTTACATTTCGAGTATCTGGAAATTCCAAGTGGCTTCACTTCAAAGCTACTCATTGTCTGTGTAGTCATTGTTGTATCATAGACAAACGTGGCTGTTAATTTGTAGATAACAGTGTTCCCACAAACAGCAATTAAAAGAATGGCCAGATTAGCTGATTTAGTGGTGTTGGTTGGGGGCAAAGTTTGGCCAGATGTAAAAACATCTTTTGCTCCTATCAAATAGTACGGGACTTTTATGCCACCGGTGAAAGGCTGGAGTGTAATGTCTCAATGAAATATGACATCTCTGATAATGCAGTGCTCCTGCAGTGCCTGCCTGGATTATGTGCTCAAGTGGTGGCAGCGGCCTCAAGTCCTCAACGACCTGCCACTCAGCCAACCACTCAAACCGATTAGTTGATCATTATTTTAGTATGGTTTGTTGGACCTTACTGTGTGTATATTGGTTATTGTATTCCTCCTAACTACTATTAGTGTTCATACTCAGTCCATATTATAAATTTCTAGATTTTATTTAATCTATGATTTTTTTTAATGGTGACGTCCTGAATTGTTATGATCAAGTCAAATCAACTCATCTGGTCATTGTAATCGCAAATCACAGAATAATGCAGTGCAAAAGAGGCCCTTTAGCCCATCAAGTCTGCACCGATGCATGAAAAACATCTGACCTGTCTAATCCCATTTGTCAGCACTTGGCCCATAGCCTTGCATGATTTGCCAAGAGCTCATCCATGTACTTTTTAAAGGATGAGAGGCAACATGCCTCTATCATCCTCCCAGGCAGTGCATTCTATACTGTCGCCACCCACTGGGTAAAAACATTTTCCTCTAATCTCCCTGATGCTGGAATGTGGCAACTAGGGGCTTTTCACAGTAACTTAATTGCAGTGTTAATGTAAGCCTACTTGTGACAATAAAGATTATTATTATTATTAATGTCATTATTAAATCTACCATCCCTGACCTTGAACTTGTGTCCCTTGTAACTGACCCTTCAACTAAGGGGAACAGTTGCTCTCTATGCACCCTGTCCATGCCCCTCTATGCACCCTGTCCATGCCCCTCGATCAGGTCGTCCCTCAATCTTGCCCGCTCAAGCGAAAGTAACCCAAACCTATCCAGTCTCTTTCTATAACTTAAATGTTCCATCCCAAGCAACATCCCGGTGAATCGCCTCCGCACCCCCTCCAACGCAATCATTTTGTATCTGTAATGTGATGACCAGAATTGTACACAGTACTCCAGCTTTATCCTTGGCAAAGTTCTATACGACTCCAATATGACCTCGCTGCTTTTGTGATCTATACCTCGATTGATAAAGGCAAATGTCCCATATGCTTTTTTTCACCACCCTATGGCCATTCTGCTTTCAGAGATCTATGGACAAACATGTTAAGGTCCCTTTATTCCTCTGAACTTCCCAGTGTCAGGCCATTCATTGATGTTGGATTGGTTTATTGTCATGTGTACCAAGGTACAGTGAAAAGTATTGTTCTACATCTCAGGCAGATCATTCCGTACATGAAAAGAAAATACATAATAGGGCAAACATAAAATACACAATGTAAATACATAGACACAGGCATCGGGTGAAGACATTGCTCCTTCCAAAGTGTATCACTTCACACTTTTCAGGGTTAAACTCCATCTGCCACTTTTGTGCCCATTTGACCATCCCGTCTATATCTTCCTGTAACCCAAGACACTCCACTTCACTGTTAACCATTCTGGACGACTGAAATGCTGAAGTAAGTGAAGCAACATCAGTAATGCATGATAACTAAACCACAAGAAAGGTAGTTGAACACATTGTTAAAGTTAAATCTGCTTTCCTTCAGAAAATATTGAGGTAATAATACAATTTGGCTTCAGACACCAGCAGCTAAACACAACCAAAAACAAGCTCCTCTTGGTGAAAACCCATGCAAGACCACGCTCTGAATGGCATCACATGTGCATGCGCTCCTTTGTTCAAGATATCCATACACATAGTCAAATAGGAAGATGCTCATTTAAACACTATTAAATTTCAATTCCCCTTAGGAGAGACAATAACAAACATAGCCCACACGTCACAACAAAATGTCAGTCTTTCAGGAACTTTGCGACTACGCTGTGATCTATGTAGAACTGGGTTTGAGGGCTCAGAAGTAGGGTGGTTGTTAGTGAGAGCATCCCGGAGTAGCATACACCAGATGCCCCTGACCAACTGCAACCACCTATTGAATTTCCATAGCAGCATTTCTTTCTGCGTGTGATCCGGAAACCTGGCTGTTTGAGTTGTGGCGTGGACGAATGTGATCTTTGTGACTGCAGATGACCCTTCCATTCGTCAGCTTCACCACTAACAATACTGGACCACTTTGGTTCAGAATAACCCCAAGCAGCCATTATTGGTTACTGTCAAAATTCCTGACATGGATACAGTTGCTCAGATTGAAATGCCTCTCCTTTGCATGGTAGTCGTGCTTCACTTTGACATCTGGATGTAGCTGATCCAGGTGAGACTTTGGCTTCCTACCCATTAACGTTTCAACTGGTAAGTCCTTTGTAGTGTGGTATGATACTGAAACAAGAACTGAGAGCTTACTTCCCAAAGCACTGTCTGCCAATCTCTTCAGTCCTTCTTTCAATGTCTGAATAGCTCACTCTGCTAAATCATTTGATGCTGGATGAAATACACATGGCATATTCAATGTTTCTTCACAAAGGCATGGAGCAATCACTCGTGATATTTTTCTGTTATCAGAAGTCGGTTAGCCATGAGTCGCAAAAATTTGGCATAGCTTCTCTATTGTAATGGAAACTATTGTTGCGCATGATGTGCACTTCTAAATGCTTATTCCTGACCGATCAAAGGTCCTGCAAAGGCCACATTAAGTCCAGAACGTGGATGGTCAGGCCACTCCCGCAGATGGAGTGGGGCTGGTGGTGCTATTTTTGGTTTATTGGATATGCAGAACAGGATTTTACCTTCTTCTCCAAGTCCTGATCCATTTTTGGCTACTGTCGAGGAAATTATAATACAGACAAATTCTTCGAGCTACGATTCAGGAAATTTATTTGACACAAATATTTGTTGAGAGGGCCGTGGTCTGGCTAAATAACCATTCCACAGCATTCTGAGATTAGACCGAAGAAAGCACATCTTTATAGTCTGAAATAACAGCTCCAGAAGTAAACAGCCATGTTTATATTAAATAAACCTTGGAAAGTACGTAAGATGAAATATGTAATACGTATGCTCTTGCCCTTGGCTAAAAACAACTCGAATAAACATTTGTTATCTTTCGGAGGACAATGTGTTATCGTAATAAGTCTGAGTCCAAAATACTAAGCAGTATTAGGTTTACATTACCTGACCTTATTTTTGTTCAAAAGCAGTGTTAAAATATAGTCCAGCATGCTTTAGCAAGTGCGTTTTCTTTAATAGCAACTAATATTAATGTATTCTCCGCGGGCAACTAATCCTCACATTAATTTCCCTTCCACAGCCACCAAATGTATGACTTTGCTAAACTTTTCATTTTGGAGGCACCCAAATGAGCCTCATGGGCTTCATCTATGACTTCGAACGACCAGGGAGTGGAATGACCACACCAGAACCCCAAAGAATACAACCATCCTGCACACTCAGGATGGCATGGTAGCACAGTGGTTCACTCTTCTGCCTCACTGCACCATGGATCGAGTTCAATTCCAGCCTTGCGTGACTATCTGTGTGGAGTTTGCACATTCTCCACTTGTCTGCGTGGGTTTCCTCCGGGTGCTCCAATTTCTTCCCACTGTCCAAAGATCATAGAATCATAGAATTTACAGTGCAGAAGGAGACCATTCGGCCCATTGAGTCTGCACTGGCCCTTGGAAAGAGCAACCCAATTAATCCCACGCCTCCATGGCAGCACAAGTGGACAGCACTGTGGCTTCACAGCGCAAGGGTTCCAGGTTCGATTCCCCGCTGGGTCACTGTCTGTGCGGAGTCTGCACGTTCTCCCTGTGTCTGTGTGGGTTTCCTCCGGGTGCTCCGATTTCCTCCCACAGTCCAAAGATGTGCAGGTTAGGTGGATTGGCCATGATAAATTGCCCTTAGTGACCAAAAAGGTTAGGGGCTTTATTGGGTTACGGGGAGAGGGTGGAAGTGAGGGCTTAAGTGTGTCGGTGCAGACTCGATGGGCCGACTGGCCTCCTTCTGCACTGTATGTTCTATGTTCTATCCCAGTAACCCTACCTAACCTTTTTGGACACCTAAAGGCAATTTATCATGGGCAATCCACCTAACCTGCATATCTTTGGACAGGTGCGCAAGTTAGGTGAATTGGCCATGCTAAATTGCCCTTCACTGTCTAGGGAAATGCAGATTAGGTTGTGGGGGTAGGGTGGGGGAGTGGACCTAGGTAGAATGTTCTTTTGGAGGTTCGGTCCATACTCAATAGGCCGAATGGCCTCCTGCACTGTAGGGATTCTGTGTTTCTCGTGGCCTCAGTTTCTCATCATCTGTAACAGGAGGTCAATCCTGAAAAAGATGTGGAGATGTCGGCGTTGGACTGGGGTGAGCACAGTAAGAAGTCTTACAACACCAGGTTAAAGTCCAACATGTTTGTTTCAAACACGAGCTTTCGGAGCACTGCTCCTTCCTCGGGGTGAAGGAGCTGCGCTCCGAAAGCTCGTGTTTGAAACAAACCTGTTGGACTTTAACCTGGTGTTGTAAGACTTCTTACAATCCTGCAAAAGGAATCTTCTTACCTCGGACAAAATAGGATCCCTGTCCATCGACCGTTTTTTTAACCTGTTTGGTATTCACAGGAGAATTGGAAGTCATTCAGGCAAGAAAATTGTTTTCGGAGGGAATAATGTCTTGTTGGCATGTCCGGTAAGGGAAGATGACAGCACATCTGCATTTGCATTGTCCTTCCCTGCCCTGTACATCATTATGTTATACTGATAGGCTGACCATGTGAGTCCAGCTCTAATCTTGCTGAGGTCATGGGAGGAATGCATCCTGACTCACTAAAACGTCTGATCAACATGGTGGCGTGGTGGTTAGCACTGCTCCCTCACGGCGCTGAGGACCGGGTTCGATCCTGGCCCCGGGTCACTGCTGTCCTTGGGGAGTTTGCATATTCTCTCCATGTCTGCGTGGGTCTCACCCCCACAACCGAAAGATGTGCAGGGTAGGTAGATTGGCCATGCTAAATTGTCTCTTAATTGGAAACATAAATTAATTGGGTGCTTTAAATTTATCTAAAAAACCCTTATCAGTGGCTTGTGGCCCGTACATATAGAGAATCCATAAAGACATTGATGAAACCAATTCACAGTGAAAATGATAACTAGACATTCCTTGTCTAGCTGCAAATATCCCTTCTGAGCTGTTGTCAGTATGTGTGGTGCAAATCCAATAGTTTTTTCTGACCCATCCTCCATCAGATGAGAGAGCAGTGGTGCAGCGACAGCAATCTATCTCCCAATCTATCCCGGCCAGCAAAACTATAGAGCTGGTCATTGGCTTCAAAAAACAAAGTACTGTACACACCCCTGTCAGCAACAACGGGGCCGAGGTGGAGATGGTTAGCAGTTTCAAATTCCTAGAGGTGCACATCTCCAAAAATCTGTCCTGGTCCACCCATGTCGACGCTACCACCAGGAAAGCACAACAGTGTCTATACTTCCTCAGGAAACTAAGGACATTCGGCATGTCCACATTAACCCGTACCAACCTTTACAGATGCACCATAGAAAGCATCCGATCTGGCTGCATCACAGCCTGGTATGGCAACTGCTCGGCCCAAGACCGCAAGAAACTTCAGAGAGTTGTGAACACAGCCCAGAACATCACACAAACCTGTCTCCCATCTATTGACTCCATCTATATCTCCCGCTGCCTGGGGAAAGCAGGCAGCATAATCAAAGACCCCTCCCACCCAGCTTACTCTCTCTTCCAACTTCTTCCAAAGGGCAACACGCACGAACAGACTCAAAAACAGCTTCTTCCCCGCTGTTACCAAACTCCTAAACGATCCTCTTATGGACTGATCTCATTGACACTACACCCCTGTATGCTTCACCCGATGCCGGTGTTATGTAGTTACATTGTGTACCTTGTGTTGCCCTATTATGTATGTTGTTTTCTTGTCTTTTCATGTATTTAATGATCTGTTGAGCTGCCTGCAGAAAAATACTTTTCACTGTACCTCGGTACACGTGACAAACTTAATCCAAATCCACTGACCCGATGCCATAAGGCAAGACATCGCATGACAGAATGAGCTCTGTGTCCTGATCAAAATGGACCAGCAGATTAGCTGATCGTAGAAGCACTTTCATGTCCTTGAAAGCTTGTGCTGGCCCTCACTTCAATTGGTCTCTTTGCGGAGCAACAACTAATACAGTGGCACCAACACTGTTGAAAGGCCTGGCAGAAACTTCTCGTAGTAGTTCACTAAACCCAGAAATGATCTGAGCTTGGACAAATTCTTGGGATTTGGAGCTTTCTGAATAGTTCAAATATTTTCCTCCATCGGGGACAGGCCTTGCTCTGTGATTCTATGACCCTGATATTCTGGAATATGTGTTTGCCACCTTTCAGACGCAGACCACTTGATCCCGTTTGTTGGTGTGCTCCTAGGATGTCATCGTAGTAAGCTGCCAGACGGGGAATACCCTGCAAAATATTGTCCATTGGCCTTTGAAAAATCACCAGATTGGAAGACGTTCCTAAAACCCGACGGTTGTCTGTGTTGGATAGCCTGTGAATCCAGCTTAAACTGAAGTACCATGCAATGTACCCAGTTCATCTTTGAAGGTCTCAGGATATTCCTGAATTACGTCTTCTCTCACTGTTGTGTGCTTTATCTCACTCCGTTCAACTGAAATTTCCTGAGCCAGTCACACCTGAGTACACTAGGCCCATGCCCTTTTACCACCAAGAGCTATGCTCTTGCTTCTAGGCTGTTATGCACAATGCACCTCAAACCCCCTCATAATGGTATAGACTCGCCAGTGTGTGTTCGAAGGTTGATCCCTTCCTGAGTAAGGGATGGGGCCTGCTTAGAGCCCCAAATCTTCCTGAAGGTCTCCTCACTGACAGATGCAGGGGCTCATGTGTGCACCTCCATCTTCAGGTTTCTGTCCATCGACTTCCACTGTAGCATAAATGGGCTCTGTGTTCACCTCACTCATATTGAGCATGTTGTAGGAGCGGGGCTGGTTTAGCACCGGGCTAAAGAGCTGGCTTTGAAAGCAGACCAAGGCAGGTCAGCAGCATGGTTCAATTCCTGTACCAGACTCCCCGAACAGGCGCCGGAATGTGGCGACTAGGGACTTTTTACAGTAACTTTGTTTGAAGCCTACTTGTGACAAGTGATTTTCATTTCATTTCATTTCACTACTCTTCTTGCTTTGTGAGTTCGAGGTGATGCATAGCAGACTGATGCTTCTTTGAGTTTGAATGTGCAATTCCCTGCCCAGCATTTGACTTGCTATTGGCACTGCCTCATTGCACCGAGGACCCGGGTCACTGTCCATGTGGAGTTTGCACATTCTCCCTGTATCTACCTGGTTATCACCCCCACAACCCAAAGATGTGCTGGGTAGGTGGATTGGCCATGCTAAATTACCCCTTAATTGGGGGAAAAAAAGTGAAAGATACTTAAAATTTATTTTTAAAATCCTCATTAGCTCGTAAGTCTCCCCACATAAACTCAGGAGAACTGAGTGCTTTTTAACCTCGTCTGTAATTCCATTTGCAAGCAGTGTCCAAACCTTTCCACACACTCAGTCCAGTACTTGTGTCCCTCCACAAACTCACTGATAGTCCCAAACATAGCCATTGCTGCCAACCAAGTTGCAAACTAGCTACTTGTTGCCAGATAAATGTGGCAACTTAGCCAGAAGATAGGTTGTTGAAGGCGTTGTAAAAGTTGAATCTTCTTTACTTCAGAAAACATTGAGGTGATATTAGTTTGGCTTCAGACATCAACTAAACACACCTATACACAAGATCCCCGTAGGTAAACTGAAAGCCTGTGCTCCCGATGATGTCACATGCTCATGCGCACTTCTGTTCAAGACATTTTAACACATCAAATAGAAAGATGCTTATTTAAACAGTAGAAACTGCTATATAACAGTCAATATGGCCTTGGATTGAGAAATGAAAGAGGAGAAAGACTGATACAATTTTGTCAAGAAAATGATTTGATGGTGGCAAA
The DNA here is from genome assembly GCF_902713615.1 of Scyliorhinus canicula. NCBI lineage: Eukaryota > Metazoa > Chordata > Chondrichthyes > Carcharhiniformes > Scyliorhinidae > Scyliorhinus > Scyliorhinus canicula. The sequence goes on along the minus strand of NC_052151.1, from coordinate 60,884,574 downwards.
CATCTTTAATAACCAAAAAGAAAACTACACTTGGAGAGGTCCAGGCGATGCATATAGAAATCAAATAGGTTATGTGATGGTGAAACTTCAGAGACAGTGTAGAGTACATTGTAATATGGAGCTTATATAAGTATAGATTATTTTCTTCTTCTAGAAAAAAATTAAGATGAAACTAAAAATTCCAAAAAAGTAAAAGATGTGCGATGATTTAGACCGTGACATGTTAAAGATGAGAATTTTAGAGAAGCCAGCATTCGCTCTTTTTAAAGTAATAAAACAAATATAAATATCTCAAGATTGAGAAGATGGAAGAAGCAGAAGTCTCAGAACAAGAATGCAACTGGACGAATTTGAGTAGACACGAACTGAGAAGGAAATATTACCATAGCACAATTGCATCACAGTGCCAGGGTCCCAGATTCAATTCCCGGCTTGGGTCATTGTCTGTGCGGAGTCTGCACGTTCTCCCCGTGTCTGCGTGGGATTCTTCTGGGTGCTCTGGTTTCCTCTCTCAAGTCCTGAAAGACGTGCTTGTTAGGTGAATTGGACCATCTGAATTCTCCCTCTGTGTACCCGAACAGGCGGCGGAATGTGGCGAGTAGGAGATTTTCATGGTAACATCATTGCAGCAATAATGTAAGCTTACTTGTGACAATAAAGGTTATTACAGTAAAAAAAAAAGTGAAAAGAAGAGATCAGAAGTGGATGACTGGTCTGATTTCAAAATGCTGATTTGAAAAGGAAAATAAATGAAACACCTGAGCATGATGAGCTATATGCCCTGGCCAGAAATGGAAAATGGGCTGTGTGTCATGTGCTCCAATATCATTGGGATCTATATCCGTGTTGTTCAACTTTTTTTAAAGGGACCCACTTTTACAAACTGGTCGATTTTTAAGAACCATGCCGGCCAATCTTCGTGACAAACATCACATTTGTTTATCTTTAATGAGAAAAGGTCTGCTTTGTCCTCACGATCTCACTTGAATCAGTTGCAAAGGAGAAGAGGACAATGCACATATCAGACTTCAGCCAGTTACTTTGTCCCATCTTCACTGTTCCGAAACGAAAAATCCAATCTAGGTCGTCATGAAGGACAAAACCATACTTGAAGAAATTATCTTTATACTGCTTTGTTCCCGCGTTGTTTCTTCATTGAAGGCTGTTAACCAGAGGTCCTGGGGCTGTATGCAGAGTGAACACGAGCACTTCTCCTTCCTGCCCTGGACTCTTCTGAGCAGTTCTATCGAGCAGATTCTGTTGAGATCCTGTCCAATAGGTAAACTGCCTATTTGAGTCGCTGGCCGTCTGTTACTTCTAAGAAAACCATTCATCTTCACAGTCCACTTGTCTTGATTGCCAGCAGCTGGAAAATGAAGGCAACACTGCTCTGTGATTTAGCGCCAAAAGCACATACCTGGAGGGTGCTGAACATCAAGTGTGCGTGCGGGGAGCGGTCCTGCTATCTATCTGTTGCAGCTTATTTCTGAAAATGTTCACACAGCCTAACTTATTTTCATTTAAAAGGCGGCAGCAGCCACCATTCTCTTTTTGTTGCAATAAATACTTTATTTTGGACAAGCAGGCACCAGAGATCGCAACATAACACAACATAAAGAGTATCACAATCTAGCTTTAAAAATCCAAAATTTTTCCACAATGCAATTTCATTACAGTTCATGTCAAATTGCAGAAACAGTACATTTCTTCAAGAGTGACCTCGGGAGTGGGGGGTGTATGTATGTGTGTGCAGATTTTCCTCCTGACCGTGGGGATGAAGCGGCCTCACCTCTCCACCCATCACTGGGACTCACCCCCCCCCCAATCACTGGGTCTCACCTCCCCGCCCCATCACTGGGTCTCAACCTCCCCCCACCCATCACTGGGTCTCAACCTCCCCACCCATCACTGGGTCTCACCTTCCCCCCCCCCCCCCAATCACTGGGTCTCACCTCCCGCCAATCACTGGGTCTCACCTCCCCCCCCACATCACTGGGTCTCACCATCACTGGGTCTCACCCCCGTTAAAAAAAATCCAGTCCGGTGGGGGTGACGGGTCTATAAGTTGAGTAGGTCCGGTGCTCGAATCGTCCGCTGGGATCGGCGGAGCACCGGGTTTGCAGCCCCTTCGGATGGCTGTGTGCTGATGTCCGGTGTGAATCTGAGGGTGGACTCCGGGGGGTGGTTCGTTCCGAGCTTCGTTCCTGACCGGTGTGACGGGTGAGGGGACGCAGGGAACCTGTAGGCGCGGGGGCGCAGGGCGTGGGGGGTCGGGTGGGGTGTGGTGTGAGGGGTATCTCAGTGGTGGTGGTAGATCCTGCAGGCGCCAGGTCCCGGAGGGAAACGGTGTCCTGCCGGCCGTCGGGGTGTTTGATAAATGCTTAGTGGGGGTTTGAATGTAGTAGTAGGACCCCCTCTACCAGCGGGTCCGTTTTATGTGTCCGGACGTGCTTCCGGAGGAGAACCGGGCCTGGTGTCCTCAACCAGGATGGAAGCGAGGCTCCCGTGGTAGTGCCCCTAGGGAAAACAAATAATCGCTCGTGAGGAGTCTGATTAGTGGCTGTACACAGGGGGGACCTAATTGCATGGAGCGTGTCGGGGAGGACCTCCTGCCAGTGGGAGGTCGGGAGATTCCTGGACCGTAGGGTCAGTAGGACGGTCTTCCAGATCATCGCGTTCTCCCTCTCCACCTGCCCGTTCCCCCTGGGGTTATAGCTGATAGTCCTGCTCAAGGCGATGCCCTTGTCGAGCAGGTACTGACGCAGCTCGTCACTCATGAAGGACGCACCCCTGTCGCTGTGGACATAGTTAGGGAAACCGAACAGAGTGAAGACACTGTGCAGGGCTCTGATGACTGTGTGGGAGGTCATATCGGGGCACGGGATGGCAAACGGGAAGCGAGAGAATTCGTCTATGATGTGAAGGAAGTACACATTACGGTTGGTCGAGGGAATGGGACCTTTGAAATTGATACTCAGTCATTCAAAGGGCCTGGATGCCTTTACCAGGTGGGCCTTGTCTGGTCGATAGAAGTGCGGTTTACACTCCGCGCACACCGGGCAATTCCTGGTGACAGCTTTTACCTTCTCGGTGGAGAAAGGCAGATTGCGGGCCTTGATGTAGTGGGCGAGCCGGGTGACCCCCGCGTGGCAGAGGTAATTTTGAATAGCCTGTAATCGGTCGTCTTGCGCATGTGCCGCGGGACAGGGCATCTGGGGGCTCGTTGAACTTGCCTGGACGGTATACGATATCATAATTATAGATGGAGAGTTCGATCCTCCATCTCAAGATTTTGTCATTTTTTATTTTGCCCCGTTGCGAGTTGTCGTATATAAAGGCAACCGATCTCTGGTCAGTGATCAGGGTAAACCTCCTACCTGCGAGGTAGTGCCTCCAGTGCCGTACGGCTTCCACAATGGCTTGAGCTTCTTTTTCGACTGAGGAGTGTCGAAGTTCAGAAGCGAAGAGTGTTCGGGAGAAGAAAGCTACTGGCCTACCTGCCTAGTTCAGAGTGGCGGCGAGAGCGACCTCTGAGGCGTCACTCTCCACTTGAAAGGGGATGGTTTCATCCACCGCCCGCATGGCGGCTTTGGCGATGTCCTACTTAATGCAGTTGAAGGCCTGGCGGGCCTCGGCTGACAGTGGAAAGAGTGTGGTCTTAAATAGATGGCGGGCTTTGTCCGCATATTGGGGGACTCGCTGGGCGTAGTAGGAGAAAATTCCAAGGCACCTCTTGAGGGCCCTGGAACAGTGAGGGAGAGGGAGTTGTAAGAGGGGGCGCATATGGTAAGAGTCAGGCCCTAGGACCCCATTTTCCACGACGTAGCCGAGGATGGCTAGTCTGGCTGTGCGGAAAACGCATTTCTCCTTCTTGTATGTGAGGTTGAGTTTTTGGCCGGTTTGGAGAAATCGGTGGAGGTTGTCGTCGTGGTCCTGCTGGTCATGGCCGCTGATGGTGACGTTATCCAAGTACGGAAACGTAGCCCGCAGCCCGTACTGGTCCACCATTCGGTCCATTGCTCACTGGAACACCGAAACCCCATTTGTGACGCCAAAGGGGACCCGGAGGAAATGGAAGAGGCGGCCATCGGCCTCGAACGCCGTGTAGTGGCGGTCCTCCGGGCGGATTGGGAGCTGGTGGTATGCAGACTTCAGATCCACCGTGGAGAAGATGCGGTACTGGCCGATCTGGTTGACCATGTCTGCAATTCTGGGGAGGGGATACGCATCGAGGTGCGTGAACCGGTTAATGGTCTGGCTGCAATCAACCACCGTCCGGAACTTTTCCCCGGTCTTGACGACCACCACCTGAGCTCTCCAGGGGCTATTACTGGCCTCTATGACTCCCTCACGCTGGACTTGGGCTCTAATAAATACCCTGTCCTGCAGGCTATACCGCCTGCTGCGAGTGGCCACGGGTTTTCAGTTAGCGGTGAGGTTAGCGAAGAGTGGAGGGGGGGGTCAATTTTTCGAGTTGCTAAACTGCATATAGTGAGAGGGGGCAGGGGTCCGCCGAAGCTGAGTGTTAGGCTCCTGAGGTTACATTGAAAATCGAGTCCGAGTAGGAGAGGGGCGCAGAGGTCTGGGAGGACATACCAGAGGTCTGGTAGGCCTTGAAGCACCGAAGCCAATGTAGAAATATTTCCTTCGCTTCTGCGGCCTGTGGATTGAGTTCCAGTCGATCAGGTTTGAGGGCTGATTCCATGGTGGTTTTTTTTAAGTCGATTAAATTGATGCGACCATCAATTCACTCAAGACATGAGTAGAAGTAAACTGTGGCTTTAATCGACTTACAACTGAGCCTGCCTGCGACCAGATGACTGAGGGCAGGCTCGCAAGACCGCAGCACTTTTACTTCTTGTTGTGAAGAGTCATGGACGGAGCCATCGGTGGAGCCAAGGGTGGAGCCCTGTGCATGCTCCTCATCTCCCCCTGTGGGCAGAGCCGCGCAACGGCTCACAGATAGAGCCCACAGGGACACAGTGATACACAGTGTGAATTATACATTCACCACATTCACCACAGTGACCCAAGCCGGGAATTGAACCTGGGATCCTGGAGCTGTGAAGCAACAATGCCTACCCACTGTGCTGCTGTGCTGCCCACTGGGGGTAAGCCAGAACCGCGGAGATTTAAGTTTCTCTCTCCACCCCACTGACCATCCATCATTGCTGACTCGCCCTCTCTGCCGAAGCATCTGGCATTTTCAAACTTCCCGCCATTCTCAAAGTGAAAGACCGGCGCTCCTCCCGCGTGAGTCATGACCCTGACTTTGAAAAACCCTGATATATAACCATTGAAGTTCACAGTACGTTTGACTTAGTATCTCTATGCCAATTTTAAACAATTCATTCATGCGATGTGGGCGTCGCTGGCTAGGTCAGCATTTATTTCCCATCCCTAATTGTCCTTAAAGGGTGGTAATATGACCATCCTTTCTTGAACTGCTACAGTCCATATGATTTGGGTGCACCCACAGTGCTGTTAGGGAGGGAATTCCAGGGGTTTGACTCAGCGACAGTCAAGAAAAGGCGATGTAAGTAGTTATTAAAGATTGGAAGACACCTCAAAAACCATCCGTACGCTAGCCTACCTGCTAGCACAGTGGCCCCCACCTGAACTAACCACCATCTTCCTCGCATAGCGTCCCCCCCTCTCCGACCCATAGACAACCTCCTGCCCACCCTGGCCCCCTCATCCCACCCTCTCCCTCTCCCCCACCTACTCTACCCTTATAGTGGTGGTACGCTACTCTACCACCTGTCCCGCCACCGCAAAAGCACCAATCACAAATCCCAACCGTGGGCGGTGAGCAGAGAAACAGCATAATCAATTTAACACATGCACCAATAATCAATTTCCAAATAAAACTTCCGACTCCGGAATGTGACCCACAAATGAGCAGGATACAGCACCCTGAGCTTCACGTCTTTCCTGTATAGGGCCGCTTTGACTCTATTAAACCCGGCCTGTCGCTTGGCCAACTCCACTCCCAGGTCCTGATAAATAAGCTCCGCATGGCCTTCCCAAGTGCACCCTCATTTCTGGACACTGCAGAATCCTCTCGTTAATCAAATAACGGTGTAACCGCACCACGATCGCTCTCGGTGGCTCCATCTGCTTTTGGCCTCATCCTTGGTGACGTGTGCTTGATCCATCTCAAGGTCGGTCAGAGACCCGCACCTACCAACTTCTCTAACATCCTCGCCATATATTGTAGGCCCTGCGTCCCCTCGATCCCCTCAGGCAGATCCACAATCCGAAGATTCTACTTCGAGCGACTCTCCAAGTTGTCCACCTTCTCTTTCAACTTTTTCTGGCCCTCCACCACCAGCACGATTTCCACCTCAATGAAGCCAACCGATCCTTGTGGTCAGCCACAAACTGTTTTCGCCTTCTGGAGCGACACATGCTGTGCCCCCAGCCTTTGCTCCACTCTATGGCTGCCTGGATCAGCCCGGCCACCCTCTGCTGCTCAAACGTAGCCGTCAGGAACCCCACTAACTGTCCTGTTGACCACTGAATGGGCAACGTCGTCACAGAGCTCCCACCAGCTTTCCCTCCGTTGCAGTTCAAGAGGTCTGACTGTTGCCCTTACTTGTTGCACTTTTCATTTGGTAGGCCCTGGACATGCCCTACCGAAGGAGAATTCTTAGTCCCTTTACTTGAACACTTTTTCCACCTGCATAACTCCTCCCAAAATGGGCGAAAAGACTCAAAACAATTCCACTTTGAGCAGGAGCCACCTAATGTGCGACCACTGGAATCTGTTTCAGAAATATTTCAAGGTGCAGAAACAGTTTGACAGTGAGAAAGGACAGAAATTACATTGAGTTGATGAAAAGTTTTAACTAGTTTATAATTGTGCATAATTTGCCTAAAGCATTTTTTTACATTATATGTTTTTCTTTCAGGTGAACATGGGACTCTTAGTTGATTTAACAAACACAAGCAGGTTTTATGACAGGGATGAAATAGAAAAAGAAGGAATTAAATATGTTAAACTACAGTGCAAAGGGTAAGTAGACTTTATCTGTGCTAGTTTTATTGGAGAAAAATAATCTTGTTATGTTGATCTGAATTATCATTTTGATTGCATTTGCAGCATTTGAAACCAAGTGAATTAGACGATTAATATGCCAGGGCACTGGTTACTTAAGTGAAAGGAACAGCAGAATTTCAAATGGTTATTGAATTTGAAATGTCATGCAAAGGATGATTTGAATAAGCTATTTTAAAAACTTTTACCAAGAGGTCATGTAAATTGAGCCTTGTATTTGATTTGTTTTTGGCATTCTAGGGTCTCTCTTATCCTGATGCCAGTTTGTTTCTGTTTTAACAAATTCTCAACTTGAGCAAATTGAAATATTCACAACAGACAGAGAGCGAGATCCACAAGGGTGGCACAGTGGTTAGCACTGCTGCCACATGGCACCGAAGTCCCAGGTTTGATCCCAGCCCTGGGTCACTGTCGATGTGGAGTTTTCACATTCTCCCTGTGTTTGTGTGGGTTTCGCCCCCACAACCCAAAATTGCCCCTTAATTGGAAAAAATAAATTGGGTACTCTAAATGTATTTTAAAAAAAGTAAGATCCACAGAAGCCAGATATAAATATGGCATTGCATTTGTCTTTTCAGTTGCTGTTTTTATTGTCATCGTCATCTAGTGTGGCGACGAGGGGATTTTCATAGTAACTTCATTGCAATTTTCATGTACATAGAACATAGAACATTACAGCGCAGTACAGGCCCTTCGGCCCTCGATGTTGCGCCGACCTATGAAACCACTCTTAAGTCCATCTACACTATTCCCTTATCCATATGTTTATCCAATGACCATTTAAATGCCCTTACCTCTGACATCTGTCCTATATCTATCTCCCCTCAATTTAAAGCTAAGCCCCCTCGTGCTAGCCATCACCATCCGAGGAAAAAGGCTCTCACTGTCCACCCTATCTAATCCTCTGATCATCTTGTATGCCTCAATTAAGTCACCTCTTAACCTTCTTCTCTCAAACGAAAACAGCCTCCAGTCCCTCAGCCTTTCCTCATAAGATCTTCTCTCCATACCAGGCAACATCCTGGTAAATCTCCTTTGCACCCTTTCCAATGCTTCCACATCCTTCCTATAATCCGGCGACCAGAACTGCACGCAATACTCCAAATGCGGCCGCACCAGAGTTTTGTTCAGCTGCAACATGACCTCATGGCTCCGAAACTCAATCCCTCGACCAATAAAAGCTAACACACTGTACACCTCCTTAACAACCCTATCAACCTGGGTGGCAACTTTCAGGGATCTATGTACATGGACACCGAGATCTCTGCTCATCCAAGAATCTTACCATTAGCCCAGTACTCTGTCTTCCTGTTACTCCTATCAAAATGAATCACCTCTCACTTTTCTGCATTAAACTCCATTTGCCACCTCTCAGCCCAGCTCTGCAGCTTATCCCTGTCCCTCTGTAACCTGCAACATCCTTCCGCACTGTCCACAACTCCACTGATTGTAGTGTCATCTGCAAATTTACTCACCCATCCTTCTGCACCCTCCTCCGGGTCATTTGTAAAAATGACAAACAGCAGTGGCCCCAAAACAGATCCTTGTGGTACACCACTAGTAACTGAACTTGAGGCTGAACATTTCCCATCAACCACCACCCTCTGTCTTCTTACAGTGAGCCAATTTCTGATACAAACTGCTAAATCACCCTGAATCCCATGCCTCTGTATTTTCTGCAATAGCCTACCGTGGGGAACCTTATCAAAAGCTTTACTGAAATCCATATATACCACGTCAACTGCTTTACCCTCGTCCACCTGTTTGGTCACCTTCTCAATAAGGTTTGTGAGACACGACCTACCCATCACAAAACAGTGTTGACTATCCCTAATCAAATTATTCCTTTCTAGATAATTATAAATCCTATCTCTTATAAATCTTTCCAAGACTTTGCCCACAACAGGAGTAAGGCTCACTGGTCTATAGTTACTGGGGTTGTCTCTGCTCCCCTTCTTGAACAAGGGGACAACATTTGCTATCCTCTAGTCTCCTGGCACTATTCCTGTAGACAATGACGACATAAAGATCAAAGCCAAAGGCTCAGCAATCTCCTCCCTCGCTTCCCAGAGAATCCTAGGATAAATTCCATCCGGCCCTGGGGACACTTTCCAGAATTGCTAACACCTCCTCCTAATGAACCGCAAACCCTACTAGTGTAGTAGCCTGTATCTCAGTATTCTCGACAACATTGTCTTTTTCCTGCGTGAATACTGACAAAACATATTCATTTAGCACCTCTCCTACCTCCTCGGACTCCACGCACAACTTCCCACTACTGTCCTTGACTGGCCCTATTCTTACCCTAGTCATTCTTTTATTCTTGACATACCTATAGGTATGACATACCCAGCGGAGGTGGTAGAGGTGGGCACGATAGCATCATTTAAGAGGTATCTAGACAGGTATATGAGCGGGCGGCAACAGAGGGAAATAGGAGACAGGTTCAGATAAAGGATCTGGATCGGCGCAGGCTGGGAAGGCCGAAGGGCCTGTTCCTTTTCTGTAATTTTCTTTGTTCTTTGTTCTTAATAGAAAGCTTTAGGGTTATCCTGGATCCTACCTGCCAAAGTCCTCTCATGTCCCCCCCTGGTTCTTCTTAGCTCACTCTTTAGCTAACTTGTAACTCTCGAGCGCCCTAATTGAACCTTCTGGTCTCATCTATACATAAGCCTCCTTCTTCTTCTTGACAAGTGATTCAACTACTTTAGTAAATGACGGTACCCTCGCTCGACCACTTCCTCCCTGCCTGACAGGTACATACTTATCAAGGACACGCAGTAGCTGTTCCTTGAACGAGCTCCACGTTTCAGTTGTGCCCATCCCCTGCAGTTTCCTTCCCCATCCTGTGCATCCTAAGTCTTGCCTCATCGCATCATAATTGCCTTTCCCCCAGCTATAACTCTTGCCCTGCGGTATATACCTATCCCTTTCCATCGCTAAAGTAAAGGTAACTGAATTATGGTCACTATCACAAGTGCTCACCTACCTCCAAATCTAGCACCTGTCCTGGTTCATTACCCAGTACCAAATCCAATGTGGCCTCGCCTCTTGTTGGCCTATCTACATACTGTGATGTAGGCCTATCTACATACTGTGTCAGGAAACCCTCCTGCACACATTGGACATAAACAACCCATCTAAAGTACTCTATCTATAGCGTTTCCAGTCAATATTTGGAAAGTTAAAGTCCCCCATAACAACTACCCTGTTACTTATGCTCCTATCCAGAATCATGTTTGCAATCCTTTCCTCTACATCTCTGGAGCTTTTCGGAGGCCTATAGAAAACTCCCAACAGGGTGACCTCTCCTTTCTTGTTTCTAGCCTCAGCCCATACTATCTCAGTAGACGAGTCCTCATCAAACGTCTTTTCTGCCACCGTAATACTGTCCTTGACTAACAATGCCACCCCATCCCCTCTTTTACCACCTTCCCTGAGCTTACTGAAATATCTAAACCCCCGGAACCTGCAACAACCATTCCTGTCCCTGCTCTAGCCATGTCTCCGAAATGGCCACAACATCGAAGTCCCAGGTATCAACCCATGCTGCAACTTCACCCATCTTATTCCTGATGCTCCTGGCGTTGAAGTAGACACACTTTAAACCACCTTCCTGCCTGCCGGTACACTCCTGCAACCTTGAAACCTCACTCATGACCTCACTACTCTCAACCTCCTGTATACTGGAGCTACAATTCAGGTTCCCAACCCTCTGCTGAATTAGTTTAAACCCTCACGAAGAGCATTAGTAAATTTCCCCCCCAGGATATTGGTACCCCTCTGGTCCAGGTGTAGACCATCCCGTTTGTAGAGGTCCCACCTACCCCAGAATGAGCCCCAATTATCCAGGCATCTGAAGCCCTCCCTCCTGCACCATCCCTGTAGCCACGTGTTCAACTGCTCTCTCCCTATTCCTTGTCTCACTAGCACGTGGCATGGGTAACAACCCAGAGATAATAACTCTGTTTGTTCTAGCTCTAAATTTCCACCCTAGCTCTCTGAATTCCTTCCTTACATCTCTATCCCTTTTCCTACCTATGTCGTTGGTGCCTTTGTGGACCACGACTTGGGGCTGCTCCCCCTCCCCCTTAAGGATCCTGAAAACACGATCCGAGACATCACGGACCCTGGTACCTGGGAGGCAACACACCAACTGCGAGTCTCCCGTTCCCACAGAATCTCCTATCTATCCCCCTAACTATGGAGTCTCCAATGACTAATGCTCTACTCCTCTCCCCCCATCCCTTCCGAGCAACAGGGAAAGACACTGTGCCAGAATCCTGTACCCCATGGCTTTACTGAGGGAAACGACCACAGGGGATCCCTGTACTGACTGCTTCCTCCCAGCCCCTCTCACCGTCATCCATCTATCTTCATTCTTTGGAGTAACTATATCTCTGAAGCTGCTATCTATGACCACCTCTGCCTCCCGAATGATCCGAACTTCATCCAACTTCAGCTCCAGTTCCCTAACACGGTTTCTGAGGAGCTGGAGATGGGTGCACATCCCACAGGTGAAATCACCAGGGACACTGACAGCGTCCCTCACCTCAAACATTCTGCAGGAGGAACATTCACTGCCTTCCGTGCCATCCCCTTTAGCTAAAACAAGAAAAAGAAAGGAAGAGCTTACCTGATATTCACTCAACCCTTTAGCTTAGAGGAGGCGGAAGGGTGGGGGACACTACAAGTGTAACCGCCCAACTTATATACAGGTACTACACATCTTCCCAGAAATGCCCACGGCCGACTTCCGGTTTCCTGCTGCTTTGAAACAAAAAAAACAACTCCGAAAAACAAAGTTAGTTAAAAAACCAAAGGTCGCTTCTCCTGAAAGGTAAGTTTTTAAAGCGGGAAACTTACCTTCCCGACAGACCCCTGGTTACTGCTCTCGCTGCTACTGCTGAATAACTGAAGGCCGCTTCTCCTGAAAGGTAAGTTTTGAAAGTGGGAAACTTACCTCCCCGACAGCCCCCTGGTTACTGCAAGCCTACTTGTGACACGAACAAAGATTATTATTATTATTACTACACCTGGAAGATATGGGCACATTAAAGTAGTCCACAGGGGGTGCATGATAGTCACTTGTTCTTTAGGAACTCTGAGGGAAGACACTTGACCGTCACTCTTTTTGCTTCTGCTAATTAGAATTATCTGCCATTTTAGTCCATCCGTTGTCTATGCAAATAAATTTATGGCAACTGCAAATGATCCACGTGGTAAATACACCAGGGGTTTGATTGCTTAACTAAGTTTCTCAAAATACAAGCATCAAATGGTTGAATTGACAGATCATTCCAAAAGGTTACTGTCTGAGGTAAACGCTCAGTGGCATGGAGGAATTGAACAATATAGTGTTTGATCTGTATAGCACTACCTGTAAAACCAGATGGATACATCTTCCCATGGTGGTTCCTCTGGTTATCTTTCCTTTAGTAAGTACCTTGCTTTGTGGCTGATACTGTAAACTTGTGTTGCTGCAGTACTTACTCCTGCTGGTGGATGGCGCTGTAGGAGTGCAGATTCAGTATTGTCTGCAGCGTGGTGTTTTTATTTCTGCTGCATAGTCTCTAGAACCTGTATTAAATGTCAGAAGTTGAAATGTGAATGATGTGCCACAATGGCATTTTGAGTAATAGGAAATGGGAAAAACAAGTCAAATAATTTGAAAGTAATCAAATATTTAGTGAACTGAGAATAGAAGTGAATCTGTAAGAAACCAATGAAAAGAAAATAGTTGAATAGTATCTAGACATTTGCAAGAAAATAACTATATATAATTTTCTGGCTCAGTGATTTTAAAATCTGTACCAACAGTTGCTTATTCATAATGGTCCTGCATCATTAGCTAAGAAGAATACTTTTGGCGCCGTAGGAAATATTTTCTAAATCTAAAGGTGGCTTTGCAGTGTGTTGCATATACTTGAAATTATCCAGCCATTCTTTTATGTGGAAAAATGCCAATAGACTGATGGTGGGGAATGGTGGATGGGTCAACGTAGGAGAATTGTGTGGGGTGGCTCAAAGCTTGGTTGAAAAAGTCGGTGCTAAGCACATTTCTGCAACTACTGATCTGCTACACTTTCACCTCGATGCCTTCATCACCATTAAAGGTCTTACTCTCTCTCCCTCTGGACGTTTTCCCAATACAGCTCCACTCTCCACTCCGCTAAGTCCAAGGGTTGGAGGCTTAAATTAATATGGTGGGCAACTGGTTTAGCTATTCACCATATAAACCATAAATGTTCTTGTCTGCCAAAACAGCTCAGTGTTGCAGGATAGTCTTGAAATGCAAAGATACAACCCCTTTCACCCAAACCCGCCCACCATCTTTTCTGCACTGCAAACCATTGTCCAGCCTCACCACCTAGAAAAAATGCGAGGAGCTCAATGATTTATTTGCTGCTAAGTTAGAGACCACCCAATCAGCTGCCTCTGTTGCTTCTTTCCCTTCCCCATCCCACTGGACTAAACTTCCTCGAAGGATTCCCCCTTGCCCTTAACTTTCATCTTTCTCTAACTTCTCGAACGTCCCTCGTGCCCTCTTCAAGTTCAGCTTGACCATCAGACCCATTTCCTGCGCCCTTGACCATACCCCTACTAAACTATTGACCACTCACCTTTTATCCCTGGTTTCCAGCCTAGCTCATATTCTTTTTAAAAAACATTTTTCCAACTAAGGGACAATAGTGTGGCCAATCCACCTACACTGCATATCTTTGGGTTGTGTAGGGTGAGGAGACGTACGCAGACACTGGGAGAAGGCTAGCTCATATTTATAACAGTTCTTTCCCCTGGCCTTCTTCAAACCTGCCACTTTTACTTCTTTCCACAAAGGAATGGCTCCATTTTAAAATCATTTTGTTTTCGAATCCCTCCATGGCCACAGTCCTGCCTATCTCCTCCAGTCCCACAACCCTTTATGATATCTACACATCTCGAATTCTGGCCTCTTGAGCAACCTTGATTTTAGAAGTGGTTGTGTATTCAGTGTCAAGGCCTAAACCCTGGAACTCACTCCCTCAACCTCTTCACCTCTCTGGTCTCCTATAAAATACTCCTTAAAACCTACCTTTTGAGCAAGCTTGGTCATCTAACCTATTAGCTCCCTATGTGGTTTAGTGTCATATGTTGTGTCATAACACTCCTGTGACGTACCTTTGACTGTTTTATTATGTTGAAGTTGCCAAATAAATGTAAGGTGTGACTTTAACAGGTTGAAAGAAAAGTCATGCAGCTGAATGGGCTTGGCACAATTGTCGGGATCTGAGGATGAGGGTTCTACTGCAGTTGGCGACAGAGCTACTGTAGGAGGATGTGCAGGACAGAATGCAGACAGCTGTAGACAAGTTGAAGTTCATGTTAGAATTGAAGCTCATCTTTGGGCCAAACAAGGTGGTGTGGTCATTCATGCTCTGATGCGGGGATTGGGAGAGGTGTGGGATGATGAGACAGAAAAAGCTGCATAGGACCTTATTTGCGATTTCTTTTTTTTTTTGTTCAGACAGTTTCTAAGTAGAATAGAAGGTAGACTGAGGATTTGAACAGGGATCTTTGGCAGTGATGGTCATTCGAAGATTAAATGGTACTAATGCAGTTATGCTGGATTGAATATGCTTCACATATAATTTTTAAAAATTGTTCCTGGTTGTGGATGAGGCATTGAATAAGGAGGAGGGGACATGAAATGAAATTAATTGAAGAGGGAATTTGATAATAAAGGAGATTAGGAAGCTGGATGGAGGAGGCTAGGCTGTTAGGGTTTGATTCAAGGAAATACCCCTAATATAGACTAGGATTGTAATAGTAGGCAGAAAGGGCGAAGAGTTTTTGGAGTGAGTTTATGAGAATGAAGTAGGTGGAGTTGATCAGGTGTCCCTGGGGGAACTTAAGGGGATGGTGATCATAATAACACAATCAGGGCAAGGAGGATCAGATTAAAAATAATGAATTTGGGGAGGACCAATTTCAGTGGGATGAAAATGGATGTGCCCCAGGAAAATTGGAGTTAAAGATTGGCAGGCAAAACTGACAGATCTTGCTTTGAAATTCTCAGTGGACTGCCTTTAACGAGAAGATGGCTTGTGTGTTAGTAAAGGTGCATTTCTCACCAGGGAGAAAGTAAGGCTGCAAAAGATAGAGTTCAGTGGATGATGAAGATGATGGAGAGTAAGATGAAGCAGAAAAAGGGTGCTTTCGTTAGATGTCGGGTAGATAATATAAAAGAACATGGCTAAGTACAGAAAGTTCAGAGGGAACCGTAGAAAGGAAATGAGAGGCGAAGAGTATGAGGGGAGATTAGCAGCTGGCATAAAGGGATCCAAAGGTCTTCTACAATGACAACTTGTATAGCACCTTTAACATAATGAAATGTCTCGAGGTGTTATAAACATCAAACAAAGTATGGCACAGAGCCACCAGAGGTGAATTAACTGCAGAAAGGCTTGGCCAAAAAGATAGGTTTTAAGCAGTGTCTTGAAGGAGGAACATGTGATAGAGAGGCAGAAATGTATGGAGGATATTCCACAATCTGGGGCTGAGTCAACTGGTGGCATGGCCACCAGTGGTGGAGCAATTAAGATTGGAGACATTAGGAAACCAGAATTACAGGAGCGTAGGTATATTGGAGAGATGTGGGGCTGGAGAACGTTAGAGATGGGGAGGGGTGATGCCAAGGAGGAATTTGAAAACCAGGTCGAGAATTTTAAAATCAAGATGTTGGTTGCCTGGCCAGGAGCCAATGTCAATCAGTGAGCACAGGGGTGATGAGGGAATGGGGCTGGCTGAGAGTTAAGAGATGGGTAGAAGAGTTTTGTGGACTTCCAAGAACAAAAGATAGGACGTTGGAAACTAGAAGGGAATGCATTGGAATAGTCAAGTCTAGTTTTAACAAAGCATGGATATGGGTTTCAGCAGCAGGTGAGCTGAAACAGATGAAAGTCAAGCTATGGTATAGAAGTGCAAATAGGCAGTCTTAATGATGTCACAAACGTCAGGTGAAAAGCATATCTCAAAATCAAATTTGTCACAGGCTGATGCCAGAGATAGGGTGATGTTGGAAATTGGGGTACAGAGTTTGGAGCAGGGACCAAAAGCAATGGTTTCAGTTTTCCTAATATTTATTTCTACTCATCAGTACTGGCCGTTGGATAAGTCTGGTGATTTATCAACAGTAGATGCCGAGAGGTGTGGGTGTTATCAGATTACGTGTGAAATTCAATGCTGTGACTTCAATTGATGTCGAAGAGAGGCAGCATCCAGATGAGAAATAGATGGAGGCCAAAGATTGATCTACAAGCATACAAATAGTAAAAGAGAGCGTGGCAAGGGACCCGAGTTTGGATACAGAGGACATGGTTAAGGTACTAAATAAATACGAGGCATGAAGGACAGAGACATGCATGGTTGTATATACACAAATCACTAAAGGTGGCAGGACAGTTTGAGAGCGTAGTTAGTAATATAGTATAACAGACCACGTGCTTTATGAATAGTGTACTAAAGGAAGGAAGTTATATAACACAGGTTTGACCTCAACTGGAGTATTGTGTTTAGTTCTGAGCACCAGACTTTGTGAAGGATGTGAAGGCATTGGAGAGAGTGCAGAAAAGATTCTTGAGAGTGGTCCTAGGGATGAGGAACTTCGGTTGTGTAGATATACTGGAGAAGCTGGGGCTGTTCTCTTTGGGAACCGGGCATTCCGAGGATACTTGGTAGAATCATACAATTTACAATACAGAAGGAGGCCATTCGTCCCATCGGATATGCACAGGCCCTTGGAAAGAGCACCCTACTGAAGCTCATGCCTCCACCCTATCCCCGTAACCCCACCACCCTTTTTTGGACACTCGGGGGACAATTTAGTGTGGCCAATCCACCCAACCTGCACAGCTTTGGACTGTGGGAGGAAACCAGAACACCCGGAGAAAGCCCTCGCAGACACATGGAGAAAGTGCACACTCTGCATAGACAGTCACCCGGGGCCAGAATTGAACCTGGGACCTTGGAGCTCTGAGGCAGCAGTGCTAACCACTGTGCCACCGTGCCGCCCAGGTGTTCAAGATCATGTGTGGTCTGGATGGAGTAGAAAGGGAGAAATTTATTCTGTTGATTGAAAGGTCAAGAACCAGTGGACACCAATTTATGGTGGTTGGCAAAAAAATAATGACAACATGAGGAAAAGTGCCAGGACATGGTTAGGATCTGGGATGCACTGCCTGAGAGTGTACTGGAGGCAGATGCAGCTGTGACTTTCAAAAGGAATTTGAATAAGCACCTGAAGAAAGAACGTTCACAGAGCTGTGGGGAAACAACAGATATTTGAGACCAGCTCAAGTTGTTTTTGCAGAGACTGCTTTTTCTGGCTCAGACATGGCAGGCCGGATAACCTCCTGTGCTGTAATCATTCTACCTGATCAATTCTGTGCTGTAATCATTCTACCTTGAATCAGTTCACCTGAGGAAGGAGCAGTGCTCCGAAAGCTAGTGTTTGAAACAAACATGTTGGACTTTAACCTGGTGCTCACCCCAGTCCAACGCTGGCATCATGGTAATCATTCTAAGATGACTGTTTAAACAAAAACAATTTTTTGTGTACCTGGTATTCAAATGAGGCAGGGAAGCATTTATCTTAAGTTCTGACCTCACAATTACACTCAATTGCTAGTTACATTATCAACGTCAATCACATTTCAGCTCATTTACTGAATGCTAAATTGATTTTGAGTACATCCCCTGCAACAATGAATTGGGGGTGGCTTTTAGACTCCGATGTCTGATTTCACTGATAGGTTTTAAAAATGGCTCCAGCCATTTGAAGTAGTTTTTCTGAAAGATTGGATGAATACTTGAGTGAGCAGACTATCGTTCCTTATATTAGACTCTTTGTTACCTTTTTTATGTTATATTTTATGACATAGCAGAACTTGTATTGAAAACCATTGAAACTTTTATTGATTTAAGATTGTGTGGGCCTCTGATAGGAAGGAAGGCAAAAGCAATTACGATGCTTACCCTGATATCAGTCTAGTTAGCTTATAGTCCCCTTCTTGACAAGAAGGAGCTGCTGAGGGAGGTAGTGACAGTGGCCTACCACCCATTTTCAACCAGATCTTATTCTAGCTGAAGTGTAAATGGATAAGTGCAGCCTCTCCATGGCAAGAAAAGTGAGTGAAGCAGAGTTGGAGGAAGGAGAGGACCCAACTCGCATTTATGACAGTAGTGTGGGTTAGTGAATGGGTCAGTTAGGTGGGAGGGTGGTAATTGGGTCATGTGATGGGATGGGGAGGTGATGGGTTGGGCCTCTGCGGGGTGGGGAGGGGAGGGGGGGATAATCTGCACTCTTTGGTGGAGGGTAGTCTGATCTGGCTGAGGAGGGATAGTTATGTCAGGAGGGGTAGTCAGGTATGATGGGGGGTTGGGGGATGTGGGGATGCGACATGGTGGGACAGTTGTTAGCATTGCTGCCTAGGAGTGCAAGGAGCCCAGGTTCAGTTCGGCATTGGCTGACTGTCTGGAGTTTGCACTTTCTCCTTGTGTCTGTGTGAGTTTCCTCCTGCACTCTTCATTGAACGAGGGTGGATCCCCTGGTTTAATGGTAATGGTAGAGTGAGGGATATTCCAGGTCATGAGGTTACAGATTGTGACCGAGTACAATTCTGCTGCCTCATGGATGCCCAGTCTTAAGTTGCTAGATTTGTTTGAAATTGGTGGTAGTGCCACACAATACAATGGATGGTATCAAAAATGAGAGTTTGTCATCACAAGGACTGCGTGGTGGTCACTCCTACTGGGACTGTCATGGACAGGTGGTAGACAGGATAGTGAGAATGAGGTCAAGTATGTTTTCCCCTCATGTTGGTTCCCTCACCACCTGTCGCAGTCCCAGTCCAGCAGCTATGTCCTTTAAGACTCTGCCAGCCTGGTCAGTAGTGTTGCCACCGAGCCACCCTTTGTTTTTTTTTGTTTTTAAAAAAAATAAATTTAGATTACCCAATTATTTTTCCAATTAAGGGGCAATTTAGCGTGGCCAATCCACCTACTCTGCACATTTTTTGGGTTGTGGGGGCGAAACCCACGCAGACACGGGGTGAATGTGCAAACTCCACACGGACAGTGACCCAGAGCCGGGATCGAACCTGGGACCTCAGCGCCGTGAGGCAGTTGTGCTAACCACTAGGCCACCGTGCTGCCCCCGAGCCACTCTTTGTTGATGGACACTGAAGTCCCTGACCTCCAGTACATTCTGTATCCTTGCCGTGCTTCCTCCAAGTGGGTCTGCCCTGCCAGTGTGACATATCTGGAAGGTAAGGTATCATTCCCCGAGTATGTCAGATTGTTACTTGACTGTAAGACCATATGTTGGTGAGGAGGATATCCTATCTTTGATGATCAGGCGGACAGAAAATCTGGACCAATGTTCCCGTATCAGCTGGATTGGTCTTCGGAGACATGGATTTTGATTGCTTGTGTCATATTCCAAATGGGTATTGAAGTAGCCAGAATTCATTGTTGAATCTGTTCGTGGTTATAGATTTTTATGACCCATATCCTGGCTTACACTATGTCTAATTCTCCCAGCACCCCTGTGCTCATTGATCTTCATTGGGTCCCAGTTGAACAAAGCCCTGATTTTAAAAATCTCATTCTTGTTTTCAAATCCCTCCACGGTCCCATCTCTCGCTTGCTTTGCAACCTCCTGCAACCCTTGGAGATATTTGCACTCCTCCAATTCTATTCTCTTGCATATATTTTGATTTTAAGCATTTCACCATTGACAGCCTGGTATCCGTGCCTTAACATTCTCCCTCTCTTTTAACAACAATCTCCTCATTCCTTAAAAAACTTATCCATTTGAACAAGATTTTGGTCATTTGCCCTAACATCTCTTGATGTGACCAGCAGTCATATTTTGTTAATGCTTCTGAGAGTTTTTACTATTTTAAAGGCATGATATAAACGTGCGTTGCCTTAGTCATCGACTGCATATTGTGTAAGTGTGTAATACATACTGATTGTCACCAGATGTCAGTCTCTCTCTGTTCCAGCACAAATGATGTGGACCAAAACTACTGGACACAGGCTGGTTTTAGGGTTCATATGTACAGCTTCGTATTTTCATGATCTTTGTAGTCTAAATTTGTTTTTAATCCTGCCTGGTTTTGCCTTTAAATTTTTATGTTGGAAAGAGTAAAAGTTTATTGTTCCGATGAAGTACTAGCTAATATACCTAACCACTGATGGATTGGGGAAAGGTTTGAACGCATGTGCAAAATGTTCCTGATTGTAAATGTGTAACTGAGATCTGATGAGCTGAAACTCTTATAGATTCAGGAAACCTATGAATTTGGTTAGCGTTTCCCCTTTTTAAGAACTAAAAGCTGTCTTGGGTTTGAGCAGTTGTCAATGTGACTAGTGCAGTTTTACGTGTATGTGACTAGATTTTAATTTTGTTTTGTTTAGACATGCTGAGTGCCCCACTGAAGAAGTAACACACATGTTCATTCGGTTGTGTGAACATTTCATAATGCAGCACCCCATGGAATTAATAGGTACGTACTGAGGAAACAAAATCTGGGTGCACCATATTGGGAAAAAAAAACTTATTTCGCCATTGTCTGGGCATTGTCTTACTCTGTTCTTACAGTATGTGATGGGAAAAATCCATATTGTAAGTGAAAAAGTGAGAAAAAGACCAGTGAAACAATAGATTCAGGGTGAGGAGAGTTGCCTGGATAAATGAATACACAACCATCAGATACAAAGTAAGTCAGTTGGAAACACAAATTCAGCTGAAAAGGTATGATGTAGATGCTGTTGTAGGGATAGAACATAGAACAGTACATAGAAAGTACAGCACAGAACAGGCCCTTCGGCCCTCGATGTTGTGCCGAGCAATGATCACCCCACTCAAACCCACGTATCCACCCTATACCCATAACCCAACAACCCCCCCTTAACCTTACTCTTTAGGACACTACGGGCAATTTAGCATGGCCAATCCACCTAACCCTCACATCTTTGGACTGTGGGAGGAAACCGGAGCACCCGGAGGAAACCCACGCACACACGGGGAGGACGTGCAGACTCCACACAGACAGCGACCCAGCCGGGAATCGAACCTGGGACCCTGGAGCTGTGAAGCATTTATGCTAACCACCATGCTACCGTGCTGCCCCTGGCTACAAACTGGCTACAAACTGGGCGACAACCTGAGCATAATTGGGAGCTAAATAGTCCAGGTGCATAGGATCTTCAAAAACGACAGGAAAATTAGAAAAGGAGGGAGATAAATAGTGCTTTGTAACCATTTTCATAGTGGGGGGGGGGGGAAGAGGGCAATGTATAAGGGAAGCTAAAACTAAGCCAATGGGAGGAATAAGTGGAATTAGAAAACAGCATTTCTCTCCAATTGGAGACTGAACCTCTTGCCTCCAATGATTCCAATTAGTGACCCACGTCTCAACATCTCCAGGTGGAGGGGGGATTTTAATAGGGTGCTGGATTCGAGTCTGGACTACTCGTGCCCCAGATCTCTGAAGGTGTCAGCAATGCTGAAGGAGTTTGGATTTATGGAGTGAATGGGGGCAGCGGACCCGTGGTGGTTTGAGACGCCGAGGATAAAGGAATTTTTGTTCTTTTGGCATGTCCAAGGGGGACTTCCGGATTGATTTTTTTTGACAGGGCCAAGGCACTGTTGGCGGGGGTTGGGGCCGAGTATTTGCGATCGTGGTGTTTGACCACGCGCCACATCGGGTGGAGGGGGCGAGCTCCCAGCGGCCGCAGTGGAGGTTGGATGTGGGGTTATTGGCCGATAAGGAAATCTGCGAGAAGATAGGGGTGGCTACCTGGAACTATGTGGAGCATTATAAGACGGGGGAAGTCCCTGTGGCTACGTTGTGGGTGTTGAAGGCAGTGGTTAGAGGAGAGTTTATCTCGGTGAGGGTGGAACAGGCAGAGAGGCTGAAGCTGCTGGGGCCATTCAGGTGGTGGACCGGAGATACTCGGCGGGGCCTGAGGAGGCGCTGCTGAAGGAGTGGCAGAAGCCCCCCCCCCTGTTGTAGCTCCCTCCTCTCTTCCTTACCCCAGAGTTTCTCACTAATTTTACAGGAAGACAAAGAGCTTGAGCATTCTGGGTTGTACTGCCTGATCTCGTTGTTAAATGTGGATATGAAGCTATCGGTGAAGATGCTGGTGGTGTGGACAGAGAACTGTGTGCCGGGGGTGATGGGGGAGGACCACATGGGGATCGGGAAGGGGCGGCAGCCATCGACCAATGTTCAGAGGATATTGAATATGATAATGATGTCCTCAACGGGCCACGAGGTGGTTGTGCCTATGAACGCGGAGAAGGTGCTTGACCGTGTGGCGTGGCCGTACACATTAGAGGTGCTGGGGCGGTTCGGATTGGGGCAGGGTTTGTCGACTGGTGAAGTTGTTGTATTAGGTTCCTAAGGTGAGAGTGCAGACCAATAGTGTCAATTCGGAGTATTTTGGGTCAGCTTTGCTGTTTTGCCTTAGCGACTGGTGGCAATGGCACTTCGTTCTTCGAGGGGGTTGTGGGGGGGATGGGGATTGAGCACTGGGCCTATATGCTGATGACCTCTTGTTATATATTGCGAACCCAGTTGAGAGTTTTGACAGGATTATAGGGATCTTGGGGGAGTTCAGTCTTTTTTCAGGGTATATGCTCAATATGGGGAAAAGTGAGTTATTCCCAATTGGCGGACAGGGTGGGGGGGGGGGGGGAGCTTAAGGAGGTTGCTGTTTCGGTTGGTGGGGTAAGCTTTTGTTATCTGGGGATACACGTGGCACAGAGCTGGGCCTAGCTGCACAAGTTGAATCTGGCAAAGCTGGTGGAAGGAATGAAGGAAGACATTAGGAGGTGGGATGTGGTGCCTTTGTCGTTGGCTGGAAGGATCCAGACGGTAAAAATGACTATGTTGTCGAAGTTTCTGCCCGTGTTTCAGAATCTCCTCATTTTCATGCCCAAGTCTATTTTAGTGTGGTGAATAAGATGATACTGGGGTTCATGTAGGTGGGTAACGTTCCCTGAACCAGGAGGTTTGAGTATTAAAAATTGGCAAGTAATGTTGCAGCTGTATAGAACTTTAGTTAGGCCACTCTTGGAGTATAGTGTTCAATTCTGCCGCCATACTACCAGAAGGATGTGGAGGCTTTAGAGAGGGTGCAGAAGAGATTTACCAGGATGTTGCCTGGTGTGGAGGGCATTAGCTATGAGGAGAGGTTGAATAAACTCGGTTTATTCAACGGAGGTTGAGGGGCGACCTGATAAGAGGTCTACAAAATTATGAGGGGCATAGACAGGGTTGATAGTCAGAGGCTTTTTCCCAGGGTAGAGGGGTCAATTACTAGATGGCATAGGTTTAAGGTGCGAGGGGCAAAGTTTTAGAGGAGATGTACGAGGCAAGTTTTTTTACACAGAGGGTAGTGGGTGCCTGGAACTCGCTACCGGAGGAGGTGGTGGAAGCAGGGATGATAGTGATATTTAAGGGACACCTTGATCAATACATGAATAGGATGGGAATAGAGGGATACGGATCCCGGAAGTGTAGAAGATTTTAGTTTAGACGGGCAGCATGGTTGGCATAGGCTTGGAGGGCCGAAGGACCTGTTCCTGTGCTGTACTTTTCTTTGTTCTTTGGTGTTTCTAGAATAGCTTCCATTCCTGTCTGCCAAGTACACCACCAGCCCGGTGGGGGTATCAGTGTTAAGGGTGTGGAAGCAATATCAGCAGCACTATAGGATGGAAGGCATGTCCCTGTGGGTGCCGATTTGTGGCAACCGTGGGTTTGTTCCGGCAGGGCTTAATGCGATGTTTCAGGGGTGAGGCGTTTGGGGATAAAAGTTTTTTGGGGGGTGAATTTATGTAATTGGAAGAGCTTGAGGTGTCCTTGCTGCCGAAACGAATGGATTCAGCGACCTGCAAGTGAGGGACTTCTTCAGGAAGTAGGTGGGTTTGTTCCTGGAAGTGGCTGCCACTTCCAGTGCAAGCTGATGTCTGAGGGTGAAATAGATGAGGGCAAGGTCTCCGAGCTGATGAGGAGGGAGGGCGCCCAGTGGAGGAGGTCCCGAGAAAGTGGGAGGAGGGGTGGGGGTGGGGAGACGCAAGCTATTGTGTGGAGTGAAGTTCTGCGGAGGAGAAAGTCATCATTGTCGTGTGGAAGACTGAGTCTCAAACAGTTTAAGGTGGTGCATTAGGCTCATATTAAGAGGTCTCGGATGAGCTGTTTTGTTTTTCAGGGTTGAATGATAGGTGTGGCTGGTGTGCAGGAGGTCCGGCGAAACATGTCCATATGTTTTGGGCATGCCCGAGGTTGGAGGGTTTCTGGAAAGAGTTTGAGAACGTAATGTCGAAGATTTTGGAAGTGGAGGTGGCGCTGAGCTCGTGGGTGGCGATATTTGGAGTGTCAGAGGATTTGGGACTGTGGAGAGAGGCTGATGTGGTAGCCTTTGCCTCCCTGATAGCCCTGAGGCAGATCTTGCTGTGCTGGTGGGATTCCGTGCTGCCAGAAGTAGGGGCATGGGTGAGCGACTTGGCAGAGTTCCTCCACCTAGAAAAAATTAAGTTCACCATAAGACGGACGGAGGAGGGGTTAGACTGTTCATTGACTTCTTTAAGGGACATTAACACATCAGCGGGGGGATGAAAAGAGGGAGTGGAGCGATCGGTACGGGTAAATAGGGTTAATTGTGTATCGTTTAATGTTGCTGTTTGTTAGTTTCTGTTCTGTATATATTTGAAAATACGTCCAATAAAATATTTTTCACAACAGAAGAGAGAAAGCAGATTTTCACACATACGGAACCGTAGAAAACCTGGAACTTGCCCCCTCTAAATTTATCAACGGACCAATTGAAATTTTTAAGACTGAGACTGATGTGTATTAAATAGGTAAAAGTTTCAAGCTATGTGGGATAAAGATGGCAAAATTAAGTTGATGTAAAATGAGCTATGATCTAATTGAGTTGTGCAACTGGCTTGAGAAACTGTAGAACCTGCAACGGTTGCTGTCTTCCTATGTCCCTCGTTCCAGTTAAGTTTTTGTTAATGCTGCTTTGTAATCAGCTTATTGGAGTTAGGTGAAAGAAATCCTTAGTTTGCCTCGTGGTTATTTCTTCTGTTGTGTGATACCGGACTTATTTTTAGTGTCATCTCCAGTTGTCTTGCAATATTTTAAATTGTGGATTCAACTGGGGGGAGGGGATGCCACATATTGGCTATTAAAATGGTATAATTTCCCTCTTGTGTTGGCACCATCCCTTGCAAAAGCTTATTAGAAGTTCGGCAATTATTTTGTAGCTGTACGATGATGAGGTTAGTTAGAATTGGTTCTTCCAATTGGAATGTTATTAAATTAACTTATTACCACTAGATGGCTCCCATGTAATGTTGCAGGTAATTTTCTGACTGGGAAAGCAATGAAGTCAGTCATTCAAATGTATTATTGCGCCTCTAAATATTTTATATGTGTGGACCTTTGTTCACTGCAGGCAATCCTCCTGTTGAGGGCAAATCAGTGTTCTCTATATGTTTAACACATCTTCCTTGCTTTTATACGTGATATCCCTAATAATAAAGTCTTAAGATTCTGGATACTTTATTAACCCCTTTCTCACCTGTTCTGCCTACTTTCAATGATTTATGCACCTGTATATATCTATTATTGGCAAGAAGCTGGAGTCAATAAAGAGGAAATAACGAAACATTGAGGAAAGCTGAATATAATCATGGGTAGCACGGTAGCATAGTGATTAGCACTGTGCCTTCACAGTGCCAGGGTCCCAGGTTCGATTCCCGAGTTGGGCCATTCTCTGTGCGGAGTCTGCACGTTCTCCCTGTGTCTGCGTGGGTTTCCTCCGGGTTCTCCGGTTTCCTCTCACAAGTCCCGAAAGACATGCATGTTAGGTGAATTGGACTTTCTGAATTTTTCCTCTTTGTACCCTCACAGGCGCCGGAATGTGGCGATTAGGGGCTTTTCACAGTAACTTCATTGCAGTGTTAATGTAAGCCTACTTGTGACAATAAAGCTTATTGTTATTGTATAATCAAACCTAGTCAACATGGTTTTATGAAAGGTAAATCATGTTTGACAAGTTTGCTTGAATTCTTTGAGGATGTAACAGGGGGAGTAGATAGTGTAGATGTAATGTACCTGTAGATGTAGTGCACCTGTAGATGTAGTGCACCTGTAGATGTAGTGCACCTGTAGATGTAGTGTACCTGTAGATGTAGTGCACCTGTAGATGTAGTGTACCTGTAGATGTAGTGTACTTAACTTTCCAAAAGGCATTTGACAAGGCGCCGCATAAGAGGCTGGTGCACAAAGTAAAAGAATTGGAGGAAGTGTGTTAGCATGGATTGAAAACTGACTCGCTTAGAAAACAGAGTTGGAATAAGTGAGTCTTTTTCAGAGTGGAAAGATCTAATGAGTGGAGTACTGCAAGAACATAAGAACATAAGAACTAGGAGCAGGAGTAGGCCATCTGGCCCCTCGAGCCTGCTCCGCCATTCAATTAGATCATGGCTGATCTTTTGTGGACTCAGCTCCACTTTCCGGCCCGAACACCATAACCCTTAATCCCTTTATTCTTCAAAAAACTATCTATCTTTACCTTAAAAACATGTAATGAAGGAGCCTCAACTGCTTCACTGGGCAAGGAATTCCATCGATTCACAACCCTTTGGGTGAAGAAGTTCCTCCTAAACTCAGTTCTAAATCTACTTCCCCTTATTTTGAGGCTATGCCCCCCTAGTTCTGCTGTCACCCGCCAGTGGAAACAACCTGCCCGCATCTATCCTATCTATTCCCTTCATAATTTTAAATGTTTCTATAAGATCCCCCCTCATCCTTCTAAATTCCAACGAGTACAGTCCCAGTCTACTCAACCTCTCCTCATAATCCAACCCCTTCAGCTCTGGGATTAACCTAGTGAATCTCCTCTGCACACCCTCCAGCGCCAGTACGTCCTTTCTCAAGTAAGGAGACCAAAACTGAACACAATACTCCAGGTGTGGCCGCACTAACACCTTATACAATTGCAACATAACCTCCCTAGTCTTAAACTCCATCCCTCTAGCAATGAAGGACAAAATTCCATTGCCTTCTTAATCACCTGTTGCACTTGTAAACCAACCTTCTGTGACTCATGCACCAGCACACCCAAGTCTCTCTGAACAGCGGCATGCTTTAATATTTTATCGTTTAAATAATAATCCCGTTTGCTGTTATTCCTACCAAAATGGATAACCTCACATTTGTCAACATTGTATTCCATCTGCCAGACCCGAGCCCATTCACTTAACCTATCCAAATCCTCTGCAGACTTCCAGTATCCTCTGCACTTTTCGCTTTACCACTCATCTTAGTGTCATCTGCAAACTTGGACACATTGCCCTTGGTCCCCAACTCCAAATCATCAATGTAAATTGTGAACAATTGTGGGCCCAACACGGATCCCTGAGGGACACCACTAGCTACTGATTGCCAACCAGAGAAACACCCATTAATCCCAACTCTTTGCTTTCTATTAATTAACCAATCCTCTATCCATGCTACTACTTTACCCTTAATGCCATGCATCTTTATCTTATGCAGCAACCTTTTGTGTGGCACCTTGTCAAAGGCTTTCTGGAAATCCAGATATACCACATCCATCGGCTCCCCGTTATCTACTGCACTGGTAATGTCCTCAAAAAATTCCACTAAATTAGTTAGGCACGACCTGCCTTTACGAACCCATGCTGCGTCTGCCCAATGGGACAATTTCTATCCAGATGCCTCGCAATTTCTTCCTTGATGATAGATTCCAGCATCTTCCCTATTACCGAAGTTAAACTCACTGGCCTAATTTCCTGCTTTCTGCCTACCTCCTTTTTTAAACAGTGGCGTCACGTTTGCTCATTTCCAATCCACCGGGACCACCCCAGAGTCTAGTGAATTTCGGTAAATTATCACTAGTGCATCTGCAATTTCCCTAGCCATCTCTTTTAGCACTCTGGGATGCATTCCATCAGGGCCAGGAGACTTGTCTACCTTTAGCCCCATTAGCTTGCCCATCACTCCCTCCTTAGTGATAACAATCCTCTCAAGGTCCTCACCTGTCATAGCCTCATTTCTATCAGTCGCTGGCATGTTATTTGTGTCTTCCACTGTGAAGACCGACCCAAAAAACCTGTTCAGTTCCTCAGCCATTTCCTCATTTCCCATTATTAAAACTCCCTTCTCATCCTCTAAAGGACCAATATTTACCTTAGCCACTCTTTTTTGTCTTATATATTTGTAAAAACTTTTACTGTCTGTTTTTATATTCTGAGCAAGTTTACTCTCATACTCTATCTTACTCTTCTTTATAGCTTTTTTTAGTAGCTTTCTGTTGCCCCCTAAGATTTCCCAGTCCTCTAATCTCCCAGCAATCTTTGCCACTTTATATGCTTTTTCCTTCAATTTGATACTCTCCCTTATTTCCTTAGATATCCACGGTCGATTTTCCCTCTTTCTTCCGTCCTTCCTTTTTGTTGGTATAAACCTTTGCTGAGCACTGTGAAAAATCGCTTGGAAGGTTCTCCACTGTTCCTCAACTGTTCCACCATAAAGTCTTAGCTCCCAGTCTACCTTAGCTAGTTCTTCTCTCATCTCCTTGTAATCTCCTTTGTTTAAACACAAAACACTAGTATTTGATTTTACTTTCTCACCCTCCATCTGTATTTTAAATTCCACCATATTGTGATCGCTCCTTCCGAGAGGATCCCTAACTATGAGATCATGAATCAATCCTGTCTCATTACACAGGACAAGATCTAGGACCGCAAGGATCAGTACTTGGTCCACAATTGTTCACAATTTACATGAATGACCTGGAGGGAGGGACAGAATGTAAGGTTTCCAAATTTGCCGATGGTACGAAAACAGATGGAAGAGCATGTGGTAATGAGGATATTGTGATACTGCAACGGGATATAGATGACTGGGCGTAATCCTGGCAAATGGAGTTCAATATGTGAGGTCATGCACTTTGTAAGGAGGAATTTAAAGGCAGATTATTATCTAAATGGAGAGAAACTGCATGTGAGTGAAGTTCAGAGGGATCTAGGTGTTTTAGTGCATGAATCACAAAATGCTAGCAGGCAGCTGCAGCAAGTTGTTAAGAAGGCAAAAGGCATTTTGGTCTTTATCGCAAAGGGATTGGAGTATAAAAAATAAGTTTTGTTGCAATTGTACAGGGTGTTGGTGAGGCCTCACTTGGAATACTGCAAACGGTTTTGGTCCCCTTACCTAAAAAAGGATATAGTAAGGTTGGAGGCAGTCCAAAGGAGATTCACCAGGCTAATTGAGCGGCATGGTAGCACAGTGGCTTCACAGCGCCATGGTCCTAGGTTCGATTCCTGGCGTGGATCACTGTCTGTGCGGCGTCTGCTCGTTCTCCCCATGTCTGTGTGGGTTTCCTCCCACAAGTCCCGAAAGACGTGCTGTTAGGTGAATTGGACATTCTGAATTCTCCCCGTGGACCTGAACAGGCGCCGGAATGTGGCAACTAGGGGATTTTCACAGTAACTTCATTGCAGTGTTAATGTAGCCTACTTGTGACGATAATAAAGATTATTATTAATAAAGATTATTATAATTCCTGGGATGAGGGGGTTGTCCTATCAAGAGAGACTAAGTAGTCTGTGTCTGTATTCCATGGAGTTCAGAAGAGTGAGAGGTTACCTTATTCAAATATACAAGATCCTGCGGGGGCTTGACCAGGTAGATGGTGAGATGTTTTCATTAGTGTGAGAGTCTCGAACAAGGGGACATAGGTACATGATAAAGGGCAGGTCATTTTTAAAAGAAAAAGTATTTTTATTAAGGTTTTGCAGAATTTTTCATAATAAAACAGTAGTAACCATAATAACAAAACAAATTAGAGTGAACATTAACATGCTGCAAAAAGAGAATATACAATAACAATTAAATAGACATCACATCACGCGACCCGACCCTGTCTTCCCACACCATCCCAATGAAGCCCCCCCCCCCCCCGATTGCTGCTGCTGCTGACATTTTAATTTTCCCCGAGAAAGTCGATGAACAGCTGTCACCTCCGAGAGAACCCTAGCGTAGACCCTCTTAAGGCAAACTTTATTTTCTCGAGGCTGAGAAATCCAGCCATGTCGTTAACCCAAGTCTCTACACTCGAGGGCTTCGAGTACCTCCACATTAATAAAATCTGTCTCCGGGCTACTAGGGAGGCAAAGGCCAAGACGTCGACCTCTTTCGCCCCCTGATCTCCCGGGTCTTCTGACACTTTAAAGATTGCTATCTCTGGACTCTGCACCACCCGTGTGTTAAGCACCTTGGGCATTGCCCTCGCGAACCCTTGCTAGAACACTCTAAGCTCTGGGCATGCCCAAAACATGTGGACATGGTTTGCAGGGCTGCCCTTGCACCTCATAGAACTGTCTTCTACCCCAAACAACTTGCTCATTCTCGCTGCCGTCATGTGTGCCCGGTGGACCACCTTAAATTGAATTAGACTGAGCCTGGCACATGATGAGGAGGAATTAACCCTGCCCAGGACCTCTGTCCACAGACCCGCTTCCAACTCCTCACCTAGCTGCTTCTCCCACTTGCCCTTGAGCTCCTCCACCGGGGTTTCCTCCACCTCCAGTAGTTCCTGGTAGATATCCGACATCTTCCCCTCCCCCACCCAGGTGCCGGAGACCACCCTGTCCTGTATCCTGTGGCGGGAGCGTCGGAAAGGCCACTACCTGTTTTTTCAGGAAGGCTCATACTTGCAGATATTTAAAGATGTTTCCTGGTGGCAGATTAAATCTGTCCTCTAGCGCCTTCAAACTGGGAAAGCTTCCGTCTATGAACTGATTTCCCATCCTTCTGATGTGCCCTCTGCCAGCTCTGGAACCCACCATCCATCCTACCTGGGACAAACCTGTGGTTGTTGCACATCGGGGTCCAGACCGACGGTCCTTCCATCCTCTTGTACCTCCTCCACTGTTCCCAGATCCGAAGTGTCGCCACCACCACCGGACATGTGCAGCAACGGGTCGGTGAGAACGGCACAGGAGCCGTTATCAAAGCTCCCAGACGAGTACCTTTACATGACGCCGCCTCCAGCTACTCCCACGCCGCCCCACCCCCCATCGCCCACTTCCTAATCATAGCTATGTTGGTCGCCCAGTAGTAGTTGCGAAAGTTCGGCAGCCCCAACCCCTCCAACAGCGATCTCCTTACTCGTGGGTTCTTATTCGCCCGCACAAAGCCCGTAATGATCCTACACACCCGCTTAAAAAAGGCCTTGGGGATAAAGATGGAGAGGCACTGAAAGACAAACTAAAATCTGGGGAGGACAGTCATTTTCACGGTCTGCACCCTCCCTGCCAGTGACAGTGGGAGCATGTCCCACCTTTTAAAGTCCCCTTCCATTTGCTCCACCAACCGGGTCAGGTTGAGCCTGTGCAGCCCATCCCATTTCCTGGCCACCTGTGCACCCAGGTAACGAAAACGTTTCTCTATCATCCTGAGCGGCAGCTCTTTCAGTCTCTCCTCCTGCCCCTTGGCCTGGATCACAAACAACTCTCTCTTTCCCATGTTCAATTCGTACCCTGAAAAACTACCAAACTCCCTCAGGATCCGCAGAACCTCCCCCATCCCCTCCACAGGGTCCAAAATGTACAGGAGCAAATCATCCGCGTATAGCGAGACCCATATGTTCCACCCCTCCCCGAACCAGTCCCCGCCAGTTCCTCGAGGCTCTCAGAGCCATAGCTAGTGGTTCTATAGCTAGGGCAAATAGTAACGGGGAGAGGGGACACTCCTGCCTCGTTCCCCGGTGAAGCTCGAAGTACCCCGGCCTCAGCCAGTTTGTACATACACTTGCTACAGGCGCCTGGTACAGCAATTTCACCCAGCCAATAAAGTC